>NC_059285.1:9913845-10043845 GCF_017591435.1 Portunus trituberculatus
GTTAGCATTTAAAGGGAAAACTTGGGGTGCGAAGTTGCCAATACGTAAATACTGCCGCACGAGCTTAAAACACCACCTGCGTTTAAATGCCGGGGAGTTAAATACCGCTAGTTATCACGCCGCCAGGGGAAACACGAGCACCTTGGGGCTTAAGATACATGCTCGTGTTCTTGCTACACGTTCCAGCGCTTTATCTCCACAACTTGCATTGGGGTCTAGAGGAAGCTGTTTATGTTTTCAAGGTCGTTTTCAAGGTTCTGGTGATACTTTACCATGAATTCTCAATCATCAGTGGGAAAAACATCCGTGAGAACTCTGAATTGCAGTTTCAGTGGTCTTTGAAAATGGTTGTGTTTAGAATCTGTAATGTTTAGTAATACTGTCAACGCAGCCACCACACATGCTGCCCACCAGTGAGCCAACTACGTATTTTTTTTTTTTTTTTTTTTTTTAATGGGATACTGCCTTTGAGAGTTTAGGGTCCGCCGTGCGTGTGTGTTTGAACACCCACTCTATTTCCGGGGTCAATCATTCGCGCTAAACTAATTGAGGGAAGGTATTGTCCATTTAAATTGCACATTGAACCACGAGGATTTAAATATCCAGTTACGTTCTTTTTTTCTTTTTTTTATTGCCTATAGCGCCTGTAGGTATACTTGAAGTGTATGGAAAGCTCTGTTCAGCTTCCATCTATTAGCGGTGCAGGCAATTTTATTTATAGTGGTACCCATATTAGGGCTCATATCATAACCCACGCGCATCTTTGGTGTAAGGCAATTACACCTCCACCTAGAATCTGGGTATCATTTATCTTTAAACCACTCGACAAATGACAAAGTTTCAAGACGGCACGTGGTGAGATTCGAACCTACGCATTGACGTCTGCCCGATCCCACGCTCACCTATACCGCCTCCCTGTACAGTACATACACAAGGACAACCGCAGATTATATACCCAGGCAGACAAACACGCAGTTACAGAGATCTACTTAATATATGAGAATTGATACATAACCTAAACGATGGACCTGAAAAATAAATAAGTGCATATCGTCAGTTTAAGTTTTTATTCAGAGATACCACTAACGCTACCATCCCCACCACCACCACCACCACCACTCATTATATAACAATAAAAAAAAATCAGAAAAAAAGACAAAATAGAAGCCTGAATGAACTCACTGATGAAAGAAACCTTTTAACATGACGCCAGATCACTGGGAAAGGGGAGCAATATCGACAATGACCCAAAAAGACACGATTGTAATACCCGGGGAGCGATGCGAGGCGCACGCCCGTGGAAGAAAGGCCTCCAACACTTTTTTACTCTTTCCCTTATATTCTTTAGTGCTCAAAAAAAAAAAAAAATTGAGCACCAAAGAATATGGAAAAGAGTAAAAAAGTAAATATAAAGGAAAAAATATCACTGGTGGCGAGGAATGAAAAAGAGAGGAAGAGGAAGAAAAGGGTGGACAAGGGAAGGAAAAAAATGTAGGTAAGGGTGAGAATGGAAACAATGACAATATGAAAATAGATGTGAAAGCTAACATGGTGACGAAGGGGGGGAGGGAAGGTGGGACGGAGGGATGGAGAAGAAAGGGAAGGGGGAGGGAAAGAGGATGAAACACAGGGAGAAGGGAAATTAATTTATCGGAGAGGAGGAGGAGGAGGAGGAGGAGGAGGAGGAGGAACTGGAGGTGGTGGTTGTGGAGGTAAAAGAGGAGAGGGAGAGACCTTGGGGAATAGTGAGGAAGTTTGAAAGAAAACGGAAGAGGAAGGAGGAAGAAAATGGGGGGCGGCAAGGAAGCCCGAGGGAGAGTGGCGCTGCTGCTCGTAATGAACTGGCAGTGGAGAAAACAATGTGAGTGCCTGGCTGGCTGGCTCTCTCTCTCTCTCTCTCTCTCTCTCTCTCTCTCTCTCTCTCTCTCATTGATGTCTTCGTTTTTTGCATTACTCGTCCATTTGTCTTCGTCGTTTGTCTCCAAAACAGCAATCACTGGAAGACAAAAGTTAGGCCTAAGGCTCACACTGTTCTGGTCTTTTCTTTTCTCTGCCAGTCTACCCTCTCTCTCTCTCTCTCTCTCTCTCTCTCTCTCTCTCTCTCTCTCTCTCCTGTGACTTTTCCTCTGCTACTCACGCCATTCACTTTCTTTCCACCTACGTACTCCTTCTCTTCCTCTCCTTCCAGTCCTCCTCCTCCTCTTCCTTCTCCTCTTCCTCCCACAGCCGTCCCTCCACCTCTTACCTCCCCATTGTTTCAACTCACCCGCCTGGGAAACGCTTTCTTGAAAAAAATAAATGAGAAAAAAATAAAAACCTTGGCGGAGAGCAACGTGAATAAAAAGAAATACGCCCCAGCATAAAATATTACAGCAAAAGAAATATAATAAATGAAAACAAATGGTGGTGCTAATTTAGTAGGAACATTAGTCGGGAAGGCGGGAAAAATATTAATCTGTACGTGAACGGTTCCCAAGATGCAATACTACAGCGGGAGAAATTGAATGTCCACGAGATTAAGGGATTTTCAAGGGATGCGCTCCTAATATTACGTAGCTACTGTAGAATCGTGTATGGAGAGGAACAGTGAAGGGGAAAAAGTTAGAGGAAAAACTTGTAGACAGCTGATATTTTCTTGGTTGGAGATAAGACAAAAACGGTCATAATTCAGAAGAGCACTCAAGAGATCCTATATCTGGCAATCACCGGACGGGAATGAAGTTTAGTTATATAGAATCACAGTCTTCCAGTTCTTGATCTTTGTGTTCTGTAAAGGTGTTCATTGTGTCTGATATGCTGCACTGTTATCTACACCATCTTTCCCTCACAATTACTATCCCCCACAAGAAAAAAAGAAAAGTAACTCACTGAGAATAACGGAGCGCTCTCTCAAATACGAAAAAAAGTGGGGAGTACAAAAAAGTTTCCCATAATTAAGAGAATCGTGGCTTGAGAGGGGGCGAAAATGTTGCCATTATGTCTTAACTTAGCCCAGTCATGCACTTCTGCTTTACTCGTCGCTCCTTAGCCACAAACCACTCCCAGACGATTATTTTCTATGTTTTTCTATTCTGTTTTGTTATCTATATATTGTTTAAGTTAGTCTGGAAAACCTGTCCTTCTGATGCATATTTTCCTCTTTGTAGGTTTTTGTCTAGACTGTGTAGGAGTTTTGGTGTTGTGTTTGGTTGTATACCGCAGTTTTCTTCTCCATTCGCTGTTTTTTTTTTTTTCTATAGTTAATGTTCAAAGTTAGCTATATGAGTCTCCTCCAACTGTTTCTGTCCCTCGCACCTTCCTCTGTGACTCCTATCCTTGTAATTCTGCCGGAATGCCATCCCTCCATCTAACACTCTAACGACAACTCTCTTCCTTTATACAAAACTATACACGCATACCCTTCACTCAAAATTCCAAACCTCTTTTGACTCTGTTTGAGGACCAGCTTTCTCTCTCTCTCTCTCTCTCTCTCTCTCTCTCTCTCTCTCTCTCTCTCTCTCTCTCTCTCTCTCTCAAAAGATTGCTCTCCTTTACCGGTGTCTCTTCTACATTAAGTAAAAGAAAAAGTCTTCCAATTAACATTCTTCCATCAGCTGATTTTCTCCGAACATATTTTTGTAATAAAGTTAAATATTTCACAGAGTAGTTCGTCACCCCTTGCTGTGTCATTCTGCGTGCATTGTTGTGTGTTATCCTGACATGGGGAAATAACGATAACGTGTTGTAATGCTCTGGTATGTGCACGCAAGGTGGTCGTGTTGCTATTTCTTGGTGACGTGTTGTGTTCCGTGAAAAAAAAAAAAGAATAAAAATAAAGGTGCATGAAGAGTTCTGAGAATCAACAGTCAGAGGTGGTGGTGGTGGTGTCTGTCGGAACTGGAAGTGTCCGCCTGATGGCAAGGGGAAGGGGACGTGAGCAGCTTAGTGTCTGTTTGAGAGGGAAGGGAATGGAAAGGCGTGTATGGCTGGGCCTGGTGGATCTGGTGTTGCAGTGGAGTACTGGTGTGGTGTTAAGAGGCATGGTGCAATGGGTGGTGGTGGTAGTGGTGAACGGGAGGAAGGAGCGGTGGGTAGAGAGGAATAGAATATTGTGGAGTGGACGGGGGTGGGATGCAGCAGTGGGCGCTGTGGAGGGAAAGACAGAAAACGGAATTTCTAGGTGGACACAACAAATATCTACACCAACCAGGAAAGAGACCACATGACTCACCACATAATTCATTTCTGTATTTGTGACTCGCTACCAAGAACATAACACTCGTGCCTCACCCCCAGGGCAACACTCAGGAGCGGCGGCACAAGACCGGCACTCATGGAACGGTCAGCGGTCACGCTATACTGGTGTTGAGCGTGAGAAGGTAAGGAATGGCTATCGAGACTCGCGGCACAACATCAAGCCACACGTGACGTATGCCCTGGCCACAGACGAATTCTCAAGCTATAAAAAAAAAAGTAATGGAGGACAACAGTTCGTGGCGATAAAAAAAAAAAAAAAGAGGAAACATTGAACTTCCAACTTACCAAAAACTCTTGGTCGAACATTCCACGTCTCCGACCGACAATAGGACAACCAATTTGACAGCAATGACAGCCGATCTAATACACGCAGTTGAAGTGATGTTATTCCATAGACGCCCGTCTCCTCTGTCTGACAAATCAGTCTCTCTCACCAGACACACAGCCACCGCTCGCCGCTTCCCCGTGTTCCGCTGCAGGTGGCAGCACACGCGGCGGATGTGCTGCTGTGAGCTTGTGTTGAGGTCATCAGGAGCCTGACCACAGAACCCATCATATCAAGCAGCCCCGTGCAGCAGTGAGTGGTTTCTTGACCGCAGCTGTTCGCCTTGCAGAACGTCCTCCGGGAAAGCATGGCACACAAGACAGAAGTAGTTGCAGATTGGCGTGCCAGATGACTTGCAACACACATCCCTTGGCCAGAGAAGAAATCTTTTGTTCCGTCACCCTCAGGACCACTGCCCAGCCTGCCTGTCTAGACCTGTCTTGACTGTAGTGATACTGTTTTTGTTTGTTTGTTTGTTTGTTTGTTTTCTCGGTCTCTCTCTTTACGAGAAGGGGACGACCATCGGCATGATAAATTATTTCCAGCCACTGCGACACAAGAATGTGCCCAGTGCCAGGACTATACCCCGCAACACTGCCCTTGATTTTTATTCCAGGAGAGAGAGAGAGAGAGAGAGAGAGAGAGAGAGAGAGAGAGAGAGTGGTAGGGATAGACAGACAGACGAAAGCAGCGAGGTGGAACTCGGTTCTCCTGAAGTAAGTGAGCCGTATCTCGCCTGCACCGCCACCATCACCGCCACCAACAAGACTATACCATCACCAACATTACCACTCACCTACCACCACCATCAACACTATATACCACCGCTACCACCACCACTAACAACACCTCCTTCATCAGCACCAGCATCATCACCACTGTCACCACCACTACCACTACTGCCATCATAACTGCTAACAATACCTTTGTCACCACCACGAATATCACCACCACTACCACCATCACTTTCCCTACGGCAGAGAAAAAGTAAATGAAAGGCAGAGATGAGAGGGAAGTCACTGTAATATTCATTATAAGCCTTTGATGAATAATTCAGTCGCTACAGTAGTGTTGTCAATCACGAGTTTACAGGGACACGGGCCAGGCTGGAGACACTAGTACTAAAAAGAGCTACCCACACACACACAACACCACAACACAACACAACACAACACACACACACACACACACACACCCGTCTTCCTCCACCCTTCCACCACATCCACAACCACCTCCCTCCACCATGCCACCCTTCTCCGCATCATCAAACATTCCCTAAGACTGAAAGAAAAACACAGGACCAAGGACCCAGTGTAGTAAGAACATAAGAAAATAAAGGATGCTGCAAGAAGCCATCAGACCTACACGTGGCAGTCCTGTAATGAAACGTACGTACCTATTTATCTCCATCCATCAGAAGTCATGTGTTATTGTAGTAGTAGTAGTAGTAGTAGTAGTAGTAGTAGTAGTAGTAGTAGTAGTAATAGTAGTAGTAGTAGTAGTAGTAACTGGAACAGCATATCAACAAGAACAACTACTACTATTACTGCTTTTTTTTCTGTGAAGTAACGTATCACTTTCCCGCGTGAATTAACCCAGACCGTCACTAAGCACGCACCCATAACAATTACATCACCTGGGGGAAACAAACCTAAACTTAACACGCACACTGCCGTTATCCGTCCCTCCCTCCCTCCCTCCTTCCTTACTTCCTGCCATCTTCACCACCTCACTCTTCCACCATCCCACCCTTCTCTCTCTCTCTCTCTCTCTCTCTCTCTCTCTCTCTCTCTCTCTCTCTCTCTCTGTTGCTTAAGCCTAGTTCTATTTGATAATCTCTTCTTTTCTTTTATATGTTTCTCTTAATCTTGCCATCCTCCCCCCATCGTGCCTCTCTCTCTCTCTCTCTCTCTCTCTCTCTCTCTCTCTCTCTCTCTCTCTCTTCCTATTCCCCTTTTTTATAACTTGTGTTCCTCATCTTGTCGCTCCTTCAGTCCTTTACGTCGCTCTATCTCGCTCCATCCTCCCCTCCGTCTCGCTCTCTACTCTCCCTCACCTCTCACCTTCTCTTCCGTCGTCTTTTTTTCCCCCTCATCCTCCTTTCCTCCCGCCCACCTTCCCCTCCTTTCCTCTCCTTCCCTCATTCTCCTCTGGACGCTACACGGTGACATGTGGATCTAAAATATGCTTGTGTGCAGAGAGAGAGAGAGAGAGAGAGAGAGAGAGAGAGAGAGAGAGAGAGAGAGAGAGAGAGAGAGAATCATAAATCTCAGCTTCAAAAGGGTAAGTCAATGGTTTTGTTCCCTTGCTATTTCCTTAACCACCACCTCCGCCACCGCCACCACCACCACCAGATCTACTTCCACCACCACCACTAACCAGATCTACTGCCCTCAGTCCAGCATCGAGATTATAATACGTAACAATAATAATAATAATAATAATAATAATAATAATAATAATAATAATAATAATAATAAACTTCAGCAAAAACATTCATGGGAATAGCCTATAAATGGTAGCTAGTTGTTATCTGATTATTCCCTCTCTTAGCTTCGTATCTTTCCGTCAGATAAGGCAATTTTCGTAATCTTTCACGCAGTCACGTGTAATTTACCTGAACACTCTCTCTCTCTCTCTCTCTCTCTCTCTCTCTCTCTCTCTCTCTCGATATCATTGTTTTCGTAAACCATGTAGGAACTCCAGCAACAACAGCATCAGCAATGGTGGGATTGGTACCAGTAGTAGTAGTAGTAATAGTAGTAGTAGTAGTAGTAGTAGTAGTAGTAGTAGTAGTATAGTAGTGTAGTGGTCATTATTTTTAATTACTTTATATGTTTATTTCCTCATATTCCTCTTCTTTTCAATTCCTTTTTTTTTCTGTTCAGTGACGTAGAAAGTAAGGTTTGGTGGATGAAAGTTTCTGACATGGGAGAGCGGGGGCCGTGCAAGGCGGCGCCACAACCTTCGCTCACCCTAGCAAGCGACACGAACTCCAGTAACGACCATAACTCAGCGACAAACACAACAGTTCAAGTGGGAAAGCACGTCAAGAACTGAAATATCGTATGGTGAGATACTAATCCGTTCGCTCAGAGAAAAATGTGATTACAAGCAGACATTCCCCAGCACCGCGTCCGAAACTGAACGAAAACTCGCGAAACTGATGGTACTTAACATCCCACCCTTTGCTTGAGTAATGAAAATGGAGTTTTGAGTTGTCTTTCGTGTCTCCCTCTATGCTGGGCCAGTAGGTGTTCGTTTCCGTATGTTTTCGTCTGGTGGTTGGCCAAAGTTGAGGTAAAGTTGAAGGAGGAACTAGTTTTCGTCATGTTGAGCGAGCGCCGCGGAACATGGCGGGTGTGAATCGATAGCGGCCGACCATAACTCGCTCCGGCTGAACCCAGTCTTCTGAACACGACCCGCGGCTGCTGAATGATCCAAGTGGAAAGTATTAATAAATCCTTACCCTCCGCCCGTGTGTTTCATCTTTATTTTTGACGTTTTCATTTTCCCGTAAAATTAGTCACGGCCCGTTCCGTCATGCGTGGTGTTTTATGGAGTGTTCCCTCCCGTCTCGACGCGATGCAAGGTTGTATATATCGTGAAATATTAGTAAACTTTAAACCTTTAAGCAACTCCAGCACGGGAATGAAGCAAGAAATACGGAAGCCAACTCCTCCGCTGATTATCATTACTACTCGACAAATATTTGGGGCGAAAAATTGTGAAACGATTAAATTACGAGTGCATCGATGTTTATCATAAATTCATGGCAGTTTCTTTATGTTTCGTTATGGCATCTCCAAACGCCAACCCGCCGCGCCCTTCCCAACCCTTGGGGTGAATGTTACGAGGCTAAAAGGGTGCCATATATTTCTCAAGCAGACGTAAATGACGCCTTCGTGAGACTAAATCCACAAGGTTGCGATCGCCGGACGAGCCTTTCGGGGAAGTGAAGTGGGTCGAGTGAAAAGATAAGGCAACGCTGACACGAAACATTCTCAAAAGCGAGAGTTCGTCGATACCTTGGTTTTATAATATTTCGCTTTCTTCCCATTGTTTCAACTTGGTCTCATTGTGTCGCAGGCTTCCTCTGAGCAGCGACCATCACCCACCCCCCTGCACCCACCGCCTCAACACACACCAAGCACTGCTCAAACTTTCCTAATCGGGATCCATTGCTGTGACCAGATCAGCGACCCTTTAAACCCGGCGAATGAATGAAAAAAATTGCAAAAATCACCGCCTGTTGGATATTTATTTTTATTTCCGCAAACCAAAGCTAGCAACGAAAACTTTTGGAAACTGTAGATTCAGAACTGGCACTAGTATAGTTTCTACAATATTTCGCTTGTTTTTCCCCACACTACGGGTCTTATTGCTCACACGTCCTTCCTTTAAGAGACAGCAGGTATTACTTGTGCCCGAGTATTGTGGGAGGTATGACACGGGTGTGCATGTGTGTGTGGCTAGGTAATGAATAGAGAAAGTAGGAAGGGCACAGGAGAGCAAGAGGATGGCACCGTTCTCCCCTGCCTCCAAAAGTAACGGTACAGCCCGGATGAAAATGATGGTTGCTGCTCCTTCTCTTTCCAACAGTCAAGGGTGGGTGAACGTTCCCAGCGAGTGCACCACGTATAAACTTTTCTGAATGCATAGTACAATTTCTGCGTCTCATCAGTTTCACGTTTGAGTCGACTCCGTGAGTGTGTGTGGGCGATATTTTTTTAATGAAGGCTTACCACGGTTGCCTGTTCTCGTGTACGTGTGTGTGATCAATTCGTACTTTTGATCAGCTAATTTATTATTTAAAGTCTCAGTCCGGGAGCTCCGTGCACTTTTATCAACGCAAATCCAAGTGCCTAGTCATCCCTACTCCTCCCGCTCGCTCGCTCGCACACACGTATAAATCTGTCTCCTCCCGTCCCTGTGTCACTCCCTAGCGCTCTGTTTCAATACATTTCCACCCAAGCCAGACGAGACAAAAAAGAAAGAAAGAAAAAGCGAAACTGAGCAGTGGACGCACGAAATACTGTTAGTCTTCCACCTGTTGTGCGAGGGACTGGGCGGACAGTGGTGGGCGCGAGGAGGGCGAGATAGAAGGCCGATCAGGGGCACTCCTTGCATCAGCTGCCCTTACAAGTGGTTCAAGACCGTGCCAAGTGGCTGGTAGTGCGGGGCAGTGGTGGAGAAAGAGGAAGAGAGGAAAGAAGAAGAGCGAGGGCACCAGATAACATATGTGGGGATACCCGACCCATTCATTTAGCCACCTATCCATCTTCCCTCATCACACTCGCTACAGCCTCCGCCCACCCTGCAGAACACTTGTTGCACGCCACATGTGTACGTGTATTTGTGTGCGTGTGTGTGCATGTGCGTCTGTGTACTTTTTTTCAACAAGACTTCGACCACTATGAGCGCCTTCCTGAAATCACCGTTCAGGGGAGAAGGGAGTTGTGCCTGTCTGGTGCCTGGCTGGGGGTCCTGCCTGCGACCGAGAGGGAAAAGCACCAGACGAAAACGAATGATAATTTTGCTGCGTGGAGTGAAAGCAGCCAGTTGCACCTGTCTCGCCCACACACGCCACCCTTCCCCAGTCGTACCTGAGCTGAGCAGGTGTACAAGCGTGTCTCCCCCTCTCTGCTCCTTCCTGCTCATGTCCTCTCCTCCATCCACCCCTACCGCTGCTCGCGTCATGGCCAATGAACAAAACGACCAAACATACGTGTTTACATCCAGAAAAAGGGAAAGAAAAATAAAAGGAGGATGAACGAAAAAGAAAGGGAAAATCATGGTGGTGTATTTACAGTGCAATTTAGATTGATTAGATAGTGCAGTAATGTGCGAGAGCGGCGAGAGAAAGAAAAAAAAAATACAAGAATTATTTCCGTCTCTTGCGTGATCGGTGGAAAATGCTGTAGCCAACTGTGCATAAAGTAAATGTCGCAAAGATGTAAGGAGAAAAGAAATACAAACAGAATGTTCTCGTCAGATAAAAATATAAACTGCTTGAAAGATAGCGGACGATGGAGAAGATTGGAAAATGGGGGAAGAAAATCTGCTGGAGAAAGTGGAGGTCATGATTACGAGAGAGAGAGAGAGAGAGAGAGAGAGAGAGAGAGAGAGAGAGAGAGAGAGAGAATGAAGAAAAACATTATCTTGTCATGGAGATGATAAAAAGGTAGCTGAGATATGCAAACTCACAAATGCATAAACAGAGTACTGAGAAAAAAGAGAGGAAAGGAAAATTAATGAAAGATTCTCGGTAATAACGAAGAAAAGCATAAAGGGAGGAAATCATACTTCTTTATTTTCTATCTCCACTGCCCAGAGCATCCGTGATGAGACTGAAGATGAAAGATGAAGATAGACACAAGCAAGAGTATGAAGAAGAAAAGAAAAGAGGAATGTAATCGTGGTCTTCCCTCCTATGGACTCACTCAAACATGGAAAAAAAAAAAAAAACTGAATAATAGTGGGAAGAAACTGAAAGATAAGAAGAACGAAAAGAAGAGAGAGAGAGAGAGAGAGAGAAACTCCCCACAAGAATCCACTGCCACTTGGTTATACTAATGCAAACGTGCCAAGATGAAAAGAAAAAAAAAAAGGAATAAGACTACAATTGAAAACGAGAATGAAAAAGGAGAAATAAGAAAGGAAAAGGCACTGCCTATCTAACCCTGTGCCTAACTTCACCAAGACCCACTCAAGCTTAGCAAAATGAATGAAGAAAAAAAAAAAAACGACTACAGGAAGAAGCACAATGTGGCTCTCCTCCCGTCCACCCCTACCCTTCAGCCATTCAAAGTTGGCGCGTGTTCCCATACGAGGCTGAGGCCGTGACGTCAGGCCGCAGTCAAAACATTAAAGATGGCGAACCTGGCGAGTGGTGGAGTGTACCAGCAAATGGTGGTGCCCGCGCCCTACCACTTCCCCCAGCCACAACCACAGCCCATGCCTACCGTGACGCAGGAACCTGAGCCCAAGAAGGAACCCAAGAAGCGTAAAAAACCTACAGAAAAGGCAAATGGTGAGAAGAAGAAGCCGCGTATCATTGGGCAGACAGCTTATATGGCTGGGCTCAGACTGGAGCTGGGTTCAGGAGACGGCGGGGAATGCTCCAGGTGTAACAAGAAGAAGTGTTTCAAGCATGCAGACGGCAAGTAAGTGTGCGGATGTGGGCGC
Organism: Portunus trituberculatus; assembly: GCF_017591435.1. Classification (NCBI taxonomy): domain Eukaryota; kingdom Metazoa; phylum Arthropoda; class Malacostraca; order Decapoda; family Portunidae; genus Portunus; species Portunus trituberculatus. Next base: position 9,925,595 of record NC_059285.1, read on the forward strand.
GGGCGTGAGCTGGGGGCAGGTCGCGGAGGCTGCTGGCGTGAGCTTCTCGCTCTTCTCGCGAGGATGCTCTCCCCGCCTCCTCATCTCATGGATCAGTTACTTAGCTAGTGATGTGTTCTATGCGCTGCCTGTCATTTTCTTTGATGTTTTTGTCAGGGAATGTGTGCAAGTTGTAAGATTTCAAGGTTTCGTTGGTGTATACACTTGTCCTGAACACTGTCACTGTCAGTTATGGACAATGGCAGGAGTTTGGGACGCATCGCTTGTATGATATTTATTGTTTCACTATTGAGTGTAATAGTGATGGCCTCTGAATTATCTATATCTGTATATTGCTATGACTGGCATGGGAAGTCTATAATTATGATACAGGAATCTATCCTTTGCTTTTTACTGGTGACAAGTCTTCTGTTGATCGACATAATATGACACTCAGGTGTGGACATTCAAAAACCACAGTTTGAGCTATGATGTAGGTTATGTGGTCAGGAGACAGGCAGGGGTAGCATATCAGGTTTGTCACTCAGTTACCTACACACAGCCTCTCTCTTACAGAAACAAAAACCAACTCTCCAAAAAGACCCCAGAGGACACAGTGCTACAGATGAAGAAGCACATGCTCAAGCTGCTGTCCATGCATGACTATACTGTGTTCTGCAAGAATGACCAGAAAAATGGACAGGTGGATGTTGACATTTCCAAGATGCACCGTTCCTACCTGGAAGAACATGAACCACAGGCCTTTGAGCCACCCCCTTCCAATGGTTAGTGCCTCTCCCATGTTATCAATACAAACTGGATCAGCTTAAGCATCAAAATATTGACATGAATGTTATCTCACTAAGGCTATCAGAAAAAGGCTTGTATTATCACATATATAATGTCTTTAGCAGAGTTTATTTTGCCAAAAGCACTAATGCAGGCACACTAACAAGTCATTAGTGGTGAGGCAAAGTGAAGTATTTAATAGTGAAAGAAAAGTTTAAGTGCATATTTGGTGACCTTTCATTTCTGTCATTTCCCATAACTCAGGAAGTAAGATTACAAGCATTCCCTCATCTTAGTCTCTTGGGATCTATGAATAAATAAATGATTCTATGGTATATTTTTTTCCCCAGATCCAAATAGAGAATACAAACCTAAAGTCAAGCAGTGGCTCTACAGAAAAATATACTTAGACGAGTTTAAGAGCTTTGAGTATGCAGAGTGTAAACGTAAGATTGGTGACCTCAGACGAAGCATAGACAGTGTCATGATGCAAAAGAAAAAGAAAGCACCCAAGCCCAAGCCGCCTGCTCCTTCTCCACAGCACCAGGTCAGTTCACCACCAGAAAGAACATCCCCCCCCCCCTCTCTCTCTCTCTCTCTCTCTCTCTCTCTCTCTCTCTCTCTCTCTCTCTCTCTCTCTCTCTCTCTCTCTAGATCTTCTTTGGCAAAAAGTCTTGGCAACAAAGGCTGTCCAGTTATGACTTTTTGCACATTCTGAATAGTAATCCATTTTACACTCCACAGGACTGATATATTTTAATCAGTCTTTCCACATGTGATCCTGCAACTCTTTTAGTGTGCTACTGGTATATCCTACCAGGTGATGCCGCAGGACTACAGCATGAATAGCCATAGCCCAAACACTCCTGGTCCCACTGACATGAGCAGAACAGCCATGCCAGTTCCCCCAGGTGCTATTATTGCCACCACCCCTCACACGCCAGCCAGCAGCACAGCCACAGGAGGCTACCAGGTAAGGCTGAGATTATACACACTGTTTCATGTATCTAGCAGCTGATGGTATTGTGCATGTAATGAAAAATTGCTTTTGTGGTGCCAGGCATAATTTGTGCCATTGGTATTATTGCTTACTGTAATTCATTCTAATAATTTTTTGTAGGTTAGTATTTGAATATTTGTCCTCAATTTTTTACTACAATTGCAGCCTAACTTAATGAACCTGGGTGTGGAGACCACCACCACTCCTGTGTCCTCCATGGCTGCCATGGGAGCCACCTCCACATTGCACAACTCCCTGGCCACCTATATGACTCAGCAGGTGCAGCCCAACTTGCTGTTTGGTCTGGGGCAGCAGCAGCAGCCACCCCCTGCACAGCAGCAGCCTCTTAACCTTCAGACCTCCCATCAAGGTCAGCCCACCATGCAGGCTCCCCCACACCAGGCCCCAGGTAGTGCAGCACCCCCAACAGCAGCACCTCCCTTACCCCTAAACCTTCACAATCCATACTATGTGTCACTTGGACCCATGCTTCCCTTGCCCATGTCTACACCACAACATAATCACCAGCAGCAGTTTCAGCAGAACATGTTGCAGCAACAACAGGGTATTCCCGGAGGTTTTAACCAGCACACCATGTATCAGTGAGGCAGGGCGGTCCCTGGCCCCACCCACTACCACCCGTCCCCTGTGCCAGCACAACACCAGAACCAGTATTGTCCACACTCACGCTACCAGCACTCCTGGTCCACGTCAGGCCCTGTCGCACCCACCAACACAGTGGCTCCAGCAAGACAGGTCACCTTTCCCCCAGCCTATGCCTCCTCTCAGTCCCACCAGTGTTACATCCCAAACTCTGTGCCTCAGGTGGCATCCTCCCAAAACTTTACCTATGTACCTTCCTCAGAGGAAGGTACCTCCCTCCCTCAGCCAGTCTACCAGAATGTAAGCAGCAACAACTCCCCTCAGGCTAACTGCACCTCAGATAATCAAAAGGTATCCCTTGCCTCTGCCACCCTCCCCTCTTCCCTGGGTATCCCAGGTCCCTCAGGAAACTATTCTAAGCCTGAGCCTCCCCTTCCTGCCCCACAGCAAACCATTATTGTTGTGCCAACTTCAATGGCTTTACAGAATAACTATATCATCAAAAACCTGCAGTCCACCCCACAGCCTTCTATCCCCCATGGTTTTGTGTCCCCACAAGTAGTGGTGGACAAAAGCCCCCCAGCCCCTTCTCCCCTCACTACCCAAGCTGGAACTGACCCAAAGGGTAAAATAATCTACTTACCCTCATAGTAAAATACATAGTACACATAACTAGACCAACGTTCAGGTACATAAGAGTACAGTATGCAGTATTCTCCAATAGTAGGTGTATACTCATGTATTTTATTACATAAAGAGTGAGTAATAACACTTTATTGAGTGCAATGTGTGGTACAGAGGACAGTGGTTGAACATTTTTTCATCCCATCAATTTTGTGGGACTAAGGGGCCGACTTATATTAACCTCACGTAGATCCCGGTCATTGCTTGTGCAGCAACAGCACCAGAAGATGATGAGGCACAAGACTACTTTGTCCTGTCAGGCATTGTCAGACTAGGACCATGAAACACCACAAGCCTTATGGGGCTGACTCATATTTTTCTGCTATTGTAAATAATACCGAAAATAATTATACATATGTTATAGTTGACGAGTTCCTGGCTATTTTTTCTTTCCTCAGTATATCATTTTGCAAGATATATTGAATTACTATGAGTGGCCGATTTAGTAAGCTAATGGGTATATTAACTGGCTGATATTAAAAGAAGTACAGTATATTGTTAAATGAAGACACTGTTTGGGCTTCCTACAACAGGACCTTCAAAGTCTAGTTTCTGATGTGGGAATGTACTTCAGATGTGGTGAGAGAACACACATGTCCATATATCTGTGATCAACCCCGTTTTTTCCCCCCCTTCTTCCTCATAGTGTGTATTGGATTAGACATCTTTCTGTTCAGAAAGTGAATTCCATAATTGTGATTTTACAAGACTATGCATAATATTATTTACTTCTTTTCCTTACATTATTAATGCGTTTTATGTACATTATTATTATTATTATGATTATTATTATTTTTATTATCTAATATTGTTTTTAAGTTACATTTCTTTATTAGAATTATACAATTTGGAAGAGTAGAAAGTTTAGCCAATGTCCGATATCATTGGATATATTTGTGTTTGCATTGAGCGTGTGATGAGCACGGTGTGAGATACTTGATATGCCCTGGTTAGTGGGATTGTATACTTCCTCCTTAACTGGTTTATTGTACATATACTTATATGCAGAATATAAAGCTCTTAAATTAAATCTGTAACATAACACATTTCTAGAACAAGCTCTCTTACTGGTACATATAAGAGTTTTGATAAGGGCATAGAAATATATTTTTATCATGGTTGTACCATAAAAGCGTAGAGGCATCCCCTGTAGTTGACTCTTGAACCAAAATTCACATCTATAACTAAAGTTTCATTAAGTAGCATAATTGTTTTCTACTTGATTCAATATACATTAGCCCATTGGGTAAGGAGCAAAGCACCCCACATTTCCAAGTCTCTTTGCTGCTACAAGGGACTTTTCCTCAACCACCAGTCTTGTACCTCATTCCTGGGCATTATTGTGAACTCATGTATGTGAGGATGCTACTGCAACACACACACACACACACACACACACACACACACACACACACACACACACACACACACACACACACACACACACACCATTCATATATGAAGGTGCAGCTACAACATACACACACACAAGGTGCCATTCATGTGGGAGAGGAATGCAGCTATGGTTAAACACACTTGATACATGTAGTACCATTCAAGATATGTGACAGTTTTGCTGTAGTTTTCTTCACTGAGAAGCAGCATCTTAGTTATGCTTGTATATTTTATATTAGGGCATTATTCCTGTCACGATTTACTTTAAATCCCGAGTGTCAATTATTACAGTTCAGTATGGATGAGATGTGGCCTATTTTATTATAAAAATCTTTCATCTTTGGCATGTTTTCTATTTTGCTAAATCAACATCACTATACCTGCATTAGCTATAGCAAGCAGAGTCATGATGTATATTTATTATGTGTTTTCAAAATAACAGCTTCTGTTACTGTACACTTTTCATGATATTTTTACCCATTATTTGACTAATTATAGTATATATATTATTCAAAAGGTACTACTTAATCATAATGTGAGAGCTACATGTTATAGCAGAGCATTTTGATATACATAGGCAGCCTATCATACTGTATGAGTATTTTGGATACATTAGGTAGGTACTTTTTGAAGCACAATGCTCACTTATACGCATTATCCTTAACATCTTGGGAGCTCGAGGTCAGTGGGGCCAAGACTACTTAGGTTTTTGTTGGTAATCAAGTGAATATTTGTATATTTTCAGTTTGTATACATATAGATGAACAAAAATATTAGAAGGGTGTAGGTCCTGGGCTGTTAAGTGAGAGAGAGAGAGTGAGTGTGTGTGTGTGTGTGTGTGTGTGTGTGTGTGTGTGTGTGTGTGTGTGTGTGTGTGTGTGTGTGTGTGTGTGTGTGTGTATTTTTTGTGAACTTGGATGTGCCAAATGTATAGTGACAAATGCATCATCTTCTTATGAAGGTTCAGCATGCAACATAATTTCCTATTTCTAATTTTCCCCTCCAGAAACAGGTGCACTGTTAAAGTCTTGGTAGTTTAGACTAGACAAACTGTTGATTAAGCTACATGAGTGTAGATCTTTATTTACTGGTATTATTAATTGCTTTGTAATTATGGATCAAAGGGATTACCAATGCAGGTTGTATGAAATCCAGATGCAGTGGATGCTTTGCCTTAAGGTGGGTTCACACATGCCGATTTGTGAATGAAATTTTACATACATAGAGTTTCTGGCTCATCCCTTCTAGTCAGAAAGTGTCACACATAGCGCCTGGAAAGTATTGACTAGTTGGTGCCTTGGCGGGAAGTGAATGTAGACAAACAGCTACCCTCCAAGATATCTTCCTCCAGTGACAATGCTGAAGCTGTGGTTGCTCTTCTTTTGGTATATTGGAAGAGTCAACAGAAAAGAAAATGCCTGTGGATATGTCCCTGGCTAAGTAGAAGGAAAGAAAGGAGTGTCTACCACACTAAATTAGTCTACATTTCTTATAAGAAAATTGTTAATCTTAAGAAGACTATGCACAATTGCAATCAAATTAAATCCTGACAAGTCTTTAATCCTCACCTCCAACAACAGTCTGCATTGAGGGATACAATTCTTGTAGAGTGGTAAATATTTCATTTTTTTTTTCTGTATAATTAATTTCTGGGGTCCCAGATGTGTTCTTTTCCCTCATCAACTCTGACATCTTTATATCTGGAGACCTCATTTTCAAAGCTTACTCTGTGACGTCACAATGTAAATAAAGTTGCAAATCAATTAACAAGACCAATGTATTGGTCTTGTTTTGCGACTGCTTTCTCAAGTCGCTAGGCACCGATTTTGAGTTAGAAACTCTACATATGTAAAATTTCAGTTACAAATTGGCATATGTGAACCTGCCTTTAGTTGTTTCTGGCTCTGAGATTGTGACACGCATGATTTGTGAAAGAATACATCACTATATTTTTGAATGGTTGCACCTTGTCTCTTTGAATCAGTCAGCCTGAGTCACCTTATGACAGTCTGCTGGGTATTCTAATTATGTACAGCTTGTGCATCATGCCCCATGTTTTGTATCCTCAGGTCTTTATCTCGTGTATGGTTTATGGTGCATAGTATTACAGTCTGTGTAGCCTCTATTTGTTGTCTGTTTAGGAAGATTTAATGATGCTGTAGTAAAAGATGCATCTCCATCTCCTGAAATAATATTATTATTATTATTTTATTTTATTTTTTTCTTATATATATATATATATATATATATATATATATATATATATATATATATATATATATATATATATATATATATATATATATATATATATATATATATATATATATATATATATATATATATATATATATATATATATATATATATATATATCTGCTGAGAATCATTTGGTGGGAGAGCGAATGACCTGTAACTGCAACAAGGCAACACAACCTTTTTCGTCCACCTGCATTGAGTTTGTTTCATTCCTTTTGTTTACTAATTGGATTAATCATCTTAATTTATATACAATACAGCACATTTTGTTGATGTGATATGATGCTTTCAACACAAGTTATTTTAATATGCATTCATTGACAATCATTGTGGCTGGGAAAATATGCAGGTACTTGTGGGAAAAGAAAATGCTGAATTTGTTACTATTACTTCAATTTAAGGTTATGTGATGAAGGTTGTTGAAAGAATGATGAATTAACACAAGAGGTTCTGTACTGATACTACTTTTCTGATGAAACTGATACTCCATATTTAATTTTTTGGCTGACCATGATGGTATTGCTACAGCCAATGTTTTCAGCAAACTGGACAATTTTTTTCTTTTTCTTTGCCATAAAACTGTCGAAGATCCAATGATGTAAAATTCACACGAGATTTGCACAGATACACATCTGTAACTATTTTTACAGTTCAACCTTATTTTTTATGGATAATCTACAGTAGTTGTACTTTACACAATGAGGAGTATTTCCTTTGTTTACTGGAGCCATTTTTGCAGCTAAAATTGAATTGATCTATGAATGGTATAGAAAATATAGGAATAACTCCTGTGTTTGGAAGCTGATTGTACAGCAAGTACAGTAGCACTGAAAAACAGTATTATTATTGGCTGGTTGGTACAATGACTTGGAAAATTTGAAATGTTTTTCAGCTTGTATTGTAATTAACCAAGGCAAGGGTTCAGTATAATTGATGAAAACTATTATTATTCACTGTAACATTGAGAGCTTGGACTATTATTTTCTGTTTTATTTGTTGGAGGTGAATCTTTGTTGGTTGTGAATGTAGGTTAGAAATGAAAGTGTGTGTAAGTTAATGTATGTATACTACCTTGATGTGTTTTGTAGGACTTAAACTTTATAGCATATGTAAATGTGTGCAAGTGTATGTGTGACTGTTTTGCTCTTCACCTTACCTCAGGCTGTCTGTTAGGTGGGGCATTGCTGTCTTATTTTCTTCCCGAGTGAATCACAAGTGCTGCAGTGGCAAACCCTTTCTCTGAATGGTTTAATCTTATCTTTCCATACCTTTCATGTCTTAGACTTGTTAATAACAAATATCCTCATGCACCTTTTCAATAGGGATAAATCTTTTGTGTTCTAGAAATGCAAGATTATTTTTTTATCAAGTGCAACTTGAATGTGGTATCTGCCATGCAAAATGAAATTTTGTTACAAAAGATCTTGCCAATTTCCCCAGTTACTAACATCCTAACTATTTTATGAAGTCATTATTACTAACTGTGTCGGAATGAGAGTTTGTCATCCAGGAGTGATCACTTGGGTTGCTGACTGTGCTGTGGTGTGGTGTGGTGACTCCCCACCAACTAACTACACACTTCATCACCAGGGAGCAATAATTCACATAGAAGATATTGTAAACATTAGATGTGCTTTATGTCAGGTGGAAACATTTTCACAAGCTGTTTATTTTTATTCTTATTTATTTATTTTCTTTCTTTAATTGAGGTGAAGGGTGTAAGCTCAGGGTTCAATTGAAGTGTGTACTGTATGTACATGGTCTTTTCAGGGGTAGTGAAGGGCATTTGTGTTTTATGCAGTACTGGGTCTGGAAGATTTATAAATTAAGGTCTGATAATGTTACTATTATGTCTAAATCCTCATTTATGTGGCCAAAACAATCTAATTATATTTAGGAGTATATATTGATTTTTTTTTTCCAGCTAAAAAAGAAAAAGCAACTATTAAGCAGCTGTGACTAATTTGTAAGCTTAATTTTAGGTGACTATCTCCACCTCTTTGCAATACTACATTGTACTATGAGACACTTTTAAAGAGGTAAAACGTCATTCCATGTGTATATTCTTAGCAGAGTAACGGTGTTTACTAATGGTGTTTATTTAATGGAGACTGGTGGCAACTGCAAGGCCAAAATGTGTTCACAGCCTCCCAATATAGATGTTGCAGGGAATGTCATTGTAATTTATGCTAAAGTTAGTTTTATTTTTATACACATTTGCACAGTAAGCCTGCCATACTTAAGGATCATCTAGTATATGGGATGGGACTGCAACTTCTACTTCTCCTTCTCCTTCTTTTTCTCCTCTTCAGTTACCTTCCTAGGCATATGATATCTAAATATCTGATTTGTGCAAATGGTTCAAACTACTCTCAGTGCTCTCTCTCTCTCTCTCTCTCTCTCTCTCTCTCTCTCTCTCTCTCTCTCTCTCTCTCTCTCTCTCTCTCTCTCTCTCTCTCTCTCTCTCTCTCTCTCTCTCTCTCTCTCTCTCTCTTATATCCTCTACTACAGAACAAGGTTAGGTTAAGTGGTGTCCATAATTCCACAGGAATCTTGGTACATGTACATGTAAATTCTGACCCCACCTGTTTCCCTTTCATAGTGTTTCCCTCTTATCCTCATTGTAAATAAACCGATGATAGCAATAATGAAAAGTTGCTGTTTTATCAAGACCAATGTTTTGTCCTACGTGTTGATTTTGAGGCCTGGATTTTGGTTTCCAGTTGCAATTTGAGCAGTGTTATGGCAGCTTGAATGTCTTGATGCTCAGTGCAGCACAGCCTTGCACTATTTATTTTATTTGTTTCTATTGCCATGAAGTGTACAAAGTGACCTTACACTATTATATGTATATATTTGGTGCACTACAAGGTCACTCTGTATGTTGTGAATATTTTATATAAATGATTTTTCCCCTCCTCAAAGTTGAACAATGTAAAATGTCTCTGAAATGTGTGTGGTGGTCACTGTTACACACCAACACATGGACACATTTGTGACAGCAGTGCTGAATGAGGCACTGTAAGGTCTATAAATCAGGTGCTGATAGGGATGTTTTCCCCTCACACAAACACACAGGAAAAGAAAGAATAGTTAATCTGTTTGCCTTGGGCATTACAAAGGAATAGCACATAAAAATTTGAAGACAAACATAGAGAAATTTATTTATTTACATAACCAACTTAGAAACCTTGCACTGTTAACTAAAAATAGTAAAGGTACTAAGTCACAGATCATTACTTCATGAAATGTAACACAATATAAATTTGCACACACACACACACACACACACACACACACACACACACACACACACACACACACCGAAGATCGGTCACTAAGACCTCTGAGCTCTTTCCCTAGAGGAAAGGCTGGCTAGGTGACCAGCAGACGACCGTGGTGAATATCACACTCTTATCTTCTCTTTGTGTATATGTTTGGTGCTGTTACCGATGCAACCATTTTCCAGCCGTGATACTGTGCGCGGGGCAGCACAGCACCGCCATGCCTCAGCCAGTACCTGTACATAATATATTCCAAGTCAACTGTATTAACTGTAATGTGTAAGGGCTGTCAGAAAAATTTTGTAGCCTTCTAACCTTATTTTTTTTATTTATTTATTTTTTTTTTAAGTGGGTTTATACTAGGGTGGTGAAGATTTGGAGGTGAGATAATCCCTCTGTTGCCCCCCTTTTCCTTTTCCTTTTTTTTTTTTTTTTTTAACCCACTGGTTTGTAGACAGTCTTAACATGATAGGAAAAAATGTATTTTATGCTGCTTTGGTATGTAATGTGAAAAAAAAAAATTATGAGAAATTCTTGGGGTAAGAGTAAGTATGCCATAAATATTTGTTTTTAATTTCGTAATAAAAACTAAGAATAATGTACATGTTTCCTCTTTTCCTCTCTCTTTTAAAAGCCTTTGGACAACAATAAATGTATCAATCAATCAATCATTCCACCAGCCAGAGTGCCACCTGAATAAAGAGTTACCATCGGTCTGCCAAGCTCCACTTTGTGCCTTTACCGATCATGAACAGAATGCTGTAAGCTATTATTACTATGCATAGTTTGTTTGTATATTACTGTACAGTATATTATAAGCTTTCACACACCTCCATTCCTCATTTCTTCCTCCTACTACTATATTACATATGACATGGGGGTGTGAGTCTTAGCCCGTATATTTACATACTTACACGCATATATAAAGATCATTAATTTAGAAAATCACAAGACGACACCCAGACAGGGCTCTCAATATAGAATTTCAGAATTACCTTAGATTCAAAGACTACCTCAGATTTCATTTTATATATATATATATATATATATATATATATATATATATATATATATATATATATATATATATATATATATATATATATATATATATATATATATATATATATATATATATATATATATATATATATATATATATATATATATATATATATATATATATATATATATATATATATATATATATATATATATATATATATATATATATATATACTTTTGTACACACTTCCTCAGTATGGTTACGAAAAAGATGATTAACTAAGGAATGTAATATGAAACACCAATAACATATTCAATAATTATACTGATTTAATATCGTATTTAAGAAATTAGGATATTAAGACTGCAGGCAAAACTGCATTGTTTAGGACAGGATCCTCGACCTTGGATTCAGGAACCCCAGGGCTTCACAAGAAGATGGCTGATCTGATATTAATTAACATCCTTTGCAGTATCATTGCATACTGAATTAGTGTCTGATTACTGCATGGGGTTCGGATAGATAGTCTTACAACTCAGGAGGTTCTTAATGAGAAAAAGATTGAGAACCCCTGGCTAATGAGGACGAGATATTGATAAACACATCATGCAGAGATCAGTAATAGTTCATGAGTTATTTAGGTTAGGCACCATGACCCAGCAGGGTCATGTGATGCCGAGGTCAGTAATAAGAATATCTCCCTCATAACAAGACATTTACAGAAATTCTAAATAATAACAATGCATTTGAAGCAACTGCATGTAAATAATAGAAAATAAAGCACCCAAGAACTTTAAAAGCCCCAATAAACACATTATACAGGAATATTAACAGTGCTTTTGACGGTAAGCGATCACATGTGTCCTTGATAACATTAATTACTCCAGAATTACCTTTGAGATGCCAAGATTACCTCAGAATTACATAAAAAAATCTCATTACCTCAGAATTACCTTAAAAATGGTGATATAACACTAAGCTGATGGAATTGCCTAAAAAATTACAGCCCTGCTCTCAGACTCTGTTGCACTAATAAATAAATAAATAAATATATATATATATATATATATATATATATATATATATATATATATATATATATATATTACACACACACACACTGACCATAACAGCAAATAAATATTTAATACGAGCGTAAGATATTTTCTTAAGGTCAGCTGACTGTCAACAGACGCCAGACGCCAAAATTTTGCCGCGTAGCACCTTCTATTACGTAGTTTATAATGGCCGGTAAGACTGTAACAACTATCCCAGGTGGAGACAGCTTCCTGGGAGATAAGGTTAGTGGTTTGTCCTTCTGTTGTTGCCTGTCTGAGGAAGTATTGCCCCGTGTTGCTTCATAGCAGTGAGTATTAGGACCGGTGAGTGTTGCTGATGGCAAGATTTTTTATTTTATTTTTTTTTCATTCAGCTCGCCTATCGTGTTTTTTTTTTTTTTATTCATCTGAATGGATTTTTTGACACGTTGTAGATGGACTCTGTGCTAACAGGCTACCAGCATTCCATATATAGCTTTTCCCAATGAGAGAAGTTTTAAAGGAGTCCGTTAGAGATTTATCATAATCATTATTTTCATATCTCATTATATCTCTTAGAGACTATTTGTATATACTGATTACATTTTCATGTTCTTCCAGGGCCCTACTGAAGGCTTGCTGATTGCTGCCGTGCTGCCCTATGTACTGATGATAATTCTTTTACCCATTGGCAGTTTCTTCTTCACCAAGTCCTTTGTATTTCAGGGTAAGTCATAAATGGTAGTGTAGATTGTCTCCACTGTTCTGTACCTCTTTCCTAATTCACAAAAATTTATTAGCCTAGTGAGCAAGCAGTTGGTGGGGCTAAGCAGTCATACTGCCTAACAGTATTGGAATTATTCCAGAATGACATTTGCGGAGTTCAATGGAAAATCAACAGAGCACTGCTTATTTCCACTGTACATGGTATGAAAATAGGAGGTGAGATAGGATGGAAGACAGGTTAAATTTCCAAAATATGTTACCACATTATTGTAAATTTCTTATGTGTTAATTCAGTAAACATATGAAATATTCTAAATAATGAGATCTAAAATATGTGAACAGTCAAACATACTTGTTTCTTATTGTGTAAAACTAGTTATTCATGAGGTCCCAAATGTGTTTGGCTGGTCTGTTTTAAGTCATGCTTTTTATTACTGAGAAAGTTTTTTTTTTTATATAATTACTGCCTTCCTTATGTAAAAAACTTATTGCACTTGATAAAAGGTGGTAAGATTTCAATGGCATTGCATTTTCCAGAGATATTGGACTATAGTGACACCACTGCCAATGTGTATGCTGCCATCTCTTCTGTGATTCTTCTGCATGTACTGCTAGCTCTCTTCATCATCAAAGCCTTCAAGGAATATCCAGCCAAGGGTGTCAAACAAGACTAAGCTTATAAGTTTTCCTTAGTGTCATGTAATATGAGCTTCAGTGGGGTTTTACATTTCACAACTTCAATTATTTGTGTATTAAGTTTCTTGTTATGTGTATATATTGGCTATTAGCCATACTGAAAGGTTTGAAATATTGATTTTCACTGGTATTCAAGTAGTGCAGTGGATGGGTGGGATCACCCTTACTGTTTTTCTCACCTTTGTTTTGGAACCTGGTATTACAGCAAGTTACCAAGCCTAAATTATGATATTGATGTTTATCTTGTATGTATGGTGGACCTAAGATAACCTAACTGTACACTGGGCTGAGACAAATTAAGCTATTTAGCTAGAGTTATTTGGGTGATGGTAGAGAGTAAGCTGAGGTGTTGAACTGTTGGCTGCTTGGCAGATCCTGTGTACTGTTCCATAAGGAACTGGTGTGCTTCTGTATTGGAACATGCTGTATTTATGCATAACAAGCACCGAAACAAGGAGTTTGGATATTATCCAACCTCAGATCTTTGCTTTAATAAAAATATAAGTTGAAAAAGGGAAAATAATATCAGATGTAGGTAAATTACATTTTTTAGAGAAAGATTTTGTATCATGTTTTGCTTGTAATATAGTAAAAAAGAAACTGATATTGTATAATTTTGATAATTTCTGTACATCAGGGTTTATGTTTTGTTTTTCTTTTCTAAGTTTATATAGAAATCAGAAAGCTAGAGTATAGAAATTCAGAGTTTATGATTTTTTTGTTTATATAAGAGTCAGAGCTACAGTATAGAAATTAAGACTATCAGTAATCTTTGTTACACTTTCAGGTGTAAATCGGAGTAACATTTTCATGAAAATGAACATAATTAAAGTTACCTCTACAATAGTCACTAAAAGCTGCAGTGCACTATATACCATCAGCCTACAGCAAGAGGGAAATTTTAAGTGTACATTTTGATTAGCTAACAGGTATTTTTCCTCTCATAATTATATGTATACCAATGAAGCACTATTTCCCATAGTAACACTAGATGATAGCTAGAATAACCATCATTTAATGATATCAAGCAGACCAGAAGGAGCTGTCAATTTGGATTGTGCACACTGCATTCATTTAAAAAAGACATTATTTCATGACTTTTTATTTAGTTTGAAAATATCATTCAGGACTGGGTTAATAGATGACCTTAGCCCAACATTTGCTATTGTTATTTTGGCCACTGGTTGTGAGGCAAGTGTTTGTCAATCCTTACAGGGCTTAGGAATATGCATGAATCTGAAAGAAACTACAAAATATTTAGCAAATCTTGCAAGTCATAGCCCTTGTATCTCACATGTGGCATTACAAGGCAGTGCAAGACCTGTGAAAGTCAAACATTGGCAGAGTCAAGGATTGCCTCTTTGACAAACATCTCCATTTCAAAGCCACCATTTGGTGTCAAGCACAGAACACGTGATGATGGGAGATGCATGACAATGAATCCTGCACAACTTTTTGGACAGGGTGATTTGTATATTTTATAATAAACTTTGTGTGAAGTAATAGTGTTTCCTTGGCCTTTCCACTTCCTCTAGGTGATCTCAGCCATGTGTGTGTGTAATTCACCTCGGTCACCTCCTGGTCATCCAGCCAGTCTTCCCCATTATGGAGCGAGGTCAGAGCTCATAGACCAATCTTTGGGTAGGACTGAGACAACAACACACTCCACACACCGGGACAGCGAGGCCACAACCCCTCGAGTTACATCCCGTACTTATTTACTGCTAGGTGAACAGGGGCCACACATTAAGAGGCTTGCCCATTTGCCTTGCCGCTTCCCGGGACTCGAACCCGGCCCTCTTGATTGTGAGTCGAGCGTGGTAACCACTACACTACATGTGTGTGTGTGTGTGTGTGGCCAGTCCCTTCTATATAAGTATGCATGTATGTATTAATATATATATATATATATATATATATATATATATATATATATATATATATATATATATATATATATATATATATATTATATGCAAATAATGATGATAATAAAATTATTATTATTTGTTGTTTTAATTTAGATTGAAGTACAGCAACAAATACTGCTACATGACTAATCGTCAAATTTAAAAACTAATGCATTGAAGAACACTTTGAAATTTGTCTCCCATAAGTACCCTGTGAAATGTTAATATTTTCTGGACAGCTTCCTATCAGGCCAATTTTCGTGGCCATTCCAGAGTTTAGCTGTAACTATGGAAACAAACTTCAAAGATAAGATTGTTTCTCTGATACTAAAAGATAAGTTATATACAAAGAGTGAATAATTGATTAGCCTCTTCCCTGCGGTGCACTGATAGCCGCAGGCTAGAGAAGCATGAGCAATAGTACAGTGCGCGAGGCAACAGAGAGCCAGAAAGCGTGGCTACCGTGGCACTCACTCGACACACGTGGCTGTGTTTATATCGGGATGAACATATGTCCTTTTTATTCTTCGTGGCCCGTGGTGCGGGAGGTTTGCGGGAAGCAGGGAAACACGAGTATTGACCTACAGCCCCTAACAAAGGACTTTCTAGATCGCAGCAGCTTAACCAATCCCAGAGCTGGGTTTACGTGACGTCGCCTGCTGGGCGGAACATTTGGTGTTCGTTTGTACTGATTGGACTTAAGTGTCATAGCCAAGAATTTTCTTGATAAATTAAAGGTATTGAAAGGAGAGCTAATGTCATTATATAAGTAGATGTCTTGTTAATACAAATTAATGTGTTGCTGAAGGAAAGACTGCGTACGCGGGTTGTGCAGGCAAGGTGAGCGTGGCCGGGTGCCGCACACCGAAACACTTGCAGGTGTTTGTAAATATTAACATGGCTTCCAACTTCTACCACTCCATGGTGCAGCAACCAACTTTTGTGCCACCTGCACAGAATTCTGTTCTACCTGAAGCACCCAAGGAAAAAAAGAAAAGAACAAGAAATCCTGAAAACTGGAAAAAAGAGAAAAGAAAACGTGCCATCCTGTCCGGCCAGCCGTACGTGAACACCAAGGGAGAACTGGTTGGGCCGAGGGCCATCGGGCCGGATTGTAACTGTAAGAATAAGTGTTTTATAGCAGTCAACGATGAGAATCGGAACGCTATATTCAACGGCTACTACTCCCTGAACAGGTAGGTACAGGTGGCTATGTATGTGTGAAGGCAGGCAGGCAGGTGTGTCGCATCCCTCCCCAGCTCCCTTCCACCTTTTGTGGGATCTTTATCTGACCGGGAATATTACAGTTATTTTTTTGTTTGCTAACCCATTTCAACCACCGAGAAACTCAGAAACTCCACCACTACCAGGGGAAACCGTTTACCAAAATAATGTACAGTTTAGTTTTTGACTAGTTGCTTAAACTATGGCTTGTTATTCCCCATATATTTTTTGGTGTAATGATAAGTATATGTTTTGTTTTCTGCTAAAAAGAGGTAGATATTCATTACACATGTAAACATCTGTTTATCAATATTTTATGGTAAAAAAATAAAAGTTTACTCTGTATGTCACATCCTTAAGCATAGTGTGTTGCCATTGCTTAGCATCTGTTACCGTTATTCAGAAGTTTTGTATACTGCATGTGTAGGAAATTACACACACACACACACGAGGAATATGAGGAATCATTAAAAACCTACACAAGAAAATTCAGTATGGGGCAGGCAGTGTTGAAAGTGGAATGGGTGAGATGAAATTGGAGGAATTAAGGAATGCCTGGAGGAAAGATAAGGAAGAAGAAAAAGTCAAATTTTCAGAGGTAGTCAAGAGACAGATTCAGGAAAAAACAAGACACAGTAATACAAGTGTTTAAAGAGAAGGAAGATTTGGTGAGAGAGAAAGTGAACAAGAGGAAATGTATCCTAATTTTTGTGCCGTAAAAAAAAAAAAATCCTTAACAAGTTCGTAAGAGAGAGAGCTGGCTAAGGGTATTATAAAATTTGTTCAGGACAGCACACAGGGGTTAGAACAAGAGGTGGAGGAAGTGACCAGATTGGGAAAGTTTAGTGATGGGGGAAAGAGACCAATGAAAGTGCAAATGATATCTCAAGTGGCAGCAGAGGAGATAATGGCAAGAACAGGGAAATTAGCTGAAGATACTGAATTTAAAGATATATGGATAAAATGAGATATGAACCTGGAAGAGAGAGAAAAAGAGAGAGTGCTAAGAAATGAAGGTAAGGAAATAAAACAAGAAAAGGACAGAATTCAAGAAGAAGAAGTTGTAATGTCCAGAGTTCTAGATACGAGACTGAAGAAATGGTATTTTCGGGAAAACGAAATGATATTGGAAGAGGCAAGAAATTAAGAGTGACTTATACAAATATAGATGGGTTGCTGTTCAGTGTATTGGAGATAAGACCCTACTTGAAGGAAAAAAAGACTGATTGTGATAGGCATAGTAGAAACAAAATTAAAGGAGGTAGTCCATGTTAACTATAAGAAAGAGGGATATAAAAGTTGGAGAAGAGACAGAAAGGGAAAAGGGGGAAGAGGAGTGCTAATAATGGTTCAAGATAATATATGTGTAGAAAAAGTGTACTGTGGAGATAGCATGGCGGAAGTTATGGGAGTAACAATCAAGACAGAAGAAGGGGAAAAAAAAGAGAATCATAGTCATGTATGTGCCACCGAAGACAAATACATGGAGAGCAGAAGAACATAAGAAAATGCAAGGAGAGGTAATTAACTGCTTGGATAATATAAGTGGAGATGGAAAAATACTGTTAGTAGGAGACTTTAAATATAGAAGAGTAAACTGGAGAAAAATGAAAGTAATGTTAGATAGTGGAGCGAGAAATTGTTACAGTTAATACAATGGTGAATAATACACTGGATCAGTAGGTGGAAGAATCAACATGGTTCGAAGGGGAGGAAGAACCGTCTTTGCTTGACCTAGTATTTACAAAGAAGCCCGAGCCCCCTCTTAGCATACAGTACCTTAGTCCAATGGGAAGAAGTGACTATGTAACACTAGTATTGGAAATGCAGGAAGATGTGATAAGATACAGAGAGGAATACAAAAAAAGAGATATTAAATGATGCAAAAGCAAATTTTGAAAAGTTAAGAAAATTTTTTGGTGATATAGACTGGAGGAACATTATGAACGGAGTGACAGTACAGGGGAAATATGAAATATTCCTAGAGAAATATAATGAAGAAGTGATGAAATACATACCTATCTATAGAGTAAAGAAAAGTATACAAGCTTGGTATAATGGCAGATGTGCAGAAGCTAAAAGGAAAAAAGATAAAGCTTGGAAGAAACTCAAAAAGCAGAGAAATGAAAACAGACAGCAGTATAATGATGCGAGAAATGAATATATTAGTGTAAGGAGAGAGGAGAAAGAAACTGAGAAAGATGTACACTAGTGAGAAAAACCAATAATGAACCCAAATTTTTTTACAAGTATATAAATGATAAGATGAAAATAAGGAAGCAATAAAAAAAAAAAAAAGTTAAAGAAGGGAAGACATACCAAACAGCAGAGGAAATGAGTGAAATAATGAATGAGCTTCAAAAATGTGTTCACTGAAAAAAAGATTTTACAGAACCCAATAGGACATTGAACTGTCAAGGTTTCCAAGAAATCATTGTGCACAAAGAAGAAATTGGAAGACTACTAGGAAGTTTGGATGTCAGAAAAGCGATGGGACTGGATGGTGTGTCTGGCTGGGCACTAAAGGAATGTAAAGATCAGTTGTTAGAACCAGCAAAGGAGGAAAGTCAGCCAAGCCATTAAATTACAGACCGGTGTCACTTACAAGTGTTGTGGGCAATTTATATGAAATTGTTACTAAAGAAAGATGGGTTAAATATCTGGAAGAAAAACAAGTTATATCAGAACACAATTTGGGTTCAGGACAGGAAGGTCATGTGTGTCAAATTTTTTAAGTTTCTACTCAAGAGTAGTGGAAGGATTGGAGAGCAGAGATGGATGAGTGGACACTGTGTACCTGGACATAAAATAGACTTTTGATAGGGTTCCTCATAACAGACTACTTTGGAAATGGGAGAACATAGGAGGACTGAGAGGATTAGTAATAGATTGGATAAGGGATTACTTGATGGACAGAGAGATGAGAACTGTGATCAGGGATACATACTCATCCTGGAGTAAAGTATCAAGTGGAGTGCTGCAGGGGTCAGTGTTAGCCCCATTATGTTCAAGGGATATGTAAACGACATACAGTGTGGAGTGACCAGCTATATCAATTTATATGCTGATGATGCAAAATTGTTAAAAATAATTA
Source organism: Portunus trituberculatus (assembly GCF_017591435.1). Classification (NCBI taxonomy): domain Eukaryota; kingdom Metazoa; phylum Arthropoda; class Malacostraca; order Decapoda; family Portunidae; genus Portunus; species Portunus trituberculatus. The sequence continues at coordinate 9,945,281 of NC_059285.1, forward strand.
AGATCCGAGAATACTGTTTGCTACTGCAGGAAGATGTCTAGACAAAATTTATGAGTGGAGTAAGAAATGGAAGTTAGAATTCAATGCCGAGAAATGCCATATAATGGAATTAGGAAAGAGTAAGAGAAGATCAGTATGGAACTATTTGATGGGAGAGGAACAAATAATGAAGACTAAAGTGGTTATACTAGAAATGCTTAGCCCCAAAAAACACAAATAGAATATTTGGAACAATGTATAAAATGTTGGCTAATATTAGGATGGCATTTTGCTACCTGGACACGGATATGATGAAAAAAATTATTACAAGTATGATATGTCTACAGTTGAAATATGCAGCAGTGGTGTGGTCACCGAGCTGGAAAAAGGATACAAGAAAATTAGAACGGATCCAGAGGATAGCTACAAAACTGGTGCCAGAAATAAAAGACCTAACATACGAAGAAAGGCTGAAGGAAATGGGACTGCCAATCTTACAAGATAGAAGAGAAAGAGGGGACCTAATACCAATGTATAAAATAGTTAATGGCATTGAAAAGATAGACAAGCAAGACGGTGCTGGTGACAGATGAAGCTGAAAGAACAAGAGGACATGCAAAGAAGATCAGGATGAGGCAGCATGTGAAGGATATTGGAAAATATAGTTTTCCACATAGAATAGTGGAAAAATGGAATGCATTGAGTGATGAAGTTGTTACAGCACATAATGTACATAGCTTTAAGGAAAAATTAGATAAATGGAGATATGGAGACAGGACAATATGAGCCCCGCTTGAACCCTGTACGATACAACTAGGTAAATACCGCCCCCCCCAACCCACACACAACATAAAAAGAAACACATAAGGAAGCTGGAGAGACTACAAAATATGGCTACAAGACTGGTCCAAGAACTTGAAGGGATGACATATGAGGAGAGACTAAAGGCTTTGGATCTTCCAACATTGGGGCAGAGAAGGGAGAGAGGGGATCTCATACAAGTTTATAAATTGATAAATGGAATGGACCAAGTGGACAATGAGTATCTGATCCTGAGAGAAAAATATGCCAGTCAAAGCACAAGATCGCATAGTAAGAACCTGAGGAAGGGAAGATGTGTAAGAGATATTAAAAAGTATAGTTTCCCGCAAAGATGTATTGAGATGTGGAACAGTTTGAATGAAGAAGTAGTGTCTGCAACGAGTGTAGATATGGAGACGGGCCACACGAGCGTAAAGCCCAGGCCATGTAAAACTACAACTATAGTCATGCTCATCTAAAAATATGGATTGGGTGCGGCCCCCATGGGAAATAGCGGGAGTACAGCGTTGCCATACCTTTAATCCCTCGTTGGCTACCCCCCCTCTCCCTCTTCCTCCCTCTCTCTTACCCCTCCCTCTTCCTCCCCCTCTCTTTCTTCCTGGTCAAAGTTACCAGCTGACCTCCCATCACCTGTATGGATGGCGGGCGTGATTGGTGTTGCTGCCGTGAGGATTTGAATGTAGTTTTTTTTCTTACTTATATCAGCTTATTTTAAAGTACTTTCCTTCACGATATAATCTAATTATAACTATGGAACTATTTACCCATCCCATGCTGCATAGCTGGCTATGAGACATGCGGCACCACTGTACAGCGGGAATTCCCCAACACAGCTGCACCCAATCCACATTGTTGGAGGAGCAGGACTATAGGTAAATACAACTAGGTAAATACACACTAATTAATGGCACTGAAAAGATAGACAAGCAAGACCTGGTGCTGGTGACAGAAGAAGCTGGAAGGACAAGAGGACATGCAAAGAAGATTGGGAAAAGGCAGTGTGTGAAGGATATGGGAAAATACAGTTTTCAAAATAGGATGGTGGAAAAGTGGAATGCATTGAATGATGAAGTTGTTACAGCACACAGTGTGCATAGCTTTAAAGAAAAATTAGATAAGTGGAGATATGGAGACAGGACACTAAGAGTCCCACTCGAACCTTGTACAATACAACTAGGTAAGTACACACACACACACACACACACACACACACACACACACACACACACACACACACACACACACACACACACACACACACACACACACACACACACACACACACACACCAACGCTCCTCGTGATCAGCTGATCTCACTACCTAAGGTTGTGTTTACAGAGGCCTGGGCAAATTGTGTGACTTGTGTGGCAATAGTCTCCAGGAATTACATTGAAAGGCACCATGAGTCGGAAAGAGCTTACACCCATATGCAGGTATGAGAATAAGGAAAGAGTACAGGAAGAGGATGATCATGATGAGGGAGAGGGGAGATTCAGAGGTTTCGATGAGGCAGATACTACCCTCCATAGGCGAGTTTAACTCTGGAAAAAAAATTAGACAATTGGATAAGGGAGAGTATGAGAAGTAAAGAGAGCGATGAACAGGAGAAAGAGTTTCTGAACTTGAAAGAAAGGATAAAAAAAAGTGGAAGAAAATGAAGCTAGACTAAGAGTAGAAAATGCAGAACTTAGAAAAGAACTAACCAAATACAGGCAACCCCCGTTTAACGAAGGTTCACACAATGAAATTTCGCTACAACGAAGGTTTCATTTTACTACCATCTGCTCGTTTAACGAATACCAAACTCGCTTTAACGAAGTTTTATCCAGGTAATTTTTTCCAAATTTGAAAGCCCCACCGTATCATGCAAGCTGACAGGCTTTTGAATACACCAGGAGCTGCTGGTACTAAGGCCTGCCTCAGGAGAAGTCCTGAAACACCTGTAGAAAAAAGATCAAGATCAAGCCTCTCGTGGACAACACAGGCGCTGCCGATACAAGGCCTGACTCAAAAGAAATTCTGCGTCACCTGTAGCATCAAGATCACGCGCATCACTCACTCCCCAGTCAAAATATAACAGCGTCACCAGTAGCTCATCTTCCCTAGTTCAACTTACCATCAAAACGCCCTGCAATGTGGCCTAACGTTCCTAAGAAGACTAGGAAGTGTCTTACTCTCGAAGTGAAGCTGGGTATTATTCACAGACACGAGAGGCCACCATCTTGACTCCATCTACTGTCTACTATTTTCAAGTCAGCAGACTCTATTAAGAAGGCTGGTGAGACCGTATCTTCCTTGAAAGCTAAAAGAACCACCTGAACTCGTGACTCTACAATGGATAAAATGGAAAGCCTTGTGGAAATGTGGTACATAAGTTTTGTAAGTTTTGTATGCAGTACCATGATGCACACTTTGTTTACATTCCACAGGTTGCCGGTTAGTGTCTTTCCCGTTTCACTCTCCCTCCATTCATAAAAGTTAAGATCATCTACATTATAAAGTTACGTACATACATACATTAGTGTACATTGTAATGACTTAAATTAAACTACTTTCATTAAACCTTTTACTGTAATATGATGCACTCTCGCTTTGCTTACTCTTAATGGAAGTTCAAATCAGGGGTTAAACTTGTTATAATCGGCTCACTTAACGAAGTTTCGCGTAACAAAGTGTTCTTTAGGAACGTAACCCCTTCGTTAAGTGGGGGTTGCCTGTATAAGAAACAGATGGATGAAGGACTCGGTAAAGTAGAGAAATAAAAAGAGGACCTGAAAGATCTAGTTAACAAAGAAGAGGAAAGAGAACAGGAGGTGATTAAGAAAGAAGTACAGGCATGGAGAGTCCAAGATAAGAAAGACAAGGATAATCTTCAGGAGGTGATCCAGGAACAACTAAAAGAAAGAGATGAGAATATGGCAAACAAAATTTTAGGAGTCCATAAGGAAAAAGAAAACCTAATAAGGGAAATAGCAAAAAAGAAAAAGAGTAATCATATTTGGACTGAAAGAAAAAAAATGTAAAATATAGACCAAGAAGGGAAAAAGAGGAAATGAAATCAGTCAAAAACCTACTAAAAAATCTAAATGATGAAGATAGGCAGAACCTAGAGGAGGAAGTAGAAGAAATACACTTAGTGGGACCTTATCAAGATGGAACAACGAGGCCAATTAAGATACTACTAAAACCACAAGCAGCAATAGAAGAGATATTATATAGAACAACAAAACTCAAGAGAAACAGAAGGCTGCAAGGATATATATATATATATATATATATATATATATATATATATATATATATATATATATATATATATATATATACATATATATATTATATACTATAAGAAAAAATAGAAATGAGGAGGAAAGGAAGAGATACAATGAACTGGCGGCAGCAGCACGTGAAAAAAATAATGAAAGGTCAGAGGAGGAGAAAAGGCATTTTTTTTGGAGAATTTTAGGAGACAGAATAAGGAAATGGTATATAAAAGAGAAGGAGGAGGAAACAGTGGAGCAAGTTCAACTAAAAGTGATAAGGGCAAGAAACTAAAAATGATGTATACAAACATAGACAGGGTTCTATCAAGTAAATTAGAATTAAAAGATTACATAAAGAAAGAAAAACTGGATATTGTATGCCTGGCTGAAACAAAACTCAATGAGGCAATCAAAATAGACATAGATAATAGATATAACGTATGGAGGAAAGACTGAGGGGGTAAAGGAGGAGGAGGAGTCATGATAATGTTAAGGAAAGAGATGGTGGTAAACCAAGTGGAATATGGGGAAGGAAAAGCAGTACTGTATATTAAGATGCATATTAATAAAAAAGAATTAACAATCATCGGAGCATATGTGCCACCAAAAACAAATTCATGGACCAATCAAGAATATAAAGACATGATAGATGACACAATAAGGAGTCTAACAAGAATCATTAAAGAAAGGAGAAAAGTGATATTAGTTGGAGATTTCAACTGTAAAGAAGTGGACTGGGAAAATTATGAAAGTGGTATGGGGGAAGAAGCATGGGGAGAAAGATTCCTGAACCTAATGATAGATAATATGATGGACCAAAGAGTAAAGGAAAACAAGATTCAGAGGAAACGACGAGCTGGCGAGACTGGACCTGGTTTTTACAAGGAGTATACAAATTAACGATGATATAAGATATAAGTGCCCATTGGGAAAGAGTGACCATGTAATATTAGAAATGGATATAGAAGAGGGAAAAGATGAGACGAATCATACAAAGGAGATAGATTAAATTATAGAAAGGTTGATATTGAGAATCTCAAGAACCTATTTCAAATACGTTAACTGGGAGAAGATGGAAAACTCAGAGTGGGTGCAAGAGAAATATAACTTATTTTTGGAAATATACAAAACAGGAGTCAGGGAATATGTTCTGAAATATAGCCCCAAAGAAGAAGAAAAGAAAGATTGGTTTAACGCAAGGTGTGCTAGGGCAAAGGAGAAAAGAGATGGAGCATGGAAAAGGTGGAGGAGAAATAGAAATCCAGTAAATAAGGAAAACTTCAAGACAGCGAGAAATGAATATGTTAAAGTGAGGAAGGAAGAGGAGAGGAACTATGAAAAGGACATTGTCGAAAAATGTAAGGAGCAACCAAAATTGTTCTACAGATTCATCAATGGGAAAATAAGGCAAAAAGAAACAATAGAAAGGTTAAAAGGAGAGAATGGGATGGTGGAAGACCCAAAAAGTATGGCAGAACTGTTAAATAGTAAATTTCAGGAGGTCTTTACTAAGGAATCCAAATTTGAAAGGCCACAGGGTAATAGAGACCCCATCTATATGAAAGAGATTAAAGAAACCAAACTTGAAATAAAAGAGTTGATGAAGAAATTGGATGAAGAGAAGGCAATGGGACCGGATGAAGTCTCAGGCAGAATACTGAAAGAATGTAGGGAAGAACTAGCAAGTCCTATATACAACATCATAAAATGCTCAATAGAAAATGGAACAGTACCAGTAGAATGGAAAAGAGCTGAGGTGGTTCCCATATATAAGAGTGGAAGAAAGGAGGAACCTTTAAATTACAGACTGGTATTACTAACTAGTGTAATATGTAAGATGTGTGAAAGAGTAATAAAGAAACAATGGATTGAGTTCCTTGAAGACAACAAATTATTATCAAATAGCCAATTTGGTTTTAGAAAAGGTTGGTCGTGTGTAACAAATTTACTGAGTTTCTACTCTAGAATAGTTGATAGAGTACAAGAGAGAAAGGGATGGGTTGATTGTATTTATTTGGATTGAAAAAAGGCATCTGATAAAGTGCCACATGCAAGGTTACTGTAGAAGTTAGAGGAGAAGGGTGGCTTAAAAGGAAGCACATTGAGATGAATGAAAAATTATTTGACGGGGAGAGAAATAAGGACGGTAGTTAAAGATATGAAGTCCAAGTGGAGAGCAATAGAAAGCGGAGTGCCGCAGGGATTAGTATTGGCGCCAATACTTTTTCTCATATATATAAACGACATGCCAGAAGGAGTGAACAGCTACATAAATCTGTTTGCGGATGATGCGAAGCTGTGCAGAATTATAAAGCAAAAAGAGGATTGTGAAATACTGCAAGAAGACCTAAATAAGATCTGGGAATGGAAGTAAAAAATGGGAGATGGAATTCAATGTGGACAAAAGCCATGTCATGGAAATGGGAAAGAGTGAAAGACGACCCATGGGAATCTATAAGATGGGAGATGGAGTAGAACTGGGGAAGGTAAAAAAGGAAAAGGATTTGGGAGTGACAATGGAAGAAAATAATCAATCGGTAAGCCATATTGATAAAATTTTCAGAGAGACATAATTTACTAAGGAATATTGGAATAGCATTTCACTACATGGACAAAGAAATGATAAAGAAATTGATAAGTACTATAATAAGACCCAGATTGGAATATGCAGGAGTAGTGTGGACCCCCAATAAAAAGAAACGCATAAGGAAGTTGGAGAGACTACAAAAAATGGCTACAAGAATGGTTCTAGAATTTGAAGGCATGGCATATGAGGCAAGACTAAAGGCTATGGATCTACCAACCCTGGAACAGAGAAGGGAGAGAGGGGATCTGATACAAGTTTATAAATTGATTAACGGAATGGATCAAGTGGATAATGAGAAACTGATCCTGAGAGAAGAATATGACATTCGAAGCACAAGATCGCATGGTAAAAAGCTGAGGAAGGGAAGATATCCGAGAGATGTTAAAAAATATAGTTTCCCGCAAAGATGTGTTGAGACGTGGAACAGTTTGATTGAGGAAGTGGTGTCAGCAAAGAGTGTGCATAGTTTTAAAGAAAAATTGGATGTGTAGATATCGAGACGGGGCCACATGAGCGTAAAGCCCAGGCCCTGTAAAACTACAACTAGGTAAACACACACACACACACACACACACACACACACACACACACACACACACACACACACACACACACACACACACACACACACACACACACACACACACACACACACACACACACACACACACACACACACACACACACACACACACACACACCTCTCTCTCATCTCCACCATTTCTGTCACACAGCTATGATGAGCAGAATGCCTACCTTTATGGCCTTATTCGCCGCCACGACATTCAGCGGAAGAGAAAGCCTGTTTCAGAACGGCGGACGTGTTCATACAAGTATTATGTGCGGATCAAAGGAAAGGAGATCCAGGTATGTTATTATTATTTGGTTTATTAATCTAGCAGCCATACTACTGAAAATTCCCATCACAAACTTAGTAAAAATATATATACTAACTTACATACCACATCCTAAGTATATATTTAAACTTAAGAAAGTATCTTACAATTTATGACACTGATTAACCTGGTAGACAATACCCAGGATGGTATTTTTCCATTCATAGTTTGTTTCTCCTACCCAGCAGCAGTTATCAACTTCTGAATTACACTAGGTATCTAATTGCTGCTAGGTGAACAGGAGCTATACTGTAAAGAAGTCTGTCCAACAAAGGATTCAAACCCAAGGCTTTTACAAGTGTGAATTGGATCTACTGACTAGCCTATTGCATTACTAGGCTGTAATGTGTGTTTGTGTGTGCGTGCGTGCTTGCATGTGTGCGTGCGTGTGTGCGTGCTTGCATGCGTGCTTGCATGCGTGCTGCGTGTGTGTGCTGTGTGTGTGTGTGTGTGTGTGTGTGTGTGTGTGTGTGTGTGTGTGTGTGTGTATTTACCTAGTTGTAGTTTTACAGGGCCTGGGCTTTATGCTCGTGTGGCCCCATCTCCATACCTACACTTATCCAATTTTTCTTTAAAGCTATGCACACTCATTGCTGACACCACTTCCTCACTCAAACTGTTCCAAGTCTCAACACATCTTTAAACTATAAACTATATTTTTTAACATCTCTCAGACATCTTCCTTTCCTCAGTTTCTTACTTTGTGATCTTGTGCTTCTGATGTCATATTCTTCTCTCAGGATCAGTTTCTCATTATCCACTTGATCCATTCCATTAATCAATTTATAAACTTGTATCAGATCCGCTCTCTCTCTCTCTCTTCTTTGTTCCAGGGTTGGTAGATCCATAGCTTTTAGTCTTTCCTCATATCATCCCTTTAAATTCTGGAACCATTCTTGTAGCCATTTTTTGTAGTGTCTCCAATTTCTTTGTGTTTCTTTTTATGGGGGGTCCACACAACTCCTGCATATTCCAATCTGGGTCTTATTTTAGTACTTATCAATTTCTTCATCATTTCTTTGTCCATGTAGTGAAATGCTACTCCAATATTCCTTAGCAAATTATATGTCTCTGAAAATTCTATTAATATGGTTTACCGGTTGATTGTTTTCTTCCATCGCCACTCCCAAGTCCTTTTCCTTTTTTACCTTTTCTAGTTCTACTCCATCTCCCATCTTATAGATTCCCACGGGCCGTCTTTCACTTTTTCCATTCCATGACATGGCTTTTGTCGACATTGAATTCCATCTCCCATTTTTTACTCCATTTCCAGATCTTAAACGTTTAAGTCTTCCTGCAGTGTGTGTGTGTGTGTGTGTGTGTGTGTGTGTGTGTGTGTGTGTGTGTGTGTGTGTGTGTGTGGGTTGGGACTGGGGGTGGAGAAGAAGAAGTGAGGGTTTTATACATTTTGAAACTGAGAGATACATTATCTTGCATGTATGGCTCATATCAAATAATTACTTCCCTATTCTAGTTGTTGACAAAACTAAATATTATGCTACACTGTTTCCTTATGGAAGCCTTCTGAACTGTATATTACACTTTCAAAACCTGTAATTCTCTTGGTGGTATAATTTTAAGTCAGTATTACAACACAAGTCAGTGTTAAAACATCTGAAAATTTCCTAATGTTACTTTGGTACCTTTGGAATACTGTTACAAATGACTTCATATTTCAGGTTTGCAAGAAAGCTTTTGCCAACATACATGGTATATCAGACAAGAAGATTCGAACACTGTGCATCAAGCATGAGCAGAATATCTTATTTCCTCGTGACAATAGAGGGAGGCATCGGAACAGACCAAAAAAGGTGAGACCATGAAGATGTAGGTGCTATTCTTAGTCATGCACACTAAATAATTTCTTCTGTAGATTTTCTTCCTATAGCTAAGATGAAAGAAAGAAGATTGTACCAGAATAAACCAGGTACAGAGAGAACCTATTATATGAGCATCTATTATATGAGAAACTGATAATACAAGATGAGTAAATTAGGGATTACTTTTTATATATCATTGCAAGAATCTGATGATATGAGCTTCAGACTGAGGTGAGTACAGTTACAAAGCTTAAAATGCATATCTTCCTGGCACTCTCCTTCTAACACATGAGGAGTGTATGGTGATGTATGATAACTGAGATGTGCAGGGACAAGTTTGTAAGCATTGAAAGAGATCCATACACCTCTCCCCCATCCTTTATCTACCATTCATCTCCCAATTCCCACCAGTCCCTTTTTTTAAACTGAACTTGGTGTCTCTCAGACTCCCATCCTTTGTAGCCTTACTGCTTGCTCATTATAATACTTGTACTCTACTGTCATTTTGCTTACAGGCATATTTATAGTATAATACAACAACAATGTACAGTGCTTCATGTGACTGATTGGTGCTTGAATGTGTTAATGTTACTGCAGGTATTTTCTTTCATTCTCTGTCTTTGGTTTGCTATGTGTATGATTGACCCCATGGTACTGTATGTAGAATGTGCCTTCCCAGGTGGCCAATGAGTTCCAGTGTGGGTCCTAGGAGTAAGGCTAAGTGAGTTAGAGTATCAATAACACTCACAAAGAAGGTAGAAATTGTTAAAAGGCACAGGAATGGTGAGTCAGTTACTCCTTGGCAAATTAGCTACACAATGGTGAGTATTATGTATGTTTTATATGTTTAGTTGATATGAAATCATGATTTTTGTATGTTGTTTTCTCTTTCAAGTTTTTTTTGTTTACTGACAGTTTTAAAATTTGTTGGTATCATACATCATAGTTTTAAAACATAAGTGTCATGGAACCCAAACACCGCCCCCTCCCCCACTTTTTTTTTTTTTTTTTTTTTTCCCTTTAGTTGTGTGTTTTGTTATATGTGAATTCACTATAAAAGCATTTCAAATGGAACCTCTCAGTATGACATTCATGAAACATTACAATATTTATTGATAACTGATTTATTTACAGGTGACACCTGAATTGGTGACCTTGATCAAGCATCACATTCTGAAGATGCTGTCTGGACCTAATGGTAGTGACTACATTAAGACAGACAAGAACCAAGGTCCTGATGTAAATATCTCTAAACTTCATAAGAACTTCCTTCAGCAGTATGAACCTGAGGCTATAGATATGGAGACTGGTGAGTGGTGACTGTGATGGTATTGTGTGTGCAAGGATTCAGACATTATTTTCCCACTACTTATGGTCATGGTTTAGCTTTGATTGAAGTTAAAATGGTTAACAGATCAAAGAGAATAGTGATAAATTATGAACAAGAAGGATTTACAAAAGATGGGGGTACTTGAATGAGGATGGTAGTTGAAAAATACTAATGATTACATGGCATTTTCTCCTCATCCTTAACAGACAAGGTGATCAAGGACCATGATGCAAAAGTCAAGTCTTGGCTCTACTTCAAAGTTTTCCATGAAGAATTCAAGTCAATGGATTTCAACACTGTCAAAAGGAAGCTGTCTGACCTCCGTAAGAGCCTGGAAGCCTCTGGAGCTATCCAAACTACAAAAAAGAAAACTCCTAAGCAATCTCGCTCCCGGCAGCGCTCACAAGAAGTCCAGAACACTCGCAACACCCCTGCCAACCTAGCAGAGGCACCAGTGCAGACACTGGGTGTGACCATGTCAGCAGCACCGGGCACCCAGATGACTGGCTATATGGGTAGCCAGCAACCTCATGCACTGCCTCCCAACATACAACTGAGTGTACTAGGACTGCAGCACACAGGGGGACCCTTCAATACTGCTACAGTTCAGCAACCCCAGCAACAGCCACTCAATCTCCAGACTGGGGGCAATGGAGGTGGCCAAGCGGGAGAGCAACCTCAGGCTTTGCCCCTCAATCTTCATTCCATGGGGAGCCACATGCCATCTTACTACCTCTCTCTTGGTCACATGTCCAATCTCATCTCCTTGCCTGTATCCTCTGGAGGAGGAATACAATCTGCCAACTCTCAGACTGCAAACTTCACTGCACAGCACAACATGCAACCATTCATCCCTGCACACACAGTCAGTGCACAAGCTGAGTCTGGACCAGGAGGAGGACAGGCTCATGTCATCCAGGGTGGGGTAGGAGTCACCTATACTGGTCCACAACACAACCCAAACATGTACTGATTACCACAGCCTCCATGTGATGATCAGTGAGTGTCTGTCCTTATCTTGTAAGAATACACAGGTAGTGTGTCAGTTATGCAACTTGATGAAAGACAATGTTTATATTTTTTTTGCTACAATATTAAAGTTTTCTTAAGTGTGGAAAGTTGAGAGGAAATTCATCATTACTATAGAGTACATAAAGTAAGCAAACCATGGCTGTGCTAGAATAGCTGATGAATGAATCCTTTCCTGTTGCTGTATACTTTCGTATTATGGCTTCATCACCCACTTATTAATACTGGAAGTCTTCATCTCTGGAGAGTACATATACCTCTTGGGTGGGCATTACACAAACAATATTGTAATGAATATAAATGAAATCTAAAGTAATTACTGTTAATCATGTTTTTATAGTAATTACTATTAATGTGTGTTGTAACTAAATACAAAGCGACAAGTCTGGTACTTTCAGTTTTGAGTTGCTATTTTTTTTATTTGTTTGAATACTCTGCCATGGCTCACTATTTTCCTATACTGGACTGATATGAATAGCCAACTAAAAGAAATGTAATTTTCCTTAGGCTAAATATAGGCATGTTCCTTAGTACAATAAATCTTGCAATAACCAGACTCACTAACATCTGGATAGAAGCATACCCTGATATTAAACTGGATACACACTTATTAATTATCCAGACATACACCAGCTGCCAATGTTAACTCAGGCAGGGAGCCTGGTTCCTGGTTCCTGGTTCCTAACAGCTACTCAGAGCATTAGATTCCTACATAACATCAAGATGAGCTCATTGGTCCAAGCCAACCAACTCAAGGAATTCTTTGATCTGACAAGTGAAATACATTTCACTAACAAATGTCAAACATCATTATGTAAATGCAGTGCAACACATTTTATGTACCACACAGTGCAATACATTAATATTATCTAGGGCCAAAGAATAATATTTGATGATGTACAGTGATTATAACACAAGCAGAAGAGTGGACATAATCTTAATTTCCTGACACAAATGATTGTGGTGCATTATTAAACTGGTGAAGACTTACTGCTTGAAAACAAATTCTGGCTCACCTTTTTTTTAGGGTAGCCTTGTGTCCAGTGGATTGTAAAGTACTATTGTGTAATGATTATACAGTGCATGATGGGAGGGGAACAAAGAAAAATTAAAGAAAAAAAAGTACATGATTGACATGTACCTATGGACCTGAAGGCATGGATAATGGAAGATTTGTAATACATACTTTGTAAAAATAAGGCATTATGAGGCCATCCATAAAATCCTCACTCTGTGCCACATGTGAATTTTTTGTTTCCTTGATAACTTTGAAAAGTGAAGACATTCATAGGAATTGTCATGCAAATATAGTAAGTCCTCATTTTACGATAGTTTGGTTTACGATAAATTTGCAGATATGATAGTTGACAATTACTACTATTTTTTCAATTTACGATAAAAAATCCGCTGTTATGATATTTAAAATTCCCACGAAACTTGTTGCTGTGATTGTGCTGCTGCACTGCGGCCAACTATGAACTAGTCACTTTCGTGCTGCCACTACAAACACAGTGAAACCTCGTGCTCTGTGATATACTTACATTATTCTCCGCATTTGATACAAATCCGTGTCCAAAATGTCACAGAAACATAATTTCGATTGTGGTGAAGATATTAAGACTGCAAAAAACTTTCAGTTTTTATTGACTGCAATGGAATTGCTGCAAGAACATGACCCTAACCCCAAAAGAAGTAGCAAAGTGGATAATCAGATGGAACAGGCGATGAAAATCTACAGAGAATTATATGACGAGAAACATAAAAAGGTGAAACAGTCCACAATCTCAGCTCTTTTCAAACCTGTAGCTAGACCATCCACTTCACCTACTGGACCTTCAATTAAAGCGGGGTCATCAACTTTAAGTGACCAGTTTGAAGGATATGATTCACCTGCTTCACACTTGGCCGGTGCATCACCCACTTCACAGAAGATTAACAATATACACAGATTAACATTAAGAAAGATAAGTAAAACAAAATTTTTTTTTTTTTTTGGTAATACATGGCTTGTCCAATTTGTTTACTTTTTTCGAGTGACTTCCATACTGAGCTGGAACGTATTCCTATCTAATACATGTAAAAATGGGTTCGGTTTACGCTAATTTTGCTTTACGATAAGATTTTAAGGAAGGTATTTCTATTGTAAATCGGGGACTTACTGTATTGTGCTATTGTTCTGTTCATTGATGTCTTGTGGCCCCTTTCTGCTTTCACTTATTCAGTTAACTCAAGAATTACCTTTATTGTACCGATCCACAGGATGAGTTCGATAATCTGTGCGACATTGCCATAGCTCTCATTACTTCAAGGAAAATGGAATAACACTTCTTTATTCAGTTTAATGCATCACTTCGTTAAAAAAGTCAGAGGACAATAGACATGAAGATCTCTGCAGGTGATTATACCATAAGTAAATTAAATACAGTAAAGGTGCTGATTATAAAAGTGAAAATTAGATTGATAATTTACAGAATACTTACTGTATGGTCTCTTGAGATACCCAGTCTAATATGATGCGTGGTGAAAAGAAACATAAGATGAGACACTACTTTATTTCAGTTATTGTGCCAAACTGAACTTATTTATTGAAGATCATTGGATGAAGAGACTTTTTTTCCTTGGTTTGGCCATACAACACACAGTAAGATGGGAAGCATCACTGTGTCCTTCCATTGTGACAATCAGATGAGAATTAAGTGAGTCAATTTGTACTTGCGTGGTGACCTGACTCCCATCCTCTCCTCCTGGGAAAATCCCGTCTCGAGTTGAATGGCAATGTCGCCCTGACGTGATATGCAACATCATTGTACATGTACATGAAATACCTTCATTTGATTTGGTATATAACATTTATTTGTATAACCTGCTATTCAATGAAATACAGGCAACCCCCGCTTAACGAAGGGGTTACATTCCTAAAAAACCCTTCGTTAAGCGAATTTTCGTTAAGCGAACCAATTATAACAAGTTTAACTCCTGATCTGAGCTTCCATTGAGAGTAAACAAAGCGAGAGTGCATCATAGTACAGTAAAAGGTTTAATGAAAGTAAAAATTATGAAGTTAAACATTTAAGCAGTTTAATTTAAGACTAAGTCATTATAATGTACACTAATGTATGTATGTAAGTAACTTTATAATGTTGATAATCTTAAATTTATGAAGGGAGGGAGAGTGGAGCAGGAAATACATTAGCTGGCAACCTGTGGAATGTAAACAAAGGATCCATCATTGTACTGCATACAAAACTTATGTAGCTACTAATATTTCCACAAGGCTTTCCATTTTATCCATTGCAGAGTCACGAGTTCAGGTGGTTCTTTTAGCTTGCAAGGAAGATATGATCTCACCAGCCTTCTTAATAGAGTCTGCTGACTTGGAAATGGTTGACAGTAGATGGAGTCAAGTCATGGTGGGAAGCAGTGCTATTAGTTTTCTCGCCTCTCGTGTCTGTGAATAATATCCAGCTTCACATCTCTGTGGTTGCATACACATGGGCTACTTTTTTGTGCTGACCACAAAACAGTGGCGGGTAGTAGCAGGTGGTCCATTTTTCGACCACAAAACTGTGGCTGGACACAGTGGACAGCGATAGAAACTATTATTTCCAATGGTAGCATACACAAGAGCCACTTTTAGTTGCTGCTACCTTGTCACTAGCATCACAGTCAACTGTTCTTACTATGAGTTGTTTGACTGTAAAGCATTGATAACACAGGGAGAAAAAAGACCAGGACTTTATGGTTTCCAGCTGAAGGAATACACCAATAAGAATATTAAAGAAAAAATGTAGACAGAGGTGTGTGAGGCTGGAGTAATCTTTCACCTGGAGAAGGAAATAAGAAAGGAAACACAATATACTCTATTGAAAGAAAAACATTGTTCATCAGTAAATTTCATGTTATACCTACCTGCTTGTCTGTGTCTGTCTGTCTGTCTGTCTTTTTGTATGTTAGTATGTATGCATATATATATATATATATATATATATATATATATATATATATATATATATATATATATATATATATATATATATATATATATATATATATATATATATATATATATATATATATATATATATATATATATATATATATATATATATATATATATATATATATATATATATATATATATATATATATATATATATATATATATATATATATGCATGTACTAAACTATGCGTATACTAATACTTATTAACGTACGTATTTTGTATATAATATGTAAGCGTGTGTGTGTGTGTGTGTATGTGTGTTTATATATATAATAATGATTCGTTCTTATTATATGATGACACTGACCTTATCAGTGGCCGCTACCAAATGGCTCGTGTGCATGGTGCACCTACTTTCCACTTTTTGTGGCAACCATTTTTTGTGGCAGCCACTTTTCACTGCGGTCACTAACCACAAAAAAGCGGCTCATGTGCACCCAGCCTAAAGCAGGAAAACAAGACCACCACCTCCATCCCAGGTGTGGCTCATCTGCCCACCACAGAAGCAGCTGAAGCCATTAACATTCATTTTGCCGACATCTGCCAGTCTCTGCCCAGCCTAAATCTCACCTCACTCTCTGCCTATCTAGCCACACCTGCACCACTCTCCCCAGTCCACAAACATTAAGTTGCCAACAAGGTACTCAAGGTCAAATTGAGCCACTCCATTACTCCAGCTGACCTCTCCATCAAGTTCTCTCAAGAGTTTTCCACTGAATTAGCTACACCCCTGTGCTCCATTATCAATGCTTCCCTCCATCAGAGTCAGTGTCCTGCAGACTGGATGACAGCACACGTCACTCCCGTCCTGAAAACAAACTCACCTTAGTCCCTCAGCTACTGCACACCCATCTCATCACCATGATTCCCAATCTGCTCTGTGAAGGCTTCATCTTCCGATGGGCCTATCATCATCTCACCCCCCTCATGGACCAACAACAATTTAGAAACATCAAGTCCTCCTCCACCACTCATTGCCATGTTGACTTCTTAGATTATATTTACAGAAACCTTGAGAAAAGGAAAGCCTCAGTTATCCTCGCCTTCATAGACTTCCGGAGAGCTTTCTACCTAGTCCACCACACCAACGTCATCACCAAAACCATTAACCTACAGCTTCACTCCAACCTGGTGTCCTTACTTTCTGACTTCCTCTCCCATAGAAGTCAGGTCATTAGGCATTGGGGCACTACCTCCTCCTTCAGTATCTCAACGGTGTAATACCCCAGGGGACCAGAATGGGGCTGTTATACTTTCTGATGCTCATCAACAATGCCATGATGGACACCAGCACTCAGTGGAAATACTCTTATGTGGACAACACCACCCTTGACACCACCGGATTACAAGCCACCTCCATCTCCTCCTTGACTGTCTCTGCACATGGACCACTGACAACAAAGTCACCCTTAACACAACAAGGCTATAATGATGCATGAACGTACATATACCTCCTCAGACACGCTCCTTTCTCCCTGTGTCTCCATCAATGGCTGTCCCCTCCAGGTAGTAAGTACTCTGCCAAGCTTCTTGGCCTGACCATCGACAACAAACTGACATGGACCAACATGTCAGTAACCTTGTTTCATCAGCCACATACCAGTTACACCTCCAAAGATTGAAGAAGTTAGAGACACCATCGCATGAGCTAGCGAGTGTGTATTCCATTTTCTTACTCCCTCGGTTCACATATGCGTCCCCAGCCTGGTCATCTATCAATGCCACTCAATGACACCAACTTGAGCAGGTGCAGAAAAGGGTGGTGGGACTGATCCTGGGGACCAACTACACCACCTACCAGGAGGCCCTCCAAGCTCTGCACCTCACCACCCTTGAAGCCTATCACCAACACCACCACCAGTTCACCACAAAGCTCTTCCACCACCCACGCCACAGGAACCTGTCCCCCACCAGCTTCCCCTCCCTGCCAGTGTCTGACACCACAACAAGTTGCTCCCCGTACGTGCATAGACAGATAGATATAAAAATAGTGGAATATGTACCTACAATAGTGAAAATGCTCAACTCGTGAACATAATATTTATGCTTAAATTTAAGTCTGCAATTTTGAATATATAGTATTTGAATATTTTCAGCTCTCGACTTACTTATATCTAAATAAACCGTTTATTATTATTATTATTATTATTATTATTATTATTATTATTATTATTATTATTATTATTATTATTATTACACACACACACACACACACACACACACACACACGGCCCGGTAGCTCAGTGGTTAGAGCGCTGGCTTCACAAGCCAGATGACCGGGGTTCGATTCCCCGGCCGGGTGGAGATATTTGGGTGTGTCTCCTTTCAAGTGTAGCCCCTGTTCACCTAGCAGTGAGTAGACACGGGATGTAAATCGAGGAGTTGTGACCTTGTTGTCCCGGTGTGTGGTGTGTGCCTGGTCTTAGACCTATCCCAAGATCGGAAATAATGACCTCTGAGCTCGTTCCGTAGGGTAACGTCTGGCTGTCTCGTCAGAGACTGCAGCAGATCAAACAGTGAATTACACACACACACACACACACGTCACCATCTAAAGTTCTTTAGATTAAGATTAAGGACAAGGCATCACACACACACACACACACACACACACACACACACACCGCGTAGTGTAGTGGTTAGCACGCTCGACTCACAATCGAGAGGGCTGGGTTCGAATCCCGGCGCGGCGAGGCAAATGGGCAAGCCTCTTAACGTATAGCCCCTGTTCACCTAGCTGTAAATAGGTACGGGATGTAACTCGAGGGGTTGTGGCCTCGCTTTCCCGGTGTGTGGAGTGTGTTGTGGTCTCAGTCCTACCTGAAAATCGGTCTATGAGCTCTGAGCTCGCTCCGTAATGGGGAAGACTGGCTGGGTGACTAGCAGGCGACCGAGGTAAATTACACACACACCGGTAGCTCAGTACATGGCCCGGTAGCTCAGTGGTTAGAGCGCTGGCTTCACAAGCCAGATGACCGGGGTTCGATTCCCCGGCCGGGTGGAGATATTTGGGTGTCTCTCCTTTCACGTGTAGCCCCTGTTCACCTAGCGTACCTAGAGTAGGTACGGGATGTAAATCGAGGAGTTGTTAAATCGAGGAGTTGTGACCTTGTTGTCCCGGTGTGTGGTGTGTGCCTGGTCTCAGGCCTATCCGAAGATCGGAAACAATGAGCTCTGAGCTCGTTCCGTAGGGTAACGTCTGGCTGTCTCGTCAGAGACTGCAGCAGATCAAACATAGAATTACATAGTGGATAAGGTGGCGAGTGTGGGATCGGGCAGACGTCCACGCGTAGGTTCGAATCCCACCACAAACCACTTTGAAGTTATGCCATTAGTCAAGTGGTTTAAAGTTACCTACATGTCACCATGATACCCAGGTTCTAGGTGGTTACACCGAAGATACGCTTGGGTGGTGTGATATGGATCCTAATATGGGTACCACTATAAATAAAATTGCCTGTGCCTCTAATGGGCAGAAGCTGAACAGTGCTTCCCACCTATATTCTTCAAGTATGCCTACAGCTGCTATAGGTCATAACATAAAACACACACACACAAAAAAAAAAAAAAAAAAAAAAATAATAAAAAAATAAAATAAATAAATAAATAAATAAATAAATAAAAAAAAATGAGTAGCTATATAAATTTGTTTGCCAATGATGTGAAACTCTTTGAGAGTAATAAAGAACAATGAGGACTGTATGGAATTGCAAAGAGATATTGATAAGATCTGGGAATGGAGCCAGAAGTGGAAATTAGAATTTAATGCCCCCCAAAAAAATGCCATGTGATAGACCTAGATAAAAGTAATAAAAGATCTACATGGGAATACAAAATGAGAGAAGAGGTTATAATGAAAAAGAAGGAAGAGAATGACTTGGGAGAGATTATACAAGACACCCTGACCCTAGAAAGACAAATAATTGGATTATTTGCTTCAACATACAAGACACTGTCAAATATTGATGCTATTTAACTACATGGACAAGAGTATGATGAAAAAGATCATAACAATGATGATAAGACCTAGACTTGAATATGTAGCAGCGATGCGGTCACCACACATACAAAAGGACATCAGGAGACCAGAAAGAATTCAAAGGATACCCACAATGATGGTGCCAGAAATAAAGGAACTTCCCTATGAAGATAGTAGACTGAAGGAAATGGAATTACCAAGTTTGAAGGATAGATGGGAGGGAGGAGATCTGATAGCGATGTACAAGATAGTGAACCGTATGGAGAAGATAGATAGACATGACCTGGTATCACTGATTAAGGATGGAGATAGACGGACAAGAGGACACTCTATGAAAATCAGGAAAAGAAAAAGAAACATTAAAAAGCTTAGTTTACCATATAGAACGGTGGACATCTGGAACAGTTTGAATGAAGAGACTGTAATAGCAGAAAGGATGTATAAATTTAAGAAAAGTTGGATAAAACTATATATGGAGACAGGTCACTATGAGCCCCACTTGGACCCTGTAATACAGTATACAAACTAGGTAAATACACACACCATCGCCATCACCATTGAAACAATCAAAGATAAGGCAACATACACACACACACACACACAGCGTCGCCGTCGCTGAGAGAGGACGGCTCGTCTCCGGCTGCGGAGTGCGGACGGGAAGAAGGAAAATACCTATGGTGTTGCAGGGCCCGGATAACTCTAAGTTAGTGTCCTGTTAATGTCCTACTGTTGCTTAGTGTTGAAAGTGAGGGATATGGAGAGTGATCCCTGAGAGGAGAGTGTGGGCGGTGATTGTCTTGGCCGTAATCAGCTGACGATAGCAAAAATGGCGTCTAGACAAACAAGAGACTTTGAAGGTTTTATTACTACGCCAAAAGGACTGGAGAAACTTGATATGGATGCAAGAATCCAGGCACTGGAAAGTAAGTTCCTAAACATTTTGTCAATAGAAGAAAAACTGGATAGAGTTCTAGCCGAGAATGATTCGTTCAAAAAAGAGATCTGTTTGTTAACGTTAGCGAATAAAGAGCTATTGAAGGAAAAAGTAGAGATGGAGAAAGAAAACCAACAACTAAGGAAACAATGTGAAGAGATGAAGGCTAAACTCCTAGAAATGGAGATGAAAATATCCGAAGGGGACTTGAGGAAGGAGGAATGCCTTAATCTAATTGATACCAGGATGAAAGAAGTGAACCATGAACATCAGGAGGTACAAAGGTCGTTTAGGGAGATAGTAAAAAGCAGGAAGAGGAAAATAAAGGGATTACGCAGAGGAAATGGTAAAGGCACTAAAGGAAAATGAGTATGTGGTGAGAGATATTGCTGAAAAGAAAAAATGTGTGATCATAATAGGATTGCGGGAGGAAACTAACAGGAACTGGCAGGACAGGAGGGATAAGGAAAATGACAGGATTAAGTCTTTACTGAACAAGATCTCTGTGGAAGAAGAGGACCTATATGCTGAGGTAGAAGAAAGTGTGAGATTGGGAGCTTTTGAGGAAGGCAAGAATAGACCATTAAAATTGAAATTAAAGTCTCAGGTGGCAGCTGAGGCCTTGTTGAGGAGGGCTTGGAAACTTAAGGACTCTGAGGAAACCAAAACAATTTACATAAGAAGAAATATGTCACAAGATGAGCGAATGAAAATGAAGTGAAAGAGAGGAATGACGAAAGAACAGAGGAGGAAAAGACCAAGTTTTTTTGGAGGATGAGAAATGGGAGGCTAAAGAAGTGGTGGATAAAACAGACGGAATAGGCATTACATGGAAGAATGAGACTAGAAATGGAATACAAGTGACTTACATGAATATAGATGGATTTCTGTCTAAGAGGCTAGAATGTATGGATTACCTAAGAAATAACGAACCGGACATAATGTGTGTAGTGGAAACAAAGCTAAGGCCGAAATAAAGCTAGACTGGTTTGTTGTAAAACACTACAAAGTATGGAGAAATGATAGAAAAATAAAGGAGGTGGTGGTATAATGGTTCTTACTAAGGAAGATCTGATAGTGAAGGAGGTGAACTATAGTAAGAGAAATGAGGAAGTGATAAGTATGCTTATAACAGATGGCAAGAGGGACATTAATATTATAACAGTATACATACCACCCAGAACCAGTGCTTGGGAATATGAACAGTACCAAATGGTGATGAGAAATACTCTAGACAGAATGAAGCAAGAACTCATCAGAAAGGATAGAGTGATGATAGTTGGAGACTTTAATTGCAAAGAAATAGTGTGGGAAGACTACGAAGTGGTGAACGGTGGTGAGTGGGCAGAAGAATTGTTAAAGGTAGCAACAAATAACTTGATGACACAGTGGGTGAGATCACCAACAAGGTGCAGGGGACAAGATGTTGCAGCAAGGTTGGATTTGGTATTTACCAGGGCATCTCTAAAAGAGGAAATTGAACATGAAATGTCCCTTGGGGAAAAGCGATCATGATGTCCTAAGCTTTGAGCTGGATACGGAATTAAGCACGAATAAGATTGTGGAACACAGGGAGGAAAAATTAAATTATACTAGGGCAAATTATAACCATATAAGGGAGTTCTTTAATGAAATTGACTGGTCCGTGGTATACCAGGAAAGGGATATGCAATTGAAATACGATAAATTTATGGATTTGTATAACTCTGCTGTGAAAAAGTTTGTGCCATATCACAGAAAGAGGACTTTAAATAATAAACAGTGGTTTAATAGAAATTGTGAAGAAGCAAAAAAGAACAAAGAAAAGGCATGGAAGAAACTTAAGAAAAACAGTGATGTATTATCAAGAGAAGTCTACAAAACAGCAAGGAATAGATATGTTGAAGTAAGGAGAACAGCACAGAAGGAATATGAACAGAGGGTGGTGGAAAACTGTGATAGTGACCCAAAATGTTTTACAAATTCATAAATGGAAAACTAAATAAAAGGGAGGCAATAGAAAAGGTAAAAACGGGAAGAAGTATATGAAGATGCTGGAGATATAGCTGAAATTTTGAACGACAACTTTTGCAAAGTGTTTACAAAGGAGGAGCATTTTATGGGAGGAAGGCCTACGGAAATAAAGCAAATGCAGGACATCATGGTTACTAAGGAAGATGTAAGGAAAATTATAAGCAATCTGGATATTAATAAATCAATGGGGCCTGATGGCATATCTGGGAGGTTGCTAAATGAATGTAAGGATCAATTGTTGAACCCCGTATTTGATATTGTGGAAACCTCCATACGAACAGGATTAGTCCCGAAAGAGTGGAAAAGAGCTGACATTGTGCCTATATATAAGAATGGTAGTAGAATGGAACCGCTAAATTATAGACCAGTATCGTTGACTAGTATATTGTGCAAGGTATGTGAAGAAGTAATTAAAGCTAAGTGGAGTGAGTATCTAGAAAGTGAAAACATTCTGAGTGAAAGACAGTTTGGTTTCAGAAAAGGAAGATCGTGTATCCAATTTATTATGTTTTTATTCAAGAGTGACTGACATACTACAACATAGAGAGGGATGGGTGGATGCTATCTACCTGGACTTGAGAAAGGCCTTTGATAAAGTACCACACAATAGACTGATGTGGAAACTAAAGATGATTGGAGGAGTAAATGATAAACTAGCAAAATGGATGGAAAATTACTTAATGGGAAGAGAAATGAGAACAGTGGTGAGAGGAAGGAAGTCCGAGTGGAAGAAGGTAACCAGTGGAGTTCCACAAGGGTCAGTGCTGGGTCCCATCATGTTTTTGATTTATGTTAATGATATGCCAGTAGGAATTGACAGTTACATGAACATGTTTGCGAACGATACTAAAATTATGAGGAGAGTAAAGAATGTGGAAGATTGTAACAAGTTACAGGAAGATCTTGATAAAATATATGAGTGGAGTAAGGAGTGGCAGATGGAATTTAATATAGACAAGACCCATGTTATGAAAATGGGAAGAAGTAGATACAGACCAAACTGGGATTACAGGCTGGGTGATGAGAAAATTAAAGAGACCAATGAGGAGAAAGACTTAGGAGTAACCGTGCAAAACACTTTGTCACCGGAGAAACACATTAACAAGATTTTTTGGAAAACATATAACATGCTTCAAAATATTGGCCTTGCATTCCACTACCTAGATGAAGGAATGATGAAGAAGATATTATGTACCTTAATAAGACCCCAGTTAGAATATGCAGCATGTGTCTGGTCACACATATGAAGAAAAATGTGAAGAAGGTGGAAAGGGTACAGAGGCTGGCAACAAGGATGGTACCAGGACTCAGGGAGTTAGACTATGAGGAAAGACTGAGGAAGCTGGGGCTGACCACATTAGAAGAGAGAAGAACAAGAGGAGACATGATAACTATGTATAAATTGGTGAACAAGATTGACATACTGGACAGAGAGTTGATAAAGGTGACCACAAGTAATCATCTCCGAGGACATGGAAAAAAGCTAATAAAGGACATCTGTCTAAATGACGTGAGAAAATACAGTTTCCCGCATCGTAGCATTGATAAGTGGAATAAACTGAGCAGTGATGTCGTTGACGCGGTGTGTGTCAACCAGATGAAAGAGAGATATGACAGGAATGGACAAGGAGACAGGACACAGAGAGCTTAGCTCTGTAATACACAAATAGGTAAATACACACACACCCGGTACCTCAGTGGTTAGAGCGCTGGCTTCACAAGCCAGAGGACCGAGGTTCGTTTCCCCGGCCGGGTGGAGATATTTGGGTGTGTCTCCTTTCACGTGTAGCCCCTATTCACCTACCAGTGATTAGGTACGGGATGTAAATCGAGGAGTTGTGACCTTGTTGTCCCGGTGTGTGGTGTGTGCCTGGTCTCAGGCCTATCCGAAGATCGGAAATAATGAGCTCTGAGCTCGTTCCGTAGGGTAACGTCTGGCTGTCTCGTCAGAGACTGCAGCAGATCAAACAGTGAAACACACACACACACACACCGCGTAGTGTAGTGGTTAGCACACTCGACTCACAATCGAGAGGGCCGGGTTCGTGTCCCGGTAAGCAGGGAGGCAAATGGGCAAGCCTCTTAATGTGTGGCCCCTGTTCACCTAGCAGTAAATAGGTACAGGATGTAACTCGAGGGGTTGTGGCCTCGCTTTCCCGGTGTGTGGAGTGTGTTGTAGTCTCAGTCCTACCTACTCTATGAGCTCTGAGCTCGTTACGTAATGGGGAAGACTAGCTGGGTGACCAGCAGACGACCGAGGTGAATTACACTAGAAAAAGTAAAAAAAGGAAAAGGACTTGGGAGTGACGATGGAAGAAAACAATCAACCGGTAAGCCATATTGATAGAATTTTCAGAGAAACATATAATTTGTTAAAGAATATTGGATTAGCATTTCACTACATGGACAAAGAAGTAATGAAGAAATTGATAAGTACTATGATAACACCCAGATTGGAATATGCAGGAGTTGTGTGGACACCCCATAAAAAGAAACACATAAGGAAGTTGGAGACTACAAAAAATGTCTACAAGAATGGTTCCAGAATTTGAAGGGATGACATAATATGAGAAGAGACTAAAGGCTATGGATCTACCAACCCTGGAACAGGGAAGGGAGAGAGGGGATCTGATACAGGTTTATAAATTGATTAACGGAATGGATCAAGTGGATAATGAGAAACTGATCCTGAGAGAAGAATATGACATTAGAAGCACAAGATCGCATAGTAAAAAACTGTTACAAAATATAGTGTCCCGCAAAGATGTATTGAGACATGGAACAGTTTAAATGAAGAAGTAGTGTCTGCAACGAGCATAAAGCCCAGGCCCTGTAAAACTACAACTAGGTAAATACAACTAGGCAAATACACACCGCGTAGTGTAGTGGTTAGCACGCTCAGCTCACAACCGAGAGGGCCCAGGTTCGAGTCCTAGAAAGCAGTGAGGTAATGTGTAGCCCCTGTTCACCTAGCAGTAAATAAGTACTACGGGATGTAACTCGGGATATTGTGGCCTCGCTTTCCCGGTGCGTGGAGTGTGTTGTGCTCTTAGTCCTATGCGAAGATCGGTCTATGAGCTCTGAGTTCGCTCTGTAATGGGGAAGGCTGGCTAAGTGACCAGCAGACGACCGTGGTGAACACACACACACACACACACACACACACACACACACACACACACACACACACACACACACACACACACATACACACACACACACAGTGCACTAAAAGGCAAGGCAGCAAACACACACACACAGAGCACTAAAAGACAACACACACACACACACACACACACACACACAAACAAACACATGCTCGGCTCATAACCAAGAGGGTTCGTATCCCGGAAAGCGGCGAGGCAAATGGGTAAGCCTCAATGTGTAGCTAACCCCTGTTCATCTATCAGTAAATAGGTACAGGATGTAACTCGAGGGGTTGTGGCCTCGCTTTCTCGGTGTGTGGAGTGTGTTGTGGTCTCAGTCCTACCGAAGATCGGTCTATGAGCTCTAAGCTCGCTCCGCAATGCGAAAGGCTGGCTGGGTGATCAACAGACGCCAGACGATCGTGGTGAATTACACACACACACACACACACACACACACACACACACACACACACACACACACACACACACACACACACACATACAGACACGATAAGTGTAAATATGGAGATCTGATACAAGTTTATAAATTGATCAACGGAGTGGACCAAGTGGATAATAAGAAACTGATCCTGAGAGAAGAATATGACATTTGAAGTACAAGATCGCATAGTAAAAAGCTGAGAAAAGGAAGATGTCTGAGAGATGTTAAAAAAAAGTTTCCTGCAAAGATGTATTGAGACGTGGAACAGTTTGAATGAAGAAGTAGTGTCTGCAACGAGTGTGCATACTTTTAAAGTAAGACTGGATAAGTGTAGATATGGAGACGGGGCCACACGAGCATAAAGCCCAGGCCCTGTAAAACTACAACTAGGTAAATACAACTAGGTAAAAATACACACACACACACACACACACACACACACACACACACACACACACACACACACACACACACACACACACACACACACACAAAGTGCCGGACGGGATTATAGACAGGGCAGAAGGTGGATTGGGTGACAAGCTGAAGGAACTACAAAATGAATGGAAACAGGAGTAACAAGTGGAAAAAGTAAAATTTTCAAAGGTTGTAAAGAGACAAATTCAGGAGAACACGAAAGTCGCAGTAATTGAAGTTATTAAAGAGAAAGATCTGGTGCAAGATGCAGTGTACAAGAAAAAAAACCGCGAGTTTTGGGATGAAGGAAAAGAAAAATCCAAATAAATTCACGAGAGAACGTGGAGAGAGAATTGGCCAAAACTGTTATCAAACGAGTACAAGACAGCACACAATAATTAGACCAAGAGGGGGAGAAAGTGATCAGGCTAGGAAGATACAGTGAAGGGGGTAGGAGATCAATGAAGGTGAGAATGAGATCCCAAGTGGCTGTAGAGGAAATTATGGCTAGAAAAGGGAAGCTGGCCGATGATATTGAACACAAGGATATATGGATAAAAAGAGATATGAACGTAGAGGAGAGGGAAAAGGAGAAAGTGCTAAGAAGTGAAGCTAAGGAAAAAAAACGAGAAAAGGACAGAAATAGAGAAGAAGAATTTTACTGGAGGGTTCTGGATATGAGATTAAAGAAGTGGTACCTAAGGAAGAAAGAGGAGGTCGTGGAGGAGGGAAGAAATTAAGAGTGACTTATACTATATAGATGGGTTGTTATCAAGCATATTGGAAGTTGGGGATTATTTGAAAGAGAAAAAGCCGGATGTAATGTGCATCGTTGAAATATAACTGAGAGGAGGGATCCATGTCAGCTTTAAAGAGAAGGGATATAATATCTGGAGGAGAGACAGGAAGGACAAAGGGGGAGGAGGAGTGCTAATAATGGTTTGTGATTATTATGTGTAGAGGATGTGCAATATGGTGAGGACAAAGTGGAAGTAATGGGAGTAACAATCAAAACAAAAGATTTGAAGAAGAGAAAAAAATATAGTTACACATGTTCCACCAAAGACTAATACCTACATGGGGAACAGAAGAACATAAAGATATGCAAAGGGAGGTGATAAAGTGTCTAGATAACATGATAACAAGAGATAGAAGAATACTTTTAGTTGGAGACTTTAACTGTAAAAAAGTAAACTGGAGAGAGATGTAAGTAATTGATAATGCTGGGCAGTGGAGCGAGAAAGTGTTACAGTTGACTATGGTTAATGCAATGGACTAGTGTGGAGGAATCAACAAGGTACAGGGGGAAGAAGAACCATCGTTGCTTGACCTAGTTTTGACAAAGAAACCAGAATCTCCTCCAATCGTACAATACCTTAGTCCAATGGGGAGAAATGATCATGTGACATTAGAGATGCAAATTCAGAAGGAAGATGAGATAAGTTACAGAGAGGACTATAAAAGGCGAGATTAAATTATGCAAGAGCAGATTTTGAAAAATCAAGGATCTATTTTGCTGATATTGAGTAGAGTAATATTATGTACAGAAAGATAGTACAAGGGAAATATGACATATTCGTACAGAAATATAATGAAGGAGTAAAAAAGTTTGTACCTGTTTATAGAGTTCAGAAAAAAATACATGCTTGGTACAATGCTAGATCCATACAAGCCAAAAAGGGAAAAGATAAAGCGTGGAAGAAGCTCATAAAGCAGGGAAATGACTAACATACAACAGTATAAAGATACCAGAAATGAATTTATTAGAGTAAGGAGAGAGGAAGAAAGAAACTTTGAGAAAGATGTAGTGAATATAAGCAAAGATGAATCCAAACTTTTCTATAAGTTTATAAACGGCAAAACAAAGAATAAGGAAACAATTGAAAAAAATGATTAAAGAAGGGAAGACATACCAAACAGAGAAGGAAATGTGTGAAATAATGAATGAGAGCTTCAAAACGGTATTCACTGCAGAAGATAATTTCACAGAACCTAATAGGACATGGGTATGCCAAAGATTACAGGAGAGCGCAGTGCACAAAGAGGATATTGGAAGATTACTGGATAAGTTGGAAGTCAGAAAAGCAATGGGGGCCAGATGGTGTATCAGGCTGGGTGTTAAAAGAATGTAAAAAGCAACTACTGGATCCAATTTGGAAAATAAATAAAAGTTCAATAAATGAAGGGAAAGTTCCACTAGAATGGAAGAGAGCCAACGTAATACTGATATTTAAAGGAGGTAAGGCAACTGAAACACTAAACTACACTTACAAGTGTCTTCGGCAAGTTATGTGAAATAACTATCAAAGAAAAATGGGTTAAATTTCTAGTAGAGGAGCAAGTCATATCGAACAGACAATTTGGGTTCAGGACAAGGTGGTCATGTGTACCAAACTTATTAAGCTTCTACTCGAGAGTTATTGCAGGACTTGAAAACAGAGATGGATGGGTAGACACAGTATACCTGGATATCAAAAAGGCTTTTGATAAAATCCCTCATGGAAGACCACTATGGAAACTAGAGAACATAGGAGGACTGCGAGGAACTTTGCTCGAATGGACAAGAGATTATTTGAAGGATAGGGAAATGAGAACTGTGATCAGAGATACATACTCATCTTGGAGTAAAGTAACTAGCAGAGTACCACAAGGGTCAGTGTTAGCCCCCATTATGTTTCCGATTTATGTAAACGACATTCACTGATGATGCAAAGCTGCTAAGAGTTATCAAAACCAGAGAGGACTATCTGCTGTTGCAGGAAGATATAAACAAGATCTATGAGTGGAGCAGGAAGTGGAAATTGGAGTTTAATGCCAAGAAATGTCACAAAATGGAACTAGGAAAGAGTAAGAGAAGAGGAGTATGGAACTATTTGATGGGAGAGAAATAATGAAGACTAAAGAGGAAAAAGATCTGGTAGTGATCATACAGGACAATTTGAGCCCTGAAAAACACATAAGCAAGATATTTGGACTATCATTTAAAATGTTGACTAATATAAGAGTGGCATTTCATTACATGGATAAAAACATGATGAAAAAAATCATCACAAGCATGATACGCCCAAGGCTGGAATATGCAGCAGTGGTATTGGTCTCTGAGCTCTAAAAAGGATACAAGAAAATTGGAAAGGATATAAAAGATTGCTACAAAGATGGAGCCGGAATTAAAGGACCTCACATATGAAGAATGACTGAAGGAAATGGGACTGCCAACCTTACAAGATAGAGGAGAACGTGGGGACCTGATAACAATGTATAAGATATTAAATAATATTGAAAAGATAGACAAAGAAGACCTGGTGCTGTTGACAGAAGATGGAAGGACAAGAGGACATGAAAAGATCAAGATGAGGCAGTGTGTGAAGGATATTGGAAAATACAGTTTTCCACACAGAACGGTGGAAAAATGGAATGCATTGGATAACGAAGTTGTTACAGCACACAATGTGCATAACTTTAAGGAAAAAATAGATAAATGGAGATATGGAGACAGGACACTATGAGCCCTGCGCAAACCCTGTACAATACAACTAGGTAAATACAACTAAGTAATACACACACACACACGCATACACACACACACACACACACACACACACACACACACACACACACACACACACACACACACACACACACACACACACACCATGCTGGAGGGAGGAAGGAAGAAAGGAGGTTTGGGTATGAGTCAAGCTGTCACATATACGCTACTTATGTAATTTTGAAAATGCTGATTCACAAAAAAGTAGCTTGACACGAATGCTGAATAAATATTAACTTGTCATCAATTAAAACAAATTTCTAAAGTATGAAGACCTTACCGGGCTGAGCAGTAAGGAAATGATTTCAAAACAATACTTTAAATAAAAGTGCTGCAACTTTGAAATGCTTAAACGCAATTATTTAGCCCATCAATCTTATTCAACATGATCTCAACATTTAAAAAAAAGTCTGAACTACTTTGACATCATACTACAACTTAGCAACACGCTGATATAAAAAATCGAGTATTTTAGAAGTGTCACTTTTCACACTTTAACGAGACTACAAATCACTCTTAAATTTTACACATTTAGCATCTGTAATATGAGCACAACTCACTTTAACCATCACAACCGATAGTTTGAAAAACACAAACACTTCACTACAACCTTAGCTAGAAAAACAAAGATACCAGATTTGAAAATTTGTAACGGCAACTCGGCTCATATTACGCCATAAACACCCACTAAATCACTATTTCACATACCACAGGCATAGAACACACTTGAAACACTACCAAATACTTATAAGAAGCAGAAAAACCGACACGTGAAGCGAAATAAATGAGATGAGAAAAACAGAAAATAACACTGGAACTGGCTCGGCTGGTGCAGGCTGGGACATGAAGCCAGCCCGCCCAGCACCACCAGTCAGTCACTTTATTACCTCACTGGGTCTCCCTAACACATAAACTTGGCCATATGGTTGTAACTCACCAGCTGACATGAAAGACTACATATGCACTTCCATGCCAAGTCCAGAAAGCCTCCAAGATGTGACCACACTGTGTTTCATCTTGAGAAACAAAAGGACTTGACATGTACCCAGGAGTATGCAGTGACAGTCTCCAATTGGTTTGAAGTGTTCGACACCATCCCGGTAGAGCTATGGGATACCTTCAAACGTGAGACTCTTGAGGCTGCCAAGAAATTAATTGGGGAGGGCCCAAGGTCATGGAGTAGCTTTGCCTCGGTAGAGGCGCTGAACAGTATTGAGGAGAGTCACACTGCCAGATTTGCTGGGAACCACGACCAGTACAGGGCTCTGTCATGTAAGACTAGAGGTCTCCTGAGGAGAGACAAGAAGAGGTATGTCAGGGGTCTCGCTGAGGATGTAGAGTGTCATTTAAATGGTAATGTCCTCCGACCTGTTTATCAAGCCCTGAAGAAACTCCACTCCAAGTCTACCTCTAAGCCAAGCACTATCTGAAAAGCAGATGGTCGCCTCGTATTGGACGGAGATGGGCAGATGGCTCACTGGGCTGAGTACTTTGAGCAGCTGTTCATGGTGGATCCTCCAAGCAGACAGCTCCAAACTGCAGGGTTACATATGCTGGATGCTGATCCACCCACTGACAAAACTGCACCCTCCATTAATGATGTCAAAGAGGCTGTGGCAAAGTTGAGGGGTGGAAAGGCAGCTGGCATCTGTAACAGCAGTACAGAGCTGCTCAAAGCAGGGAATAAGGCCATGATCCGTGGGTTGCATGCTGTCTTGACTGCTGTATGGCATTCAGGTACCATTCCCCCTGACTGGAAAAAAAAGGGTTGGTCGTCCCTATCTAGAAGGGGAAAGAGGACCGTTACGACTGCAACAACTACCGTGGTATAACACTGCTCAGTGTACCAAGCTCATTTGCTGTTGATGCATATCCACAGTCACCTGCTGAAATACCAGAGACCTGAACAGTCTGGGTTCACACCCGGTAAGTCAACAACTGACCGGATCCTAGCGCTTCGCGTACTGGTGGAGTGCCAATGTGAGTTTCGAAAAGGGATGCTTGCAACCTATGTCGATCTCAAGAAGGTGTTTGATTCAGTGCATCGAGAGACGCTCTGGGATCTTCTGCATCTCCGCGAGATTCCTGCAAGGATTACTGGTCTATTAACTGGCGTCTACTCCGGGACTGTGAGTGCTGTGAAGTGTGGAGGGGGTGTGTCAGCTTCTTCCCTGTGAATACAGGAGTGAAGCAGAGGTGCATGCTTGCGCCATCACTTTTCAACACTTGCATGGACTGGGTACTAGGCAGAGTTGTAGACCAAAGTCATTGTGAAGCATCTGTCGGCAATACTGAGATTACAGATTTAGTTTATGCTGATGATGCAGTAATCTTTGCTGAGTCAGAGGTTCTGGTAATGGCTCTAGAGGCACTGCAGGAGGAGAAGTCTTTGGGACCCAAGATTTCTTAGCCCAAGACCAAGGTTTGGAGGCTTACTGGATGAAACAGTACAGTCTGTCCATGTGTGTGGCGAGGACATTGAGATCTCGGAAAATTTCACATACCTTGGTAGTATAGTGTGTGACGATGGTGGGTCGAACCAGGAAGTTATATGGCCGATTGGCCTGGCCCACGACGTTATGGACTCGCTCAACACGAGTATTTGGCTTTGTCGGTACCTGTGCAGACGGACAAAAATTCGGGTCTTCAAGTCGCTGGTCTTACTCTTCGGTTGTGAAACATGGACACTGAACACCGATCTGAGGAGGCGAATTCATGTCTTTGGTACTAGATGCCTTCGCAGGAGCATGGGATACCACTGGTATGACTGTGTCAAATCAGCGATTGCTCCGTGAGACTGATTCAAGACCGATTACCAGCATAGTCCGTCAACACAAACTGCGATTGTATGGGCATGTGGCACGTTACCCGGAAGCTGATCCTGCATATCGGGTTGTCTCCAAAAGGGATAACTTAGCATGGAGGAGGCCAAGGGGACGTCCACAGAATTCATGGCTGCGGCAAGTCGATGCCTCTTGCTGGGAGTTACTTGGTACTGGAAGGGAGCCTGCATGGAGACTCGCAAGGCATGACCGCTTGGAGTGGCGCCATAGGGTAGGCGAGACAACGCGCTCCCTGCGTATGCCCCCCGTGATTGATGATTGATTGTGACATGTCTCGTTCATAATAGGTTA
Source organism: Portunus trituberculatus (assembly GCF_017591435.1). Classification (NCBI taxonomy): domain Eukaryota; kingdom Metazoa; phylum Arthropoda; class Malacostraca; order Decapoda; family Portunidae; genus Portunus; species Portunus trituberculatus. The sequence goes on from NC_059285.1 coordinate 9,978,627, forward strand.
CAAGTAAAATACATACATAATAGCTGAGATATACTCACTACCGTTGCCCATTGCTTTGATTACTGACGGAAAACTTGAATTTTAACGACTATTAAGTAACTGCAAACGTAAATTCATTGATATATCGTCTTGGAGGTTTAGGGTGGTTAAGTTAGAGCAGATAAGGACGAGTTAGAATCGTGAGACAATGAGTTATGTTGTTGCGTTTGCTGGTGAAAGTTTTCTCTGGCCATTACACCGAGGCACACAGCCACCTTATGTTGCCAAAACAAGCATAACGTCAATATTTTTTTACTAAAAGCCTCACATATTATTACTTTAGTTATCGGTATTTTAATTTCTCACTATTCGTCTTCTTCATCACTTAAATTCCCACGTTTATTTGAGATTGTTATATATTTTAGTACTTCTCTTTAAAATTATCTACTATACAGGTTTTCTGCTCATATTCTCGCTTTCTCCATTGCAAAGCCATAATTCAGCATACAACGTTAAATATTAGATACTCACCGAGCCATTATCGCCTCAGTACATGCGAGTGGTTTGCGTATATAATCCACCAAACAGTCGCTGCACAACACTTAACCTCACTGTCTAATGAAACACTGAAGTGTTCGCGCCTTTTTCTACTGGTTTCTGTGTTACCAAGTCGATACAGTGTTACCAAGACCAATGTCAACATCCTTTATTTCATAATATCTAGATTGTTAAATATCAAACACTCATGAAGCCACAATCTTCTCAATACAAAGCGTTTACGTATATAATTCACCTGTCCCTTGCAATATAATACTCCATTTCGCTGTCTACTGAAAACTGAAGTGTTTGAGCATATCTTTTTTTTTTTTTTTTTTTTTTCTGCGGGATACAAGTCTGTGTTATCAAAGTCAACACACACACACACACACACACACACACACACACACACACACTTACATGTAGTGTAGTGGTTAGCACGCTCGACTCACAATCGAGAGGGCCGGGTTCGAGTCCCGTAGCGGCGAGGCAAATGGGCAAGCCTCTTAATGTGTGACCCCTGTTCACCTAACAGTAAATAGGTACGGAATGTAACTCGAGGGGTTGTGGCCTCGCTTTCCCGGTGTGTGGAGTGTGCTGTGGTCTCAGTCCTACCCGAAGATCGGTCTATGAGCTCTCAACTCGCTCCGTAATGGAGAAGACTGGCTGGGTGATCAGCAGGCAACCGAGGTGAATTACCCACACACACACACACACACACACACACACACACACACACACACATCACCGAAACCAATGTTGACATCCTTGATTTTATTTCTATTCTCCCTACCATTAAAATGTTTACATAGGGTTGAATCTTAATAAACGTATCATAGACTGGCAAAACCCAATAGAAATGAAGTTCATTGAAATTCAAAATCAAGGTATCATAAACTATCATATGTACTTCTGTCTAACAAGAAGGAAGGAAGGGAAGAGGACGAGGAAGTAACTTTTGGTGTTAATGAGGTGCCAGGATAGAGAGGAATAGAAGTGGTAGCATTGGAAGAGGGAGCAAAGTATGATGGATGGCGCTGACCACGGAAGACAGCGAGAAAGGGCAGGAACACAGAGAGGAAGAAAAGAGTAACAGTAAGCATGATAGTGTTGATCGCATGTATATTTTTCCCTCCTTAATGTAATGTCCTCTTCCCTTTTTGTGTTTTAAATAGAAATACTGAGAAGTGGATTGGAAGGCGATATAAAACCACAATAGGCTATTGATGCATGGATATTCAGACTCTGACCAGAAAAAAAAGTACACGTGGTAATTACAACACATAAGATGTCAACACGATAATGATCTAACCCACTGATGAATAATGTGTGTTGTGTGTTTCTGCCGGTCACTACACTAATTGCTTCCACCACGTTGAAGTCAATGGGAGAGGAGGCCAAATAGAAAGTGAGGGGATGACGAGCAGGCACAAGAGCAGAGAGGACGTCACAACGGTGGGAGAGGCATTGTAGTGTAGTGTAAGTGTGGGAGAATGACTGCCATGGCTGAGAGAGAGAGAGAGAGAGAGAGAGAGAGAGAGAGAGAGATACAGGAGTAATTATCTAGCTATTATCATTTATTTATTCATTGTTATTGTTTTTTCTCTTTTCTTTTTTTTCAAGACGTGACAAATTTTACTTCTTGAATTGCTGAAAATCCAGTTGGAAAAAAAATGACTCTTGAGATGAATATTAAGGAAAGAAAGGAGGGAATAAATCACCTGAGGAAAAAAATGCCACTGATTAGGCTTAACCCGACTTCAAGTATGTATGTATGTATGTATATAGGCATAGACACCCCTGGGCCACCTGTAAATAGGCCTATCTTGACCACTATGCAAATTTAGGCCCGTTAACATTACTAAGCATTTCCAGGCCTACCAACTCTTCCTGGCAAGAGAGAGAGAGAGAGAGAGAGAGAGAGAGAGAGAGAGAGAGAGAGAGAGAGAGAGAGAGAGAGAGAGAGAGAGAGACCATTAATAAAATATCATGGAATACGAAGCAGTAAAATTTATGGAAAGGAAGAAATAATGATGAAGAAAGGAATATGGATGAAGTGATGATGAAGGAAGAAGAGAACAAGGAGCGTCATTATTAATTATCACTACAATTATCACCATTATATATCATTGCTACGACCACCATCACTATCACCATCACTACTACTGCTGCTACTACTACTACTACTACTACTACTACTACTACTACTACTACTACTACTACTACTACTTGTGAGGGCTTTGTGGGCAGTTAAAATAAAAATATTTGGCTTCTTATCCTGTGAGTTTATATACGGTCATAAATCTCTCTCTCTCTCTCTCTCTCTCTCTCTCTCTCTCTCTCTCTCTCTCTCTCTCTCTCTCTTGGCTCCAGACTCTCCCGCGTCACTGGTGCTGATATGGTGAAGGTGACCCGTGCTGTTTACCTCCTGCGCTATTTACCTCCTCCTCCTCCTCCTCCTCCTCCTCCTCCACCTCCTTCTCCTCCTTACCCTCCTCCTCCTTCTCCTCATCCTGCTGCTCCACCTTCCCCTCCTCCTCCTCCTCCTCCTCCTCCTTCTTTCTTCCTTCGCTTTCTCCTGATCTCTTCTTGTTCCTCCTTACTACTTCGTCCTCTTCCTCCTCCTTTTCCTTTTCCTTTTTATTCTTTGTTTTTTCCTCACTGTTATTTTTCTCTTTCGTATTTATAGTAATAATGATAATAATAATAATAATAATTTATTATTATTATTATTATTATTATTATTATTGTTATTATAATCATTATTATTATTTGATGCAATATCTTTGAATGTTCTTTTACGTTGAGAGAGAGAGAGAGAGAGAGAGAGAGAGAGAGAGAGAGAGAGAGAGAGAGAGAGAGAGAGAGAGAGAGAGAGAGAGACCGATAGACTAAGGGGAGAGCCAATGAGAGAAAACGATCTTTTGAAGGGCAGACGCGTGCATTGCTCTCACCGCCCTATGTCGATGTGTGACCAGCAAACAGCGGGGCATTTTTCATTGGAGAGTGCGATGTCTAGGGTCGCGTCTGGGGCAGTGCGAGGTCACTCAGGGGAGGTGAGAGTTGCGTGTGAGGAGAAAACAGGTGAATGAACATGAGATGAAATGGAAACTTAGAGAGAGAGAGAGAGAGAGAGAGAGAGAGAGAGAGAGAGAGAGAGAGAGAGAGAGAGAGAGAGAGAGAGAGAGAGAGTTTGCGTATAGTGATATACAAGATGGATGAGTATTGCTCAAAAGAAAGTTATTTAGATAGAAAGACCTTTTTTCCTCCACAAAATCATAAGTAATATCAAATCAAAACAATCAAATAAGTAAATTCATTAATAAGCAAATGGATGTTTATCTCTTAAAGTATTACGTTGTTATTGTCGCTGTATTCACATTTGTTTTGCTCCAACAAAGACTAATTTTCAGTTACTAGTTCATGAAAGTAAAATTTTCATAAATGGATACGAGAGAAACCGAAAACATACAAATAAAATCGCCAAAAAGAGTAAACATGAGGAAAATAATAGTTTCACACACACACACACACACACACACACTATTTCCTCACACTCTCTCTCTCTCTCTCTCTCTCTCTCTCTCTCTCTCTCTCTCTGCTTAACAAACACAAACAGTGAATCGTCAGGCTGTCGCACTTCACCCTTAATTCCCCCCAAGGATTACTACTTCTAGTCGCTTTTTGGCTGCTGCTGTTTTTCTCGCCCGTGACGCAAATGAAGTAAAAAAGAAGAAGGGCAATAAAGAGAGGGAGGGGGTGAGGGGAAAATATGTGAAGAGTGAGTGTGAGAGCGTTGAGTGTGAGAGTAAATGTACAGTACGTCGTAGGAATGTGAGAGTGACCGGGTGCATTTGTGTGTGTGTGTGTGTGTGTGTGTGTGTGTGTGTGTGTGTGTGTGTGTGTGTGTGGGAGTGGCCTAGTGAGTATCTTTCAGAGGGCAAGTACATCTCTATAAGGATGTGCATGTGTGTGTATGTGTGTACGTGTAGACGTGTGTGCGCATATTGAGAGAAGTGCAACGTGAGAGGGCAGCTCTCTCTCTCTCTCTCTCTCTCTCTCTCTCTCTCTCTCTCTCTCTCTCTCTCTCTCTCTCTCTCTCTGTGTGTGTGTGTGTGTGTGTGTGTGTGTGTGTGTGTGTGTGTGTGTGTGAGAGAGAGAGAGAGAGAGAGAGAGAGAGAGAGAGAGAGAGAGAGAGAGAGAGAGAGAGAGAGATTAGGGTGTGTCAACAAATCAGACTTAAACTTCCCTCATTTCCTCCCATCGCCTTCTCATGACGTACACAAAAACTCCCTACCAGCTTCCCTCCAAATACCTCCCTCATCTCCACCTTTTCCCTCACGTTCTCTACATCCCTCATCTGCCCACGCGCCAATCACAACAAACTTCCCTCTCCCTCCCCTTACTTCCTCTCCCTACGTTATTATTGTCGCCTCTTTTGACTTCCTCTCTTCATCTACACTCCTCTTGTTGCTACTTCCTCTTCTGATATTTTCTCACTCTTTCCCCCTTCATCTTTTTTTTTTTTTTTTACGTGTTTGTTATATCTTTAAAATTATTTCTATTCGTAATATATGATTTTTTCCCAAGTACTTTCATCATATACGTACTGAATTTTCTCACTTTTGTCACTTTTATGTTGTGTTTTCTCTGATTTTTCCCTTCTTTTTTTGGGGGGAGGGAGTAAGCAGCCTTCGCTAAAGGGCACTTTTGCTAGGCTGTGAAAGATTCAAAGGGAGATAATTTTGTTCACCAATAGGATCATAAGGAAAAAAAAACGTTTTCAGATACCACTTGCATGTGCTCCCTGCAGTGTTTTCCTGCTGGGGCTATCACTGGAATCATTAAAACATTATTGTAAACATTATTACCATCCACTATAAATCTTTAAATGTAGATGAGAGAAGTTTCAAAACTGTTTAATCCTTTCAGCATTGGGAGTATTGAGTTTTGTATATGATTAGATGATTCCATTTATATTAAAAAGGGGCTATGAAGGTCGAAAAATTAATGGCCAGTCTTTATTTTAATCCTTACATGAGAGTCTAAAGCTGCATAAAATCGCCAAATGGTAAGTAGAATAAATATGAAAACGTGTCATGGTACTGAAAGGGTTAATGCGAACTCTAACAAAGACACTGACGTAATTCGCAAGGGTAACGACAAGGCGGCTTCTTGTCATGAAGATCAAAGGTGGTTGGGGAGAACCTTATGTGGCCGTAGCAGCACCTAAGAAAAATCTACCTGTTTGCGTAATTACGGACTGCGCACCAAGCGTAGAATAAACAATTCAGGGATGCATGAGGGAGAATCAACAACAATACGAGGCTAGAGTGATCCGACCAACCAGCAGCTATTTTGGATTTCAAGGCTATGAGAGAAGTCACAAGGTACGTCGTCTTGTTTCGGTCTCTCAGTTTCAGCAACTCTCGCCGCCACGCTGACGGCCAGGAATATCATTTTGGCCAAAGACTTACTTGTACAGGATAAAAATAGCTGTAAACAATCATGGATCATATAGATTTCTGTCGCGCAAGCAGGAAAATAATTCATAAGTCCACGGTAATGTATCATTAATAGATTAAAAGCAGCAGGCGGGACGAACAGCAAACACTGTTTTACAAAGATATAGACATACTCATTAATTTTACGGTAAGACTGACACTACGTACACCATCCAAAAAAAATCACACATAACAAGAACTCTTGATCGATTCGTCGATATTTGCTGACAGGTATCGATCAAATCATACCAAAAAATGTACAGCTTCTATTAACACGATCCTGTCCTTGGTGTCTGTCCTGTTCATATAAACACAACGCCTTCAAAGCCAGCCAATCAACTCCGCTTTTCTTGCCCCGGTGACTAAACCAACCAACCACACACTAAACACGGCGAAGGGCATGGTGGGGAAGGGGAGGCCAGAGAGGAAGATGGGAGTATGGAGGGAAGCCACGGGAGGGAGATAGAAGTAGGGAGGGACCCACATTCAACTCAATCAAGGCTCTTTACTCCACTTTACACATGTAGTAGGATTACAGAAGACTGCAGAGAATTACTAAGAATTATAAGCAACAGTTGGGTTTCCGCGTGCCTTGATTCCAAAGCTACATACTCGGTCGTGTGAGAGAAAGATGCAGAACACAGAACAAAAAGGAAAGGGACACGGAAGACGAATAGATGGAACAGATGGCAGGAGAACTGTTGGTGTATCATTCATTGGTGTGTGGTGGAGTGTATAATGTTACTATGATAAATTACATGTACCTTACAACAAATCAGAAAGAAGACCTAGGAGGAGGAAGAGGAAGAGAAGGAAGAGGAAGAGGAGAAGGAAGTGTGAGTGATATTTCCACCTCATTCCATTCCTATCTCCAGCCTTCCCTCATGTCACAACCTATTACCACTTAAAGTCTGCCTTCTTTCTTTCCCTTAACTTTTACACGTCATGCTTGCTTCTTCCTCTTCTCTCTCTTCTTCTCCCTCTTCCTCTTCCTGTTCTTCCTCCTCTTCCTTTTTCTCCTCCTCCTATTCCTTCTTGATGCAAGGCCAACCCTAATAATTCATCCGTTTAGATTTTAGAACTAGGGTGGAAAAAAATCAATAGTTGGCGTGAGATGAAGGTAGAGGGAAGGAGGAGAGGAAAACAGGAGGAGGAGGAGGAGGAGGAGGAGGAGGAGGAGGAGGAGGAGGAGGAGGAGGAGGAGGAGGAGGAGGAGGAGAATAAGGATGTAGCACATAAGACTTCGGTCAAGGGGTACACAAACTTATATTTGTAGCGTAGGAGGAGGAGGAGAGAGAGGAAGAGAAGGAGGGGGGAGAAGAGGGCATGATCTGTGTGTGTGTGTGTGTGTGTGTGTGTGTGTGTGTGTGTGTGTGTGTGTGTGTGTGTGTGTGTGTGTGTGTGTGTGTGTGTGTGTGTGAGTGCCTTCAGTGCTTGTGCTTGGATTATCTCTGCTGCGTCCCCTCTCTCCACGACCTGTACCCATTACCCCTCACACACATTCATAGCAGATGACTGTGTGTGTGTGTGTGTGTGTGTGTGTGTGTGTGTGTGTGTGTGTGTGTTTCTAAGTGGTTGCAATGCTAATACTTCTCCATGAGCGCGTGGGAGTGAGTAAGCATCAAGGTTATCGCAATGAAGTCTTCCCACAAAAACAAATGTAAGGGAGCAGATGGTGAGCTTCGACTTCAGTGCTGATCTCGTCCTAGTGCTGCTTCATGGCTTCAGGACCACCAACACCACCACCACCACCACCATCTCCGCAGCAGTACCGGTTGCCATACAATTTGCTCAATGAGAAGCTGACGGCAAATTCTCTAACTTTTCCCGCTCTTAGGTCAGGACAAGAAAATATTCGTGCGTAAAGCTATAAAGGTGTTCACTCTGATATTTACACTTAGATAATCCAATGTCAAAAGAAGGAACTTGTAATGAAAATCATCAAAAAAATTAGATAAAATTTTTCCTTACTTAAAAATCGTAACAATTCCAAAAATTCCTAACGAAGCCAGCCTCCCGTTAGCAACTATAGTTTCACACAGAGTCAGCGAGTCGCCAGCAGCCACCGATGTCTATATTTCGAGGCCTCCACGTGCACGCCTCATCTCGCTGCCAGACACACTTCATTAGACTTAAAAAAAAATCCTCACACGCCGAGAAAGAGAGGTCACAGAACACAATGAGAGTGTGCTGTGATTAGACCAAAGGAGGAGGAGGAGGAGGAGGCGGCAATCATATCTTCTATACAACCTCGACATCAGACAAAACACAACTCTCCCGTTTCCTCCCCTCTCCTCCTCCTCCTCCTTCTCCTCCTCCTCCTCCTCCTCTTCTTCTTACTCCTTCTCCACGTGTACGTTTGACCTCGCAAGCACCTGACCTGACTTCTACAACGAAAAAAAAAAAATAGAAAGAAATAAAGAAAGAAATTAATGGTTAAATAAATCAATAAATGAAAAAAAAAATAGAAGATAAAGAACAAAAATGACACCGAGTTTTAAAAGGCAAGACTGAATGAAGCGTCTAATTACATGCTGGAATTATAGTCGTAACTGACAATCTGAGGAACAATTTGGTAGCACGTACATTCACATTAAGCAGAACATAACTGAGTAAAATCACAGTGCACTAAATGACATGAGGCGATAAAGAACTGAATATAATGAAGTGCATAGACATAATAGAAAACTGGAGAGAATGAGTAGTAGTAAGAGGAGGAGAAAGAGAAGGGGAAGAAGAAAAGTTAACGGTTCTTCCTCCTCTTCCTTCTCCTCCTCCTCCTGCTGCTGTTGCTGCCATTTCTCCACGTGTATTTAGTGACCTCGTGCGCATGCGGACCACAAACAAAAGGTCGATGGGAACAACGTACAATTTAGACGAGGAGGAGGAGGAGAAGGAGCTACTTTTTTTTTATGCAGGAGGGACAGCTGGCCAAGGACAACAAAATATGGAAAAAAAAGGCCCACCTTGTTGCCAGTTCCCTAAAAGACATGATCGTTAACCAATATTCAAGGACAAATGTCTTGATACCTGCCTACTACTACTTTAAGATAAAAACGTAGGTTTATCAATACCACAGGATACAGTAATGCTAGGCTGTTTGACAAATAAGAGGAATACAAGGGGAGAATGAGGAGGAGGAGGAGGAAGAGGAGGAGGAGGAGGAGGAGACGGGATACACGTGGCTACATCACAAAAGAGACAAACACAAGCAATTCACAAGACAGGCACCAATAGTACACACACACACACACACACACACACACACACACACACACACACACACACACACACACACACACACACACACTAGTACACGTGTATTAGAGTTGACACACATGAAAGTAGGCAAAGTAACACACACGTGGAGGAGACACACGATACACGCAAGAACACACAAAAACGAAGGCAAGGAAGGAGGGCACAACAAATGCCCTCCTCCGCCCCCATCTCTCTCTCTCTCTCTCTCTCTCTCTCTCTCTCCACGTGTAGCCCTCTAATTTTTTTAACCCAACAAAAAACTCCACTGTTGTCTCTCATTCAGGCTGCAAGAATGAACAAGACTTCAGCCACACCTTACATCACTTCTGCATCATCAGCACATCACTCGTCTCACAGTCAGCGCTTAGGCCGTCTATTTTGCAATCTGTGTGTGTATGTTTCACTTTATTTTTATCTGCTGCAGTCTCTGACGAGACAGCCAGACGTTACCCTACGGAACGAGCTCAGAGCTCATTATTTCCGATCTTCGGATAGGCCTGAGACCAGGCACACACCACACACCGGGACAACAAGATCACAACTCCTCGATTTACATCCCGTACCTACTCACTGCTAGGTGAACAGGGGCTACACGTGAAAGAAGACACACCCAAATATCTCCACCCGGCCGGGGAATCGAACCCCGGTCCTCTGCCTTGTGAAGCCAGCGCTCTAATCACTGAGCTACCGGGTGTGTGTGTGTGTGTGTGTGTGTGTGTGTGTGTGTGTGTGTGTGTGTGTGTGTGTGTGTGTGTGTGTGTGTGTGTGTGTGTGTGTGTGTGTGTGTGTGGAGTGCGTACGCCTGAGAGGGAGGCAGACATGGAGGCAGACATGCAGACGACAACGACCTCCACACCAATATTCAACCGAGGCCACAGAAAGATCAAGGCTAAAGATCAAGGCTAAAGGGTGAGTGAGCGAGAGAGAGAGAGAGAGAGAGAGAGAGAGAGAGAGAGAGAGAGAGAGAGAGAGAGAGAGAGAGAGAGAGAGAGAGAGAGAGAGAGAGAGAGAGAGAGAGAGAGAGAGAGAGAGAGAGAGAGAGAGAGAGAGAGAGAGAGAGAGAGAGAGAGGGTTATCTTTCCCAATCTTCAATTACTTAACATCTTTCACTCATCTCGTGCTTTATCAGTTTTAATTAAAAGTTTTCCTTCATTCTTGGCCTTCAGGATAATTTTAACTAACAAAAAAGAGGCGAAGACGGGGGCAAGGTTTAAATTTTTACGGAGATTACACATTTCTTATTATTTTTACCCCAAATTGTTTGTTTACGAGTATCCCTCCGCCGTGATGGGAGCTTAGCGACAGACCACCTTACAGTGGCGGCTCGAGCTTGTGTAATAAAACTGCCACCACCACCACCCCGACCACCACCACCACCATCAAAGCACCAGCAAGAACCAGGAGTTAAGGGAAGTCATGAGTGAGGGGAAAATCCCATTGAGGGGAAAAATATCTGCTAGAGCCTGTGACGTCAGGAGAAGTTGGATTTCCCCTCACTGCTTGGATTCTGGAAGGAAATGGAAAGAGGAGGAGGAGGAGGAGGAGGAAGAGATGGTGATTGTGAGGGAGGTGGAGGAGGTATTTGGAGGATATTAAACAGAGATCAACACACCTTCTGAATCTCCTGCAGTGTGTGTGTGTGTGTGTGTGTGTGTGTGTGTGTGTGTGTGTGTGTGTGTGTGTAATTTACCTTTTTCTTTCACCTCGGTCGTCTGCTGGTCACCCAGCCAGTCATTCCCATTACGGAGCGAGCTCAGAGCTCATAGACCGGTCTTCGAGTAGGACTAAGACCACATCAACACCCTCCACACACCGGGAAAGCGAGGCCACAACCCCTCGAGTTACATCCCGTACCTATTTACTGCTAGGTGAACAGGGGCCACACATACCTCACCGCTTCCCGAGACTCGAACCCGGCCCTCTCGATTGTGAGTCGAGCGTGCTAACCACTACACTACGCGGTGTGTGTGTGTGTGTGTGTTTGTTTCACTTCACTGTGTTTCACTGTTTGATCTGCTGCAGTCTCTGACGAGACAGTCAAACGTTACCCTACGGAACGAGCTCAGAGCTCATTATTTCCGATCTTGGGATAGGTCTGAGACCAGGCACACACCACACACCGGGACAACAAGGTCACAACTCCTCGATTTACATCCCGTACCTACTCACTGCTAGGTGAACAGGGGCTACATGTGAAAGGAGACACACCCAAATATCTCCACCCGGCCGGGGAATCGAATCCCGGTCCTCTGGCTTGTGAAGCCATGTGTGTGCGTGTGTGTGTGTGTGTGTGTGTGTGTGTGTGTGTGTGTGTGTGCTTTAGAATTGCTGGAGGCTGCGAGTGTAGTTAGACAGAAGGTGTTGAGATCAAAAAGAGGAGGAGGAGAAGGAGGAGGAGGAGGAGTGCTTTCTGTCCTTGGAGATGCTGGAAATGGAAAAGCGACGGCCAGGAAATAACTTGGAGGCGCCAATATCCCTCCTCCTCCTTCTCCTTCTCCACCTCCTTTTCTTCCTCCCCCTCCTCCTCCTCCTCATCCTTTTCTCCCTTCTCCGTCACTTCTAATATTATTTATTTCTCATCTTTTTCCTTCTCCTTCTGATCCTCCTTCTTTAGCTCTTCTATTACCTCCTCCTCCTCCTCCTCCTCCCTCTAAGTTTGTGTGTGTGTGTGTGTGTGTGTGTGTGTGTGTGTGTGTGTGTGTGTGTGTGTGTGTGTGTGCTACCACGCTATCACACGCAAAACAAACCAGACAGACCAGACGATCTTTTCTGTTCGTATCTCAGACTAGACAGCGACAGAGGTGGAAGGAGACAAGACAGGAGGAACAAGCAAACGATCTCACAACACCTCCCTTTCATCTCCCCTCGCTCCTTACCCTCCCTTACCTCCCCACTTTCCCCTCACTCCCTCTTACTCTCTATACTTTCCCCTCGTAAACTTTCATCCTCTCTCTCTCTCTCTCTCTCTCTCTCTCTCTCTCTCTCTCTCTCTCTCTCTCTCTCTCTCTCTCTCTCTCTCTCATCTATTTATTTTCCCTTTCTCTATCTTCCATCTACATTTACTTCTCATGTATTCCACTCGCCTCCTTATCATGCCCTCTACTTTTCCTTCCATCTAGACCCTTCCTTCCTAACATATCTTCTTCTATCTTTACGTTATCTTCCTCTTCCACGCATTTCCATGTCTCTATTTCTCATCTCTTCCATTTATTTCCTTCCATTAACGCTCTCCACCACATTCATCTCCCCTATCTCTTCTGTTCTGTCCACCTTTTCTTCCCCTTTTCTTTCCACCAACACACACACACACACACACACACACACACACACACACACACACACAGAGACAGACACACAGACACTCCAGCCTCTTGCTTTTCTGCCGCCCACCAGCCATCCCCCCGTCCCACCCACCAGCCTTCACCCCCACCCATGTCTCCTCCCTGGCCAGGTCGAAGCACCCACGTACACAAGGGGCGGGATGAGGGACAATCGTGCTCCTGGGTATAAATAACGACTTCAATTGGCCTACATCACTGCCACAATGCAGGTCGGGGAGAGAGAGAGAGAGAGAGAGAGAGAGAGAGAGAGAGAGAGAGAGAGAGAGAGAGAGAGAGAGAGTCCATCATAACAAGCCAGTCTATTATTGTACCGAGTAGCTTCACCATCAAATCTTCCTCAATCTCCTTCCTCCCTCTCTCTCTCCTCCCTCTTTTCTTTCTTCGAGACGCGGCACCTCTGCAAGACACCCCTGCCGTCACAAGTACTCCTGAGGCTAATGGAGACATACGCGGCAGGAGGTGGGGAGTGAGTAGGGCTGGTACCAGTGATAGATTACAATATATTCAGAGGTTTACTGCTGGTGTTTTTTGCCGCGGACGCTGCTACTGGCGAAGGAACACAAGCACAAAGGAACACAAAGGGAGATCTTGTCTGTGTAAAAGGTGTAATTGTGTAGTTGATATTGGTAAATGTGGAATATGGAGTGACACTGAAATGGTTGAATTCTATATCTACGTTATTCTCACTCTATCTCTCTCTCTCTCTCTCTCTCTCTCGGTCTCTGCGATGCATTAAAGCTGCGGGACTAGCCATTAAATAATCAACTCCTTTCCTCCCCACCAATTCTGCCTCACGACACACCGGCGCGCGTGAGCGCATGCACGCGCGCACGCACGCACGCACACATACACAAACGTGCGCACACACACACACACACACACACACACACACACACACACACACACACACACACACACACACACACACACAGCCACTGTAAACGAGTGCGCGCGCGCATTCCTGGTTGTCTTTCTGTCTGACTGTCTTCTATCGCAAGCATGATCACGTTGTACAATGCTCGCGGCAACTTGACTCCCTGCACCACAAGCAGAGGCAGCCGCCCCAACCCGCCCCACGGGACCTGCAGTGCTGCTACACACCAGAACATTCGTTACAGATGTTAGTGTTCCCTTATTTCCCCGAGGGGCGTGCATGGGAGTGAGCGAGCCCTTGTCTCAGGTTAGTTTTATTTCCGTCTCTGAATGGCCTGGTGGTGTCACCAAGCAAGCCACAGCGGGGCCGGATAAACTTGGCATCGTGTCAATCTGAGCAGCTGACCTGCCAACACCTGGCGTCTTTCCCTCAGGTGTAAATATTTGTCTCAAAAATATATATTTATTTTTAAGAGTTACTGGAGATGAGTTATGAAACGGAAACATGCACCGCCACGTGTTTCCTGCGGGATTTCTCAGTGCATCAGTTGCTGATCAAAGAAAAGTTAAATTCTTTTCCCGAAATTACTACAATATTTAGATCTACGTGGAGAGTCGTAGACAAATATCTTAGGAGTTTTTTTTCACCATATCCTCCGATTCTAGTGAATCTTTTATATTACAACGACAACTACTGTATATATCACCACTGCCACTATCACCACCACCAGCTCCACCACCACCACCATATTCTTTGAAGCCCATGCCACAATTCTTTCATTACTCGTTTATCGTCGCAGCTGCATGTAAGTGACTTACCCACCAAGGGACTCACCAACACGCAGCCCTGCTCACAATGCCCAGCCAACACGCTCACAGTTGCTGATGAGAGCGGCGCCGGTGAATTCCAGCCACCACATAAAGAACAATTGTGAGCACGAATTCTACGGGGAAGGAAGGGAAAATATGGAAACGTTGGTGGAATCCTATGAAGTCATCCCGCTGCATTGAGGAGTTACAGCAAGAAAACAAGCATGCGCGCGCGCACACACACACACACACACACACACACACACACACACACACACACACACACATTTCCCTCTCTACACACAGACACAAATAAATCTTGTTCCTCCCCCTTAACAAGCAATGTTCTTCAGCTTCAGACAGTCACACTTCAGCATGCAGGGGTGAGCGGCCGAGTGTATACTGACGCTGCGCAAGGAAGGTGATCGTGGGGTGACACATGGAGGAGGAGGAGGAGGAGAAGGAGGAGGAGAAACTGGAGGAGGCGCTGGGGTGGGGTGGGAGGGGCGTGGTAACAGGGACGCGGTGACCCCTACACAGCTGCCCGCCGCGGCGGTGCTCAGCCCTCCATCATGTCTCATTGTCCTTCCCCCTGATGCAAGTTACCGTCGTCCTGAGGCAAGTGGGCGGTGGTTGTGACTATCAGGTGCATGTCTGTCCGTGTGTGTGTGTGTGTGTGTGTGTGTGTGTGTGTTGGGTTAACAGTGTATGATTCAGATTGTACATAAAGTGTTCTGTTCAGCAAACGTCACGGACTGGCAGTGTTGATTGTCACTTCTTTATTTCTTTCCCTTCCTGCAGCTTTGTTTTGGTCTAGTGTGGTGCGAGGAATGCCTTGTGCTCCAAACTCTCCTGAGCGAAAGTCTGGCGCAATCCCGAGCCACACCGCATGATATATTTCTAAGACTTCTTTGAGACTGTGCGACCTTTTTAGACTGCACAGCTAAGGACTTGGTAGTGGTGGTGGTGGTGGTGGTGGTGGTGGCGGCGGCGACGTTTGTGGTCAGTACTGGTTATGCTAGTGGTGCACATGGCAAACCAGTTTTTTATGGCTGTTATTATACTGCGTAAGAGAGCTCTCCATCTAGCAAGTCCTTCTTACCCTACCAGCCTAAAGAAGTCTTACTGATGAAGGAGCGGAAGAAGAAACATAGCGAGGAAGGACAGACTTCAGAGGAGGATGTACTTGTCCTTTCCGTCCATAACCGTCCTTGCCCTTGACTCTGCAGCGATGGCCGTGAGACTCCTCCTCTCAGACCGTGGCACCAACTGTGACATCCTCAAGTCACTGCTACATATATACTTTTCAGAGATTTTCACGTATACATCAGCATTTCCCCGCCTGACTGGTAGTGAAAGAGGAATATCGTAAGTTCTATATTGGTAACCGTCTTCCGGAGGTGTTCTATTTGATTCCAATCTTCTGTTGAAACACTCAGGAAGGAGGAAAAAAGAGGAAAAAGCTCGTATTTTGAACGACTTTGTTCTCTCAAGATTATTTCTAAAGGTTATAAAGATGATTGATGAGATTCTCATGCATATTTTTCCCTATTAGTAGTGTATAGAATCCTTGTTAAACTCTCATTAATAAAACACTCTTGCAAACCAAATAACTTCCACTGAAGTCTGTTACACGCAATTAACAAAAATCGGCAAATGATTACGAAAAAATATTCATTGATTCACTACTCAAAGACATTCAGAAACAGGAACGTAACATAACAACATTAATGACGAAAGAAACAACACAATCTTGGCATTTCAACAGTCACTCAGCCACAATTCAAACGCTTCACGTGATCCTCCTCCTCTCCATCGCTTCCAAGACACCGAGGTCTCATAACTATGAGGACACAAAGACCTTGAGAGCCAGATGACCCAAGCACCTAAAAGGATCTGAACAACCTGAAGGGCCATCAAAATCAATTCTCCTGAAGTAACTCGGTCAGATTGTCTCTCCTTCCACGTGTCCATCTTACTTTTCTCTTTCGTTTTTCTCCCCCTTTATCTTTCATCTGGTATGTCTTTCATTCTTGCATATTTCTCCCCATTCGTTTCCTACTTATTTTCTTTCTTTTCACATAAAACAATTGGATAGAAGTTGCATAAAAGATGATTAATCATATAGGTGATGGTGATAAGAAGCTGAAGATGAAGATGAATATGAAGAAGAAGAAGATACCATGGTTTTAGTATAGCAAAATTCTGATTGAGAAAGAAAGGGGCTGAGAAAAAGACCATGAGAGGTGGCTGGCTAATGGTGGTGGTGGTGGTGGTGGTGGTGGTAGTGGTGCATAGTTGTAGTCAGGCGAACCTCGAGTGTGCTTAAAGTATGGATCATCACCACCATCAACACGAGAGAGAGAGAGAGAGAGAGAGAGAGAGAGAGAGAGAGAGAGAGAGAGAGAGAGAGAGAGAGAGAGAGAGAGAGAGAGAGAGAGAGAGAGAGAGAGAGAGAGAGAGAGAGAGAGAGAGAGAGAGACTAACACACACACACACACACACACACACACACACACACACACACACACACACACACACACCGCGTAGTGTAGTGGTTAGCACGCTCGACTCACAATCGAGAGGCCCAGGTTCGAGTCCCGGCGCGGCGAGGCAAATGGGCAAGCCTCTTAATGTGTGGCCCCTGTTCACCTAGCAGTAAATAGGTACGGGATGTAACTCGAGGGGTTGTGGCCTCGTTTTCCCGGTGTGTGGATTGTGTTGTGGTCTCAGTCCTACCCGAAGATCGGTCTATGAGCTCTGAGCTCGCTCCGTAATGGGGAAGACTGGCTGGGGTGACCAGCAGGCAACCGAGGTGAATCACACAAATACCAAATTCTCTAACCCCACAGACACACACAGTGACACCTTGTTGTCCCACACACACACACACACACACACACACACACACACACACACACACGCACGCACGCACGCACACACACACACACACACACACACACACACACACACACACACACACACACACACTAATAAGAACACAACACAAACTTTTCGAGGAACCCGCTGCCTGCCACTTCAGTCCTGGTTCAGAGCGCCAGGGAGAGCCAAGGCCAGATATGTTTGGCCTTCAGCGAGTCTAAGAGAAGAGAAGTGGCGCGGCTCCATAGATTTGTCCGGTCTTTGCTCTCTCCTGGCTGGGGTGAGGCGGTACGCGGCCATGCGACACAGCGGTGGTGGTGGTGGTGACAGTAATAGAAGAAGAAGTAGTAGTAGTAGTAGTAGTAGTAGTAGTAGTAGTAGTAGTAGTAGTAGTCTGATTATCCATCTCTACGAGTATACATCTCTATACCTGGCCAACAATTCTATATGGGACAGCCTAGAGTATACACAAAACATCACACACACACACACACACACACACACACACACACACACACGGCCCGGTAGCTCAGTGGTTAGAGCGCTGGCTTCACTAGCCAGATGACCGGGGTTCGATTCCCCGGCCGGGTGGAGATATTTGGGTGTGTCTCCTTTCACGTGTAGCCCCTGTTCACCTAGCAGTGAGTAGGTACGGGATGTAAATCGAGGAGTTGTGACCTTGTTGTCCCGGTGTGTGGTGTGTGCCTGGTCTCAGACCTATCCCAAGATCGGAAATAATGAGCTCTGAGCTCGTTCCGTAGGGTAACGTCTGGCTGTCTCGTCAGAGACTGCAGCAGATCAAACAGTGAATTACAGTGAATTACACGAGTTTCAAGTAGCAGATGACGGTATGGGTGGGATGATGGATTGATGAGTGTAGGTGTGTGGGGCGGTTAGTGGATAGGAGACAAATGGATGGATGAGCGAGTGGGCCTGAAGGTAGTGTGCGGTGTGTGTGTGGGTTGATGTGGTTGAGCGGGTAGCTGGATTGCTGGATTAATGGGGGTAAGGTAGGATGGATAGGAGGAGACTTGTGGCTATCATTATCATAACTATTATTATCATCAATGGAGGTGAGATGACTTTTTCCAAGGTTATGAAGGTCTACTGTTCATTTGTCGTTCAGATTCTGGCGAAGATATTCCTCACCTCACCATAATATTTACTTTTCCCTTCTATTTGGGGTGGCAAGGTCTGCTGAAGAAGCCTCGCGGGAAGGAAAACAGAGAGAGGCTGCTAATGGCGGCCTTAATTATAAACTTTTTAAAGAACAGGTTTAAAACAAGATTTTCTAAAGTTGGAAGCGGCATCTCAACAATCTCCTTGAAGTGTGTGTGTGTGTGTGTGTGTGTGTGTGTGTGTGTGTGTGTGTGTGTGTGTGTGTGTGTGTGTGTGTGTGTGTGTGTGTGTGTGTGTGTGTGTGTGTGTGTGTGTGTGTGTGTGTGTGTGTGTGTGGTAGGTTTTGGCCAGCCGTCACCGTCACCAGTATGCCAAGGTGAAGCCGATTAATCTTTCTATTGTAAACCAAGGAAAACTGTCACATCGACCATCCACAGCCGCCATCCTTCACAACCCATCATCACCTAAACAGACACAATTTATTCTTCATTCATTATTAGAGTCACTATTTTTCTTGACTGCCTGACTTCTACACAATAACGAGATCGTGTAGTAAAAGAGAAAATAAGAAAGAAATCATGCAGTAAACGTATAACTATTTTTCTTTCATTGTAACGTAAATAAAAAGGGCATTACCGTTGTTGTTGCTACGGCCATTACTACTACTACTACTACTACTACTACTACTACTACTACTACTATTACTACTACTACTCCTTTACAAACGCCATTAAAGAGGTCTCTTATAAGTTTTTTTCTTGACAAATATCTTCACCTTCACCTTCCTCTTATCTTTCTTTCCTTTCAACTTCCTCTCCCTCTTTTCTTGGCGGAGTGAGAAGAACCAGGAAATCGACGTGTATTGAGAGAGAGAGAGAGAGAGAGAGAGAGAGAGAGAGAGAGAGAGAGAGAGAGAGAGAGAGAGAGAGAGAGAGAGAGAGAGAGAGAGAGAGAGAGGCTGAAGGTTAAAAAGGACGACGAAATATAATAACAATAAATAAAAAAAAAAAGCAGGGTAAAGTTCAAGGTCTCTTCTCTCCTTTAAAACATAGCTCACATAATAATGTTTTGCCACGCCTTCTTTCCTTCTCCCTCTCCCTCTCCCTCTCTCTGCTCATTAGCATGGCCTTCACGTGACCGCCACACCTCCACGAGCAACACTTCACTCAGTAGAATGCCAATCACTCACTGATAATAGCAGTGTGTGTGTGTGTGTGTGTGTGTGTGTGTGTGTGTGTGTGTGTGTGTGTGTGTGTGTGTGTGTGTGTGTGTGTGTGTGTGTGTGTGTGTGTGTGTGTGTGTGTGTGTGTGTGTGTGTGTGTGTGAGAGAGAGAGAGAGAGAGAGAGAGAGAGAGAGAGAGAGAGAGAGAGAGAGAGAGAGAGTCAAGAGGATGTAAAATGATAATGTTACGAAGAAAACGAGCCTAGAGTATAACTAGTTTTGGGAAAAGTTGGTAAAATATCAAGCGAGAAAAAATGTTTCCTTTTCTCTTCAACTCTGGAGAATGTTAGGATGAATAATGCCATCAGTGAAGGCACACAAGTAGACATTAATAGTTTCTTATGTCATCCCTTCCTTTCTCTCTCTTTTATTTCTTATCATTATTTTTCATTAATCGTTACTCCATTTCTTTATAAAACCTTGAACATTACAAAAAAAAAATAAATAAAATAAAATTATGCAAGTTAAAGGAAGAATCATCACATTTTTAGCCTCACACGGAAAATACCACAGTTCAGTTGGAATGCAGAGAGAGAGAGAGAGAGAGAGAGAGAGAGAGAGAGAGAGAGAGAGTCAAGCCTGTGCCTCTCAAACCAAAGGAAGGCAAGGCAGGCTGCATCTCTCCCAGGAAAATTTTTAGCTGCATTGCGTCAGTCTGCCTCGCACCCCCTGCAGTGTTGCATCAGCCTACCACTGCCGTTGCTATTGTTATTGTTTATTGTTATTGCTGACTACCATCACCACCACCACGATTACTACCTAGTCATTGCTACTACCATTACTATTACTACTGCTACTACTACTACTACTACTACTACTACTACTACTACTACTACTATACTCCACATGCACTGTTCACCACTAGAGTCATCTTAATAAAAACAGAGAGGAAAAACGTATCAGATAGGGAGGAACTATAAGAAATACAATAACCATCAAGATAAATCAGGTCATGGTCACATTACCTCAGATCCTCGCCAGCCCTTTAGATCAATAGAAGGGTGAAAGGGAGGAGGAAGATGAGAAAGAAGAGGAAGAGAAAGAAGAGGATGAAGGAATAATAGGAAAAATGAGAGTTCTGGAAAACAGACACAGGAAGCATTAATTCACTCTCTCTCTCTCTCTCTCTCTCTCTCTCTCTCTCTCTCTCTCTCTCTCTCTCTCCAGATGGAAAGTCACTATTTTGATGGAAGTAAAAGTAATGGTGGTAGTGGTGGTGGTGGTGGTGGTGGTGGTGGTGGTGGTGACTCAGAAATGAAAACTCCACGTGCCTGTCATTAAATTTTTCACGTATTTTTTCATTTATTTCTCTCTCTCTCTCTCTCTCTCTCTCTCTCTCTCTCTCTCTCTCTCTCTCTCTCTCTCTCTCAAATTAATTCATTCTTATTCGGTATTGGATTATTTATTGTGTTTCTCGACCTCCGTCTTTCACTTTTAGATTTTTTTCGTCTACAGTAAGGCTTTTAAAACACTCACTCACTCACTCGCTCATTTTTATTTCTGGGTGTTTCTCCAGTACGTACCTACTTATTGTTCTACTTACAGCCACGGATCTCATTCACGTATTTACTCACATACCCATTCATTCATTCATTCACACATTCACCCACTGATATTTTCTGTTAATTTCTTTAATCTCTATAAGTCTCATGTTTATCAGTTAAGTAATTTTCTCTTATCTCATCTTTTACTGTTAATTCTGCACTCTTCTGTGTTACTCCTCCTCTTCTTTTTTCTCCTCCTCCTCCTCCTCCCCCTCCATCTATCTTCCTCCTTCCTCCTCTTATCACACTCCTCCTCTCCGTTCATTGCCGGCGCCACAACCTTCAACCCCTTGACCTTGGACCTGCAGGGATTGAGGTCGATGCTCTCTCTCTCTCTCTGTCACACACACACACACACACACACACACACACACACACACACACACACACACACACACACACCTTATCGCCTGCTGCCACTTTTTTAAGCTCCCACAACTCTTTTTAGTAGTCTTGTCGTACTTTGCCCCTTGCTCACTGCCGCTGTAAGCTTAGATCTCCATTGCTTTTTTTTTTTCATTCTGATAATTTCTCTGTTTGCAGTCTTCAGCTCCCCACCATCTCAACCTACTTCACCTCCCCTCCTATTCTTGCTCCACATCCACCTCATCTCCCCTCTCCTGAGCCTCTTCCTTTACCCAGTCTTGTCACTTGGGCGCCTCGAAGCAGACCTGAATGTAAATATAGAACTGCATGCTGGCGCTTCCCGGCTAGTGACAAGCGCGTTACTGTGCTGAAAACTGCTCGTCATGTTACTCCCCATGGTTGTAGTGATCCCGTAACCTTCCAATGCACGAGAACACACGCACACACACAAGTACGCATGCGCTGACACACACACACACACACACACACACACACACACACACAGTCAACTCCTTTCATCACTCATTACCAAGATCAAAAGAAGACAAAAATATCGTAGATAATAGTAGTATATAGTAAAAGTAGCAGCAGCAATTATTATTTTTGTTGTTTTTATTGTTGTTGTTTCTGTTGTTCTTGCTGCTGCTATTGCCGTTGCTATTGTCATTGATGTAGATGATTTAACAAAAAAAAAAAAAAAAACAATTCGTGGGTGGAATGGGCGAGAGACTGAGTGGATTCTAAACCACATCACAAGCACCACTCCTTCCTAACGCAATCCACCCTGTATAAGAATGCCCTTATATATACATCTTTACGGGCATTTTGGAGGCGTTCACTGTATGCACTCGACACACACTTGACATGCATGGAAATAGGTCAAGAAGATCGTGAATTACTATGCAGGAAAGATTACAAGAAAGTGCCCAAGTTTTGAAATAGACGTGCATGGGTTTCGTTTTCCTCCTTGCGTCAAAATCCTCTTCAGTGATTCTAGCTGACAAAGAAAAGAAAATAATAAGAAAAGAATTTGTAGGCAGTGACAACTTCCAATAACTCCGCGAGCCGGTACAACCTCTGAGGGGAAACCTACTTCGTGTGACATGGTACCGGTATTGAGAGCCTGTTGAGACAGACCTCCCTCACATAGGTTTTCTTACCTCTGACTCTGATCCTTAAAATTGTTTCTCTGTGAGTTTGATTTCCATATATCATTTCCAAGCGCTTTAATGAGTTTGTGGAGTTTACCTTTGCATTCTTTATCAACCTTAGGATAAGAAAAAATAAGTACAAAACTTCATACAAACACAAACACACACACACACACACACACACACACACACACACACACACACACACACACACACACACACACACACGAATAATAAACAATAAGGCAACGAGTACCCATGTTGGTTTAGGACGTCCTTGTATCCTGACCTTCCTCTCACATCCCTATTTGCTCCCTTACCCCACACCACCACCAACTCCCATGTCAACACTCCCCAGCATCACCAAGTATTGCACCGAACGCCAACACCACCACCACCACCACTACCACCACCACCTCATAGTTTGTTTACTCTCGTGCAAGTCCTTCTGTGCCTCACTTGAAGAGTTTGGGCTAGAGCCGCCTCCTCCTCACCTCCTCTCCTCTGATCTACTCGTGCTATAATTACAGTTCTCATAATTTGGTACGTATCAGTGGGACTGTAGTAGTGCAGGATCTCATTATTTATGTTTTATTTATATAAACTACAAATAAAGCGATACTATGATAATGGTGTCGAGGGTTGCAACACGGACCAAAGTAGAAGATGCGAGACGCGTGAGGAGCATGGCCCGTCCCACCTTGCCCTGCCCTACATCACCCTGCCTGCAATGCCTCGCCAAGTTGCTCGTCTGCATTTATAAGTGAAGCGAGACTACTGGATGCTCTTGCTACTCCTGCAGCCTCTGGTGATAATGACTGGGTGATGGTGGTGCCACTTGCAGACCGGACGAGGGTGATGCGGGTGGGGGCAGAGAAGGAAAGAATGGGAGCAGGGGGAGAGTGTACGTGCATCCGTATTCTAGTACTGTTGGTTGTGAAATACTGAAACGTTTCCAAAACATTAACAAGCAACCTGAAGCCACGGCAGGCAACTCCCCTTCCCTCCCCAGCGCTCCCCGCCCTACCTCTCTTTTCCCAGCCAGCCACACTCCTCTCCCTCCCTCCCGGCCTGCAAGCCAGCCGGCAGCCACTGCCAGCCACACACATACCGCTCTCGCGCTTCCCTCCAGGGTCACTGGGTACTCGACCCCGTTATTATGAACACTAACCGGCGAGCAACACAGTGCCGTGACTCCGCTTATTTTGAGGCCTCCCTGAAACCTCTCACGGCCACTCTCGGCGGTGCATCGATTCGCACACTCAATCAGATGCCATGACAGGCCCCAGCGAGCGTCTGGTGGGAGTGGGGAAGGGGCAGCCACCACCATCAGTCTGGGGCGGGAAGCTTACCTGTGCTGCGTACTGTATGTGTGCACTCCATGACCGTACTACGTATATCGATCACGCTGCAGCTTCACGTCACGCTGCCGTCATGACAACTGATGCACCTCACATCTTTAACCCTCTGATTGCTGGGGACCACGTGGTTTCTCTACAACTCAGGTCTAAGCAAAATATTACAACGCTGACTAAAAGAAAACGATTTACTACTCAACTACTTCTTTTAGTGTTAGTGCTTTTGAAATGACATAAGATTTGCACGGAATCGTTTTCATTAAGGTTGAGGGAACGGTATAGCTTCCTAAAATCTTTTAAGTGGCCAATAGAGACAGCCACGCCCGTATTGTTCACTCATTAGGCCACTGTTGCTGTGCCTCTCTAGCGCCTGAGATCCCTATTGCGCTTCTGAATACATGATGCACGGGATTTTTCTGTGTTGAGTCTACCAGTCCTAGAGCAGTTTTGTTCCTCCTGCCTCCTTTCTTCGCCGGCCAATACAGTACAGGGCACAATCGTGGGTTGCTCCATCAGGCAATGAATTCACAGCTGTACTAGATACTGTGAACTGCGGCACGTGATGAGACAGTATTAAAACCAGTAATCTCTCTCTCTCTCTCTCTCTCTCTCTCTCTCTCTCTCTCTCTCTCTCTCTACTCTTTTCCAAGCCCTCGCTCTCCTCTACTCGCTTCCAGACCATCAGCATCCTCCATATCACTTTCAGAACCTTATCCTCCTCTCCCTTTCGAATTTAACTCCCTCTACGCTTTTTCCAGATCCTACTCCTCCTCCACTTCTTGCATATGTGTGCGTGGGAGGGGGGGGTTATTCCGTCTCCAAGGGATCTCTCGCGTTACCGACGTTTCTTATACCTTCCTACGTGCGTAACCACACGTACACACATCCACACCCACCAACACAGATAAAACTGCAAAGAGTTAGTACGTCTAAAACCACCAACGTTGCATTATATTTAGGAATGTGTACTAACTGAACATATTCTCTCTCTCTCTCTCTCTCTCTCTCTCTCTCTCTCTCTCTCTCTCTCTCTACAACAAGCTCATGCAAATAATCACAAACGACTCGAACAAAAAGAGGAGCTTTGTATATCATGTATATATTCAACAGATCAAGACGCCAAGGACACGCTGGTACTAATTTCTGAGAACATAAAAACCTGATTTAAATATTACGAGGCGAAGACACACAGCCAAAAACCCATCAACACTCACCCCCCCCCCACACACACACAGTCACACCCACACACACACACACACACACACACACACACACACACACACACACACACACACACACACACACACACACACACACACACACACACACACACACACACACACACACACACACACACACACACACACACACACACACACACACACACACACACACACACACACACACACACACACACACACACACACACACACACACACACACACACACACACACACACACACACACACACACACACACACACACACACACACACACACACACACACACACACACACACACATACTTCACCAACTAAAAACAGACAACAATAACAAACATGATATAAATAAAAAGTACTCTAACGCATTACATTATCTACAACACCTAAATCACATTTAAAAACACACAAGACAGAAAAACATACCACCACCATCACCACCACAACTAACTCTTCCGTAAGTAACTTCCTCCAGGTGATAAGAAGCTCAGAGTCACACGCACCGGAACATCTTTAATTGTCAGTCACGTACCTAGAGTCTCGTCTTGCTCGCTGTGGCGGGACGAGAACGTGGAGGTGTATAAAGGAGTTTAGAAAAGGACGGAGTAAAGATAAAGGGAGAGGATGTAAGGGAGATTAAATGGGTAAAAGGAAGAGATTAACGAGAAAGACGGAGCGAGTGAGGTGGTGGTGTTTGAGTAATGTTTGGATGTAAAGGAAAATACCAGTGATAGGGAATACCAATGAGAGAGAGAGAGAGAGAGAGAGAGAGAGAGAGAGAGAGAGAGAGAGAGAGAGAGAGAGAGAGAGAGAGAGAGAGAGAGAGAGAGAGAGAGAGAGAGAGAGAGAGAGAGAGAGAGAGAGAGAGAGAGAGAGAGAGAGAGAGAGAGAGAGAGAGAGAGAGAGAGAGAGAGAGAGAGAGAGAGAGAGAGAGAGAGAGAGAGAGAGAGAGAGAGAGTGTGTGTGTGTGTGTGTGTGTGTGTGTGTGTGTGTGTGTGTTTCACTGTTTGATCTGTTGCAGTCTCTGACGAGACAGCCAGACGTTACCCTACGGAACGAGCTCAGAGCTCATTATTTCCGATCTTCGGATAGGCCTGAGACCAGGCACACACCACACACCGGGACAACAAGGTCACAACTCCTCGATTTACATCCCGTACCTACTCACTGCTAGGTGAACAGGGGCCACACGTGAAAGGAAACACACCCAAATATCTCCACCCGGCCGGGGAATCGAACCCCGGTCCTCTGGCTTGTGAAGCCAGCGCTCTAAATACTGAGCTACCGGGCGTGTGTGTGTGTGTGTGTGTGTGTGTGTGTGTGTGTGTGTGTGTGTGTGTGTGTGTGTGTGTGTGTGTGTGTGTGTGTGTGTGTGTGTGTGTGTGTGTGTGTGTGTGTGTGTGTGTGTGTGTGTGTGTGTGTGGTTGTGTGTGTGTGTGTGTGTGTGTGTGTGTGTGTGTGTGTGTGTGTGTGTGTGTGTGTGTGTGTGTTCATCATATTAATAAACAAAACACGTAATACGCACACAACATTCATTATTCCTCACACCTCAGATGTTATTTTCTTCTTCCTCCTCCTCCTCCTCCTCCTCCTCCTCCTCCTCCTCCTCCTCCTCCTCCTCCTCCTCCTCCTCCTCCTCCTCCTCTTCCTTTTCCTCTTTCCTCCTCCTCCTCCGTGCTGAATTTAGAACTAACGTAGAAGTTGGTTCTGAATTCAGCTCGAGTGACCACCGGACGATTACATTCAGTATTAAAACAAATAAGATCCTTCCAAGTAAAAGTAAATAATAACTACCTGACTTTCACTGGGTAAATTTTGGAAAACCCGGAAAAATTTTGTCTGAAAGCGATTGGAGCCAATTTTCAAGTATAAATTGTATAAACGAAGAGTGGAAAATACTTACCCATAAATTTGACTAGCTGTAAAATCCTCTGTTCCACTGTGAAATAGGTGTTCAATCGTCAACAATATGGCGAAATGGTAGAACTCAGAAATAAAAAAAAAAACCTTGTCTCTCCGCTAGAAAACGAACCTAACGAAAATATAAAATAACTCAAAACGAAAGAGACAAAACCGATCATAATAAACTGGGACGCCATACTAAAAAAAACTTATCAGAGAAAGCAAAAAGAATTATTAACTCCATATTGCAAACAGAAGTAAGTGAAATCCTATAGAATTTTTTAGTTACATCAGAAAAAAAAAAAAAGTATTGGCTTCAGTGGCAGGTAAGCTAATGGAGACAGTTTTGAGAGATGAAGCTGTAGCATTCTTAGAAAGTAATAGCATAATTTACGAATCACAACATGGATTTAGAAACAAGCGGTCATGTTTAACTAATCTACTTGACTTTTTCCATGACATAATTTATATAATTTGTACAACACCAGAGCGACCGATATTATATAACTAGATTTCCAAAAGGTTTTTGACAAAGTTCCACATAAACGTCTCATCAATAAAGTAAAAGCACACGGTATAACTGGTGACATCGAAGCATAGATTGAGGATTGGCTGTCAGACCGTAAACGAATAGTGATTAATTGTTCAATCTTAAGAGTGGATTAACGTAAGCAGTTCTTCAAGGAATCAGTTCTGGGACCTATTCTTTTTATATATTAATGACATCGACGAAGGAATAAATTCTAAGCTATCAAAATTCACGGATGACACAAAAACTGCAAACAAGATAGACTCGGAAAATGAAAGACAAATTTTGCAAGGTGATATAGATACTCTCATCGAATTGTCAAATAAGTGGCAAATGAAATTCAATATAGATAAATGCCACGTGTTACACATAGGAAATCAAAATCCTCAGGCGACATACAAGATAAACAATACATCCATGACGAGTGTGGATAAAGAAAAAGTTCTTGGCGTCATAGTTTCAGAGGACCTCAAGCCAAGCAAACAATGTGCCGGTCATTAAAATTGCAGATAAATTAGTTGGTTTCATTGGAAGAATTTTTACTTTCAAATCCAAGAAAATAATATCAACATTATATAACTTGCTAGTGCGTCCACATCTCGAATACAATGTTCAGTTTTGGTCACCTTATTACAAAAAAAAAAAAAAAAAAAAAATAACGAGAAATTAGAAAAAAAATATGATCCTAAGGCTGCGAAACAAAATCCTACGAGGAACGCCTTAAAGAACTAAATAGATTTTTTCTTGAGAAGCTGAGAGTAAGAGATGACCTTATTACGCTTTTCAAAATTTTCAATGGCTTCACAAGTTTGAAACATTGAGAAATGCGTATCGGTCGACCGGTCAAATGTCACCAGAAACAATGGTTTTAAGATTGTGGGTAAGCATTTTATAACAAATGGATCCAAACACATTTGCTTTAATCGCATAGCAAATAAATGGAATGGTCTGCCGTCAAATGTCTTTAACTCAGGTACTATCGAAATATTCAAAGTTAGCCTTGATAAATACTTCAAGGCTAATCCCTGGTTGTCACTATTCATCTCCGAATAACTTAAACTTTTTCTGATCTCCTGGGCCTCTGATCGTGCTCAAAATTGCCCGTTAGCTTTAATTACTCTCATCCTCTGTACATGACGCAGTTAGCTCGGAGTCAACAATCACTTTTTTTTTATGTATGGCCTATAGTGCCTGTAGGTTTACTCGAAGAGTATGGGAAGTGCTGTCCAACTTCAACTCATTAGCGGCGCAGGCAATTTTATTTATAGTAGTACCCATATTAGGGGCCATATCTCCACCTAAGCGCATCTTTGGTGGAAAGCAATTACACCTTCACCTAAAACCTGGGTATCATGGTGGCAAGTAGGTAACTATAAACCACTCGACAAATGACAAAGTTTCAAGGCGGTAAGTGATGGGATTCGAATCTACGCATGGACGTCGGCCCGATCTCACGCTCAGCACCTTATCCACTACGCCATCACCTCCATACTTCTACTTTTGCTCTCGATCTGTGAAGGGCTGTGGATTGTCGAGAGCCCTGACCGTTGGTGACCATCATCGGGATTTTAGGTACCAGGGATCACCACTGTGTAGGGTAACTATACAGTGTGATGTGCCCTGTAAAGGGAAGTGCACTTTTACAGTGGTTGTACGGAGCTAGGGCCTGATTGACTGCTGCCTCTCTCGCAAGCCAGGTAAGGCTGCCACACCAGCTTCTTGACTCAACACTGTGTCTACATACACTCTACACAACACTGATCACACGAACAGATAGCCCAAAGTTACAGTCACCACTACTACTCTCGACCTATGACTGGCTGTGTTTGGAGAGGGCCTTGTCAACTATTGATCACCATCGGAAACTAAAGTACCAGGGATCAATGTTGCAAGGGGAAACCAGCTTAGGGCGTCCCTACAGGGAAAGTATGCTATCTCAGTGGACTGAACTCAGCTGGGGCCTGATTGACTGCTGCCTCCCTAGAAAGCGGCAGGCAAAGCTGCCGCTTCAACATACACATTGTGCATCCACGTACACATTTTTTTTTTTTCATGGAAGAGAGGAGAACTGACCAAGGGCAATAAAAATATAAAGAAAAAAATCACTCGATTGTCAATGCACAATGCAAACCAACATTACATTTACCAAACTGTAACACCTTCCCCCACAAATACTAATAGTCAGACGAAGATTACATATTTTCTTCTCAACTCTCTAATGAAATTCCATGTTTTTTTTTCCTGCCAGCCTTGGCTGGAGGGAGGGGTGGGTGGGGAGGAGCCTTCTGCTTTGCTGTCATGTCTCTATCACTGGTATTTAGTAGATAGTCTCAACAAACAGCCTAGTAAGGACCTCAGGATCTGTTGCTGTTTGCCTTCCTTTGTATTCCTTTGTATTCCTCCTCCTCCTACTCCTCCTCCTCCACCTCTTTCTCCTCTTCCTAAAAGTAAGAGTGAACTGCAGCAGTGTTGTTGTCCCTCCTCTGACCTTGACACGTGTAGTTGATGGGTAGTCGTGTGGGAAGGGAGAGAGGATGGGCCGCGAGGGAGAGTGAGGGAAGGGAGAAGGATTCACTGTGGGAGATCATACAGTAAAAACACACATTGGGGGGGGAGTAGAGTGATACATAAGGAAAGGGAGGGAGTGGGGAGATGCTTAGGGAGAGAAAGGGAGAGAGTCATGAAGGGAAGTGAGGCAAGGGAGAGGAAGGGTGAGGGAGAGTTAATCATTCATCTTCCTTATGGCAACAACAATGGGGTTATACAGTATAGTGTCATTGAAGGGGAGGGGAAGGTGGAGTCAGTGGTTCATATCAAGTGTGTGTGTGTGTGTGTGTGTGTGTGTGTGTGTGTGTGTGTGTGTGTGTGTGTGTGTGTGTGTGTGTGTGTGTTATGCAGCAACACCCCCCCTCCTCTCCCCCACCTCTCTCTCTCTCTCTCTCTCTCTCTCTCTCTCTCTCTCTCTCTCTCTCTCTCTCTCTCTCTCTCTCTCTCTCTCTCTCTCTCTCTCTCTCTCTCATGTATCGCTATCTTTACCTGTATCTTCCCTTAATTCCTGTTCTTTCTTTCTGAGTATACATGTTTCCGTAAT
Source organism: Portunus trituberculatus (assembly GCF_017591435.1). Classification (NCBI taxonomy): domain Eukaryota; kingdom Metazoa; phylum Arthropoda; class Malacostraca; order Decapoda; family Portunidae; genus Portunus; species Portunus trituberculatus. The sequence goes on from NC_059285.1 coordinate 10,009,316, forward strand.
TGTATGTATGGGAAACACAACACTGTCTCTGTCTTATCTTTCATCGTTTCTCTATCTCACTCTTTATTCTTCACATCCCGTTTATCTTGTGCGTCTTGCATTTTTCATTCGCTAATCAGGTGTTTCCTGCTGCACCTCACCTGCAGCCTGCTTTCTGAATGCATTGACGCAGCTATGTAATTTCTCTACGCTCTTTTATCTTTATGACGACTATTTTGTTATCACTTACAATTGCAGAGAAAACGTGATTCTTTTCATTGAATACTAATGTACTCAACTAATGTAGACTGAACCATTATTGACTGTAAGGAAAAATCAAACTCGTAACGAAACTAAGAAAACAAATGGAGTGTTGCTTTGAAAAAAATGACGATGATAATAGAGATAGTAACATAATAATGACAATAACAATAGTAATAATGGTGTAACAATGGAAAAAAATGATAAATAAGAATATCAACATCAACATCAACAAAAAATATCTTAAAAACACAGATAAAGCAGCGTCACCATGTAGATCAGCTCACTTGACACTCGACACAAGGCGCCTTTCATGAACGCGAGTATGGCAGAAATTAGTGAAGGTTTAGTGACGGAGCATGACGAAAGGGTGTCTACTTGAAAGCGTCCAGTGACCAAGAAGCAGGAAAATTAGATGAACAGACTCTTGTTAAGTTTTTGTGTGGAGAAAAAAAAAAGAAGAAAATAACTTCAGCTGATCGAGATACGGCGTCACAACAAGGTCATATGTCGCTGAAAGGATGAGAAGGGTAAGTGAAGGTTGGGTAAGAATCTCGTTAATACTCTCGTCAGGAAGGCAATCAGGATGTTAATGGTGAAGTCTTTGCGTAATGATATGTAAATTAAGATGTTTTTTTTCATGGTATCAGGGTATGGTAATGAAGGTTCAGATTCTATTTTTAGTAATTACAAGAAAGTCAGTGTTAGTGATGAAGTCATTAACTAGCTAGATTCGTGTTGGTTGATTTATTTTTTGGTGAAAAGAGTATTTTTCTTGTCTTCTGTAAAATGTATAAAGTTCTGGTGAAGTCATTACCAAGACTTAATGACGATGTGTTAACCAAGTTGCTTTATTATCATTATCTATTCGCTTTTCTATTTACATCTTTTTGTCTTAAGAAGATCAGCCAAGAGAAGATAAGGAATATTCATGATCTCGCTTTCAAAAAAAATTGCATAGATTATAAAGGAAAGCCAATACAATTTATATTTTCTTCATTTATTGATTTATAAATATATTCTGTTTTATGCGCGTACTACACTCTACATCAGGGGTTCTCAACCTTTTTAATCTTATGTACCCCTCGAAGGCTTTCAGTATTGATCACGTACCCCTTTCCCACAATGCAGCGTCAGGAAGGGTAAGAATAAATGCATGGTTTATTGACTTAGTTTATTAAGTTTAATTTGTGATATATATGTGGAGCAGACAAAATTTTTAATTGATATTAGTATGTTTCTATGAGGTAGTGTCGATAGGAACTTGTACCTCACAGGGAGACACTATATGTGACTAACATGCAATGCATTTACCAAAAAGGAACTATATCAGACAATTTTCGATCATTATGGCAGTGAACTAGTGTTGCTTGCAGCTAGTTCTAACTTGTAACTAGTGATAGTGATAAATAAGTCACTGTGCGTGTAAATAACATATAAAATAATAAATCGGAACAAATATTATAGGTTTGCAAGGTTGTGTGGCAACTGCAATCCAAGAGAACTTCCTTTCAAGTAATATAACTCCAAGAGTTTCCTTGTTAACGTTGTTAACGTATCCTGGTTCTAGTGAAGGACACATCCAGCCTAGCACAAGTAGGCCACATTGTATACTATAAACAAATTTGTAGTTATTCAAAGCTGAAGTATTTTGAGAAAGCTGCCACGTACCCCTAAAATTTCTCTGAAGTACCCCTGGGGATACGCGTACCCCAGGTTGAGAACCCCTGCTCTACATTTTCGACCACGAGGTATTTGTGGGTAAAGACTGATTGACTGATTGGTATTTCTCAGCACCGAAAAAAAAAAAAAAAACGTGATGGAGAGAGATACCTTCGTCTTACTACAACACAAGAACTGGCCAGCACAACATCCGGACTGTTACCTAATGTTCATGAGACTTCCCGTGATAAGTAAATAAAAATACCATAACAACACTCGTACGTTTCCGTTCGTCTTTTCCATGAAGCGGGAAAGTGACTGCCATACACACATACAACACACACACACACACACACACCACACCACACCACACCACACCACACCACAACACAACACACACCGCGTAGAACAGTGGTTAACACGCTCGGCTCACAACTGAGAGGGACCGAGTTCGAATAACGCGCACACACACACACACACACACACACACACACACACACACACACACACACACGCAATACAGTATAGTAGCACTTGCTTTTCAGCTTTATTGTTGGCGTAGTAATCCTACTTAAATAACTACATTGGGATATATTAGTGTTGCTTCCCGTGAGTTTTACATCGAAGCGAGAAAAATGTAAGATGAAAGTACACGAAGCAACTCAAGAAAATCCTAAGTTTTCTTCATGTATCAGCAGGTCTTCAAGAGCTTAATTGATATTTTTCTCCGAATAGCATCACTACATGCATTTAAGGAAGAACGATGAAAGAATCTTTTATATCTTTATTTCTTGCCTGGCTTCCTCAGCATACTCAGCATTATCTTCCATCCTCTTCTACATTTCACCTTATCTGCAACTGTCGGCTTCTGTTACCTCAGGTATGTCAACAACTCAATTCAGAACTCTATCACGTCCCTCTTCAAAAACTTTATATAATGTTCTCCTGGACCAAGTAACCAATTTATTTTCCAATTCCTTATGAGTGACCAATCCCTCTTTACTCATTTTCTTCAGATCCCTTTATTCTTCCTGCCTTTACCACTTGTCCTTCTCACTCTCCAATTCCTCTTCCATTTTCCTCCTGCCTCCTTCAATCCATCGGAGATTGAATGTTGCAATTAAACCCTACGGACAAAACACACCGATTTAATTACCTGATCAACTCTTGATTTTGTTGCAATTTTTTTTCCATTGCAGTTTAAATTTACTAGTAAAAAAGAATATGGTACTTGTGGTTCTGATTCACGTTTTTTGCGTGCTGGTGTTTTGTTGAGTTAATCTTATCAGTGTGTGTGTGTGTGTGTGTGTGTGTGTGTGTGTGTGTGTGTGTGTGTGTGTGTGTGTGTGTGTGTTTAAGTGCGTGCATGTGTTTAAGTGTGTGTGGGGGATCAATCTTCATTCTTTACCTATCTTATCTTTCACTTTCACTTCCTCTTCTTGTTCCTCCTCCTTCCCCCTCCTTCTCCTCTTCTAACTCCTCTTCCTCCTCCAATTTACCACCTATTTCCACAGCTCTGTATCATGAAAATAGATAGATAAGCGAGCAAAGCAGAGAGAGAGAGAGAGAGAGAGAGAGAGAGAGAGAGAGAGAGAGAGAGAGAGAGAGAGAGCTACAACTACTCAAGATTCAAGTAGCAACGTCCTGTCCCTATTCTAACCTTCCCCCCCCATACTCTCTCTCTCTCTCTCTCTCTCTCTCTCTCTCTCTCTCTCTCTCTCTCTCTCTCTCTCTCTCTCTTAGCCACCTGACTTGGCAAGCTCGTATCTGAAACACATGCTTGAGAAAGAGAAAAGATAAAAGAGGAAAAAATAGCAAGATAGAAAGAAAACAAAAAACACAGGAAAAAAAGTAAGAATATTCATCCTAGAAAATATATAGATAGATGGATAGAAAAATAGATAGATAGATAGATAAGTAGGTAGATAGATAGAGGTGGCAGAGGCAGCAGCAGCAACACCAACAGTAGTAGTAGTAGTAGTAGTAGTAGTAGTAGTAGTAGTAGTAGTAGTGCAAAAATAATGATTCCAATACTTAAAATCTGTAATGCGTTGTAATGCGGAGGAGAATAGTGTGAGGAGAACCAGCATAAGAATAACCAAGAAAGAGTGACATGCATCCCACTGGCTGTTCCCTAGATAAGCCTAATCAACACATACAAGACGCATCTGACGCACAGGTAAGACTGAGCTGGTGACCGAAATTCTGCACCACCATCACCATACACTATTATACACCACCACCACCACCACCAACACCACCACCACCACCACCACCACCACTAGACACTTCTCTCTTTAACTCCTTCTCTTTCTCCTCCTCCATCCGTGCCTTCACGAAACACAGTCGAAGCATATAAAGTAAATATAGGTGTGTGTGTGTGTGTGTGTGTGTGTGTGTGTGTGTGTGTGTGTGTGTGTGTGTGTGTGTGTGTGTGTGTGTGTGTGTGTGTGTGTGTGTGTGTGTGTGTGTGTGTGTGTGTGTGTGTGTGTGTGTGTCTGTCTGTCTGTCTGTCTGTCTGTCTGTCTGTCTGTCTGTCTGTCTGTCTGTCTGTCTGTCTGTCTGTCTGTCTGTCTGTCTGTCTGTCTGTCTGTCTGTCTGTCTGTCTGTCTGTCTGTCTGTCTGTCTGTCTGTCTGTCTGTCTGTCTATGTGTGTGTGTGTGTGTGTGTGTGTGTGTGTGTGTGTGTGTGTGTGTGTGTGTGTGTGTGTGTGTGTGTGTGTGTGTGTGTGTGTGTGTGTGTGTGTGTGTGTGTGTGTGTGTGTTCGTGTAGGTATGATTGCCAAGATAGAATTAGATGTGTATTCCTATCTCAATTTTCAGATGTAAGAGATCAAGCCAGACAGAGACAGACGAGCACGTGCTTACACGCACGCACGCACGCACGCACGCACGCACGCACACACACACACACACACACACACACACACACACACACACACACACACACACACACACACACCCGGTAGCTCAGTGGTTAGAGCGCTGGCTTCACAAGCCAGAGGACCGGGGTTCGATTCCCCGGCCGGGTGGAGATATTTGGGTGTGTCTCCGTGTCTCCTTTCACGTGTAGCCCCTGTTCACCTAGCAGTGAGTAGGTACGGGATGTAAATCGAGGAGTTGTGACCTTGTTGTCCCGGTGTGTGGTGTGTGCCTGGTCTCAGGCCTATCCGAAGATCGGAAATAATGAGCTCTGAGCTCGTTCCGTAGGGTAACGTCTGGCTGTCTCGTCAGAGACTGCAGCAGATCAAACAGTGAAACACACACACACACACACACACACACACACACACACACACACGTAGTCTGTAAATCAAATAATATCCCATTTATCATTTTTTTAAAGCAGACTACCTCCTCGTCCTCCTCCTCCTCCACCGCCTCTTCCTCCACATCCTCATTGTACGCGAACAATTTCATACGCCATTTCTACGTGTCTACCTCCCACTTCCCTCCTCTCCTCTCCTCTCTTCTCCTGTCCTCTTCTCTGTCTTGCTTAAGAGACGAATTAATCTTAGCCAGTAAGTGCGTCAGACAGTCAGTCATCCCTGCAATAAACCCAAGGCCAGTTCAGATTCAGACGCGAAAGGAAGCATAACGTCACATGTCATTCCTCCAATAGTAGCGGCGCATGGCAGGGTCACCGCTGGGAGAAACGTGAGGTACTGCACGTGGGAGAAAGGGAGAAAGTGCGGTTGTGAGAGGAGGGAAAAAAAGAAAGTACGGTGACGTGGAGAAATGGAGGAAGAGAGTCGTTAGTTGAAGAAGGGTGGAAGTAAAGAGAGACGCTTTGAGGTGCTGAAGAAGGACCGATTTATGTGGTAGTCACTTTCTCGTTTCATGGAAAAGACGAGCGTAAACGTGAGTGTTTTGTTGAGGGAAGCTTTTTTCAATTATCATGGAAAATCTCATAAGATTCATGATAATTGCAATTCAAGGGATTAAATTACTCCAATCAATTGAACATGTATATATTTTTTTTATGCAAGAGGGAGACTAGCCAAGGGCAACTAAAGATAAAAATAAAAAGGCCCATTTGAAATGCAAGTTCCTAAAAGAATGATAAAGAATTAGCCGAAAGGCAGGGACAAATGTCTTGAAACCGTCCTCTTGAAAGAAGTCAAGTCGTAGGAAGATGGAAATACCGAAGTAGGCATGAGTTCCAAAGTTTACCAAGGAAAGGTATGAATGATTGGGAATACTGGTTAACTCTTGTATTAGAGAATTTGACAAAATAGAGATGAGAGGAAGAAGAAAGCCTTGTGCAGGAGGCCGCAGGAGGAGGGGAGGCATGGAGGTAGCAAGATCAGTAAAGCAGTTAGCATGAAAATAACGGTAAAAGATAGAAAGAAATGCAATATTTCGGCGGTGAGAAGGAAGTTGAAGACAGGTCAAGAAGGTCATTAATGAATAATAGAAAGAGAGTGGGTGACAGGACACCACTATTAATAGATTTAGGAGAAGAGCAGTGGCCGTCTATCACGGCTGCAATAGAACGGTTGGAAAGGAAACTTGAGATGAAGTTGCAGAGAGAAGGATAGAAACCGTAGGAGAGTAGTTTTGAGATCAAAGCTTTGTGCCAGACTCTATCAAAAACTTTTGATATGTCTAACACAGCAGCAAAAGTTTCACCAAAATCTCTAAAAGAGGATGACCAAGACTCAGTAAGGAACGCCAGATTATCACCAGTAGAGCAACGCTGACGGAAGCCATACTGGCGATCAGATAGAAGATTGTAAAGTGACAGATGTTTAAGAATCTTCCTATTGAGGAAAGATTCAAAAGGTTTAGACGAGCAAGAGATTAAAGCTATAGGACGGTAGTTTGAGGGATTAGAACGGTCACCCTTTTTAGGAACAGGCTGAATGTAGGCAAGGTTCCAGCAAGAAGGAAAGGTAGAAGTTGATAGACATAACTGAAAGAGTTTGGCCAGGTAAGGTACAAGCACAGAACAGTTTTTGAGAACAATAGGAGGGACCCCATCAGCCTTCCGAGGGTATAGGCCAGCGAGGGCATGGAAAACATTATTACGAAGAACTTTGACTGAAGGCATGAAATAGTCAGAAGGAAGAGGAGATGGGGGATGGCACAAGCCCAGAATCATTTAAGGTGGAGTTTTTAGCAATGGTTTAAAAATCGGTAGATAAATCGTTTGTCATTCTATTTATTTTTTTTTTTTTTGTTTATCTGTCTGTCTGCGTTTATATGTCTGTTTTTCTCTCTGTAGTATGTATGCATGTATGTAGAAAGGTAGGCATGCATTTATGTACAAATATGTATGTATGCATATCCTCTTAGGAGGTGAGTAGGCAGTGAAGAGAGAATTTCCCTCCTCTTTCCTCACCTCCTATAACAGTCCCCGTGTCCAGCTGAGGGAGGCGCCACGCAAGACCTGTCTCCTGCGACCACTTCATCACCGTCAGGCACCAGTTAGCCCTGTCACTCACGCCCCGGGAGACACTGGATACCAAGGGGAGATGGGAGGGAGAGAGGAAGGGAAGGGGGGAGGGAATGGCAGAGAAAATGTCATATGATCTTCAAATTTCCAAGAAGTGTTTCCCATGTGGTTATTTTTTTTTTTCATGCAATATTCTGACCTCGTTCTCTTTATGGTTGCCTTCATCTTTCGTCTCTTCCTTTCAATCTACCCCTTCATCTTGTTCTCCACGTCGTTAGTGTTCCATTTTTTCTTTCTGTCATTATTTTCTGCATTTCTTTTCTTTTATCCTTGCCTCTCACTCTTTCGTTCATCCATTCCTTTATTCCTTACATTATCCGCTAAAGTACGTCATATTCCCTTTTTTTTTTTTCAGCCACTCTCCATGATTTTCCTCCTCCTCTTCTTCCTGTTGCTCCTCCTCCTCCTTCTCTTACTCCTCTCTCTCTTCCTCATTTTACTTTTCTTTCTCTCTTTACTCCCTTCCTTTACTATATACTCTATCTTACACACACACACACACACACACACACACACACACACACACACACACACACACACACACACACACACACACACACACACACTGTTCCTCACTCGCCAAACTTAGATTTCCCCACCCTCCTTCCCCTGAAATTCCCCTTCCCCCTCTCACCCTCAGATTCCCTTTCCCCCTCTCCTCCCACACACTCTCCCTCTACACGCGCGCCTCATCAATTTGCCTGTGGGGGGCGTTGGTCATGTGAGCCAGACAGACAGACAGGCGAAGGAAAAATTATTATGTTAGTATAATGAAAGTATTGAGGTTAGAAGTGTTTCGTTTTCACTGTCATAGTCATCATTATCACAATCATTATCTAATATCAGGCAGCAGATGGGAATGATTGTGTGGAATTAAAGGCATAGAAGTGGAAATGTCTGCCAGTGCTATTCGTCGAGAACATAGAAAAAGAAAGCAGAATAAGTAAATAAAGAAATCTACTGTACTGTGATCACCATTATCAGCATCATCTTACCGTTATCGCAGTCTTATTAGAGTTTCATCTCACAATATCGATATAATGGATAATAAAAAGAAGATGAAACAAAAAAGAAAAAAAGACTCATACCTCAAATTAGTCCAAGTGAATCATATGTGAAAAATAATAACATCAAAAAGAGCATTATATAACACAAAAGTATATTCTACTCTGATTAAATCCTAATGGAACGCACAGCTAAAACGTAACCTCTAAGGAACGTAAGGTCGTTAGTAGAAGAGGAAGATGAAGAAGAAGAAAAAAAAAAAATCCAAATTTGCAACACAGAAAAAAACCCGATTATTTACCATCAAACTGCGACAGTGACACACACACACACACACACACACACACACACACACACACACACACATTCTCTCTCTCTCTCTCTCTCTCTGTCCTTTATATTCCCGTGGCATCAGTCCCTGGATGGCCGCCAGAGGGAACGAGGGATGCAGGAAAGGCGGCGAAGTGATGTAGGGGAAAAAAACAAAAGATGAAAATATAAAAGAAAAGGGAAAAAAGTTGAACGCAGTAGATTCTTTGTTAATTTCATAAAGTATTTAATTACATTTTTTTTATGTATTTTTTCCGGATTTTGATTCCTTATTTCTTTATATTTTCCTGTAGCTGATTTTATCTCAGTTTCCTGCCTCTTCTTCTTCTTCTTCTTTGGTCTTGATTTATATTTCTTTTTATATCAACGTTCAGGAACTTTCTATTCATTTCTCGGTATCTTTATCAGCGTCCCTGCATAGTTTTGTTTCTTTCGTTTTATTGTCTATATGCCTTTCAATTTTTATCTATTTACTTTTTTCTCTCTTACTATTTCTCTTTCACCTTATCTTGTCCTTCATAACCCAGCCAACATCCCTTCCACGAGCTATATCAACCAACATCACTGCCAACACACCCACGCCCCTCACCCACCCTCACCCAACTCGCGCCTCCCACCAGACACCCATCATCATCACCCAGGCACCCGCTTTCCACCCACCTCCCTTCCTCACTCCCTCCCTTCATCCTCCACACTGGCATGTCCTTCCATCCACCCTTCCTTCCACTTGCATTTCTGTTTCACCTTTTCCTATCTTCCTCTTGCCCTCTTTCATTCCTCTTCCGCTGTTTTATATTCTCTTTCCTGCTTCTTCCATCCTATTTACTTTCTCCTTCCTCTTTCTTCTGCATCTCTCCATTTTCTTCGATTTTTTTTTTCCTACTCTCTTTCACAGTTGGCACTATTTGGCTTTTTGGTCGATAAATGATTTCATGATAAAGCCAAGTCTCTCTCTCTCTCTCTCTCTCTCTCTCTCTCTCTCTCTCTCTCTCTCTCTCTCTCTCTCTCTGGTATTAACTTGATCTCCAGATGCCCTCTAATACTTGGAATAACAAAGTATGCATTTCCTTGATAATACAGGGACGAGAATAAGTATTGTTTCGCCATGTAAGTTATGGACACGGAAAGCTGGCTGTCGCTGGTATCGTGCGTGCATTACGTTGTCTTGGAGTTTGACCTCCCGACTGCAGCAGTGCGGTGTGGCCCGGGGACAGAAGCTACGTAGAGTAAGAAGAAATAGTGTTGTCTTGAGGGATGAGGGCGAATGATATTCCTCTGCATGTTTTCTTTGGTACAACTGATGATCAAACAGCTAAAAGTGTGAGGAAAATGAGAGTTGATGTGTCTCTTTATCAATAGTGGCAGCTGGCGAGAGAAAGCATTCCTCTGGTATAGTCTTCGGTAAGAGTAATCAAAGCAGAAGTGAGAAGAAAATTAAGTGTGGTATTCCTCTATCTTCAACCTAACTGTCTTGACATTTGGGCAACCACAACAAAACCTGAACAATTACTATTAACAATAGCAAAACCAAATAAACTTCAGGTGCTATCCCGGCAGGGAAGTAAGAAATAAATACAAATCCATTGTACCAAATATTGAATTTCCCCCACACACTACCAGAAAAGAATATTTCTGTATGTTCGTTTCTTTTCAGCGTGTAGTCATGCCATGTAGTTTACTGTCGACGAAAGTGCAGACGAAAGAGTGTGTGTGTGTGTGTGTGTGTGTGTGTGTGTGTGTGTGTGTGTGTGTGTGTGTGTGTGTGTGTGTGTGTGTGTGTGTGTGTGTGTGTGTGTGTGTGTGTGTGTGTGTGTGTGTGTGAGATGAAGCGCTCAACAAATTATCGGTTTTCAGAGTTGACGAAAAAACGTGTGTTGGTATGACGGCACCTTGGCGCATTTTTCCCCATCAGACAGGTTACAATTCTCGTGAACTTAAAAACCTCGCGAACACAAAACAACACAAAACAAAATCAAAGCAAAATAAAAACAAAACATTAAAACACTACTAAAGAGCAACACTACCATCATGCACACTACCACACCAACACTCACCACCATCATCACCGCCACTGTATAGTTGCTTCCAGGAAGAAGCCTCCAAAGAACACGCACACACGCACACCTGAGCAGCCCCGCACACCTGCCCGGGAGAGGGGACTGGTATCCATATATGAAGCGTCTGCAAGAAAAAAAAAGGGATAATTAGGTAATGAGACTGATAATTGAGGCACAAAGAAGGCAGTAGAGGAGAGTGAAGGATACAGGACAGGTCTGATAGGCTGATGGGAGGCGAGGAGTGTGGTGGTGGTGGTGGTGGTGGTGGTGGTGATGATAACAATGCTGGTGCTGTTGATGATGATGACGGTGATGATAATAAGGAATAAAAAGGTCAGGAAAATGTTAAATCAGTGAGAGGTAATAGACGAACAGAAATAGTCACTACTCTTATGCTAGTAATGATAACAACGATGATGACGATAGTGATGATAGTGACAGCGATCAGGATATTCAGGACGATGATAATGACGATGATGATAGAAACATTGACTAAGAAAAAAGAAAAAAAAAACATACAAAAAATTGAAAATAAATATAGGAGACTCCACTTGTGTTATTGAGCCACTAGCCCTTCACATGATGGAAGCTTCCACAGCCTCGCCCAGTCAAGTGAAGTGAGGGGCGTATCCCAGAGTATTGCAACATATAAGGCGAAGCACACTATTTTTTCTTCCAAGACACGTGCACGAGTTGACGCAAGTAAAAACACTGCAGATATAATGTAATCCTTGCTGAAGGGCTCTCGGGAACACGAAGAGAGAGAGAGAGAGAGAGAGAGAGAGAGAGAGAGAGAGAGAGAGAGAGAGAGAGAGAGTAGGGGACACGGGGAGAGACGTTGTTAGTTTAAAAATGTATGTATAAATAAAACAAAAAGATAAATGAACACATAGTATAGCGAATAGGAAACGAATAAACGAAGGAAGGAAAAGGGAACATAGAAAATAAACGAAGAGGGATGCGGGAAGGGAGAGAAGAGAGAATAGATGCTGAGAGGGAGGGAAGGATGGAGGAAGGAGGAGAGGAGAGGAGAAGAAAGGATGTGAAAGGAGAGTGACTGACAATTGTAATGCATCTGTTGACTAATTACATGCCGGCCTGTCCACCACCACCACCACAGCGGCGCCAGGTAGGAATGTTGGGGTGGTGGTGGTAGTGGTGGTGGCGGCGGGCGATGGTGGTGGTGGTGGTGGTGGTGGTGGTGGTGGTTGCAGCGATGATGATTGTAAGGCGTGACATTCTTGGATGCTCAGACTTACCTCATCCTTCTCTGAGTTCTTCCCATGACGAATACCTGTCTCAAATTGCTTGCTTGTCTCATTACCTGTATTTGTTCCTGCGAATTTGTTCATCTATGTTGTATCTGCCTATTTGTTTGACTGTCACTCTGTCTTGCTTGTTTTTTTCTCGGCATGTCAATCTGCTTGAGTTAATATTTCACCTTCTATCTATCTATTTACTTATCTATTAGTCTATTTACACGTACACCAAGACAATATTCTTTTAAACGAGGATAGTCGAGGCAAGGCATTATTCTCTGAGTCCGGGTGAGACAGAATCATCCCCTGGATCTACGTACACTTCATTGCAGGAACAAACAAACAGAGGTAGCAGGTCCTCAGTCACCTCCCCGCGTCCCTCTTAAACACAGAATCTTTACGTCACGAGGGGAGCTCAGCCTGGAGACACCCATGTACCGTACGTCCTGTTACCGAGACTAGATAAAGTGGACGGACACCAAGCCTTATTCCGTCACCCCGGTAATATATATAGATGTAAGTGGGAATGATTAGAAAAGACACTGTCACGTGTAGACCAACTGGCTTCTTGTGGCTTTCCTTATGTTCATTCTATTTATTCCTTCTTGATATTGAGTTCGGTTTGAATCTCCCTCCTTATACAGAAGAAGAAAAAGAAAGAACAAGGGAAACAACATTAACAATCAGTCAATCGGATAATCTTAAAGTGGAACAAAACTCTAAACAAGTTGGTCTCCTTATCTGTTCTATCCTGGGAAGCGGAGTGGAAGTGCAACAATGCTCACCCTTGTTACAGTGCTCAGAGGGAGCTTGATCTATGGAAGGTGACAGAAAAAAAGGGAGGCTTGAATTCACACGGTTGAAACACACACACACACACACACACACACACACACACACACACACACACACACACACACACACACACACACACACACACACCGCGTAGTGTAGTGGTTAACACGCTCGGCTCACAACCGAGAGGGTCAGGGTTCGAATGTGTAGCCCCTGTTCACCTAGCATTAAGTAGGTACGGGATGTAACTCGAGGGGTTGTGGCCTCGGTGTATGGAGTGTGTTGTGGTCTCATTATTCCTACCCGAAGATCGGTCGATGAGCTCTGAGCTCGGTTCGTAATGGGAAAGGCTGGCTGGGTGACCAGCAGACGACCGTGGTGAATTGCAAACATGTACAGTTTGTCTTTCCTCTCATCTTTCGTTTTCTACTTGTTTCTCCGTCTAATTTTTACTACTCTCTCTCTCTCTCTCTCTCTCTCTCTCAGTCTCTCCGGCCCAGTGATGTGTTCCTGCCAGCGGGCGTGGCTAGCACTACGCCCTCTGCTCTGTCCAATCAGTGGCGGGCTCACCCCACGCCGGCCAATGGGAAGGCCTTGGATACTCGTAAGAGGGCGGCGATGCCAAGGACTAAAGCGGGTATGAGGAGGGAGAGAGGCAATGGAGGTGATGAGGTTAGAAGGATAGTGGAGAGTAGCATTGAGGTAGTATATTAAAGTCCCAAAGCCATCCAGGGCAGAGTAGACTGCATGGACCCAAATAAATAAATAAGTGAATGACCGAGCAGCTCTTGGCAACATCGGGGGTAAACCCACTCATTCACTTACGTATGTTCCTCACAATAATTTTTTTAAATTTTGTGTTTGCTATTGTCTCCGTCAACTTGAAAACAACAAAAGGGCACTATAATTCAATAACATACAACAACAACAATAACAACAACAGCAACAACAACGACGACGATCTCATGAAGACAATTGACTTTCGAAGACAAGTTTTAAAGAAGTCATTCCTAAGGAACTCATATGAGATTTATTAAGGAGACGCATATGCAGCTTCATCGTTTCAGGTTAGAAAAATGATGATAGTAAGGTAGCTATACGATTCAACCTTGCGTTCCATTTGCTTAAACCAGTGAGAAGAGTGAAGTAACGAAAGAGGAGGAAGAGGAGGAGAAGGAAGGAAGAAAGGAAAGAAGGAAGAGGATAAACATGGTGTTTATATCGAAAGGAAAAGAAGGAGAGAGAGAGAATAAAGGCCTTGAAAAGAAGGGAAGAAAATGCTAAATAAAAAAAAGGAGACGATATTGTGAGTAAGAGAGAAGGAAAACCAGAAGAAACGGTAAAGAAGGAAGAACAACGATGTTAAAAGATAAGAGAAACGAAGAGGAAAGAAAAGATGCCATAGCATTAAGAAAGAGAAGGGATAAATATAGAAAAAAAGATACTATATAGTGTTGAGAGAGAGAGAGAGAGAGAGAGAGGGAAGGAGCATTAACCTCTCTCGCCCTCCCGCCAGCTGTCCTGTGCCGTGTTGCCATATGTGTTCTACTGGACGAAGAGGCTTCACGTGTGACCTTGAAGAGAGCATGTGAGGATGCGGAGATCACGTGACGACGCGGTGTGTGTGTGTGTGTGTGTGTGAGAGAGAGAGAGAGAGAGAGAGAGAGAGAGAGAGAGAGAGTAACTAAGTTTAAATAAGAGAGAGAGAGAGAGAGAGAGAGAGAGAGAGAGAGAGAGAGAGAGAGAGAGAGAGAGAGAGAGAGAGGAGCTGGGGCTGGGTGTGGAGGAGAGAAGAAGAGGAAATGTGAATGTAACAAAACAAAGAAAAGTTGTGAACAATTAACAAAAGAGAGAGAGAGAGAGAGAGAGAGAGAGAGAGAGAGAGAGAGAGAGAGAGAGAGAGAGAGAGAGAGAGAGAGAACTCGGTAAACATTCCGGAAAGCCAAGGATATAAAAGAAAAAGAAACACACACAAAACAAGGCAAGGAAATCAGTTTAATCTTCATTCCCCTCACACCCCTCCCCCCCCACACACACACCATGATAGTTTTCACACAATTATAAAGGGTCAATGCAGTCCACATGGCCTGGTGGTGAGAAAAGAAACCAAACCATACCTCTTATTTTTCCCCACCCTGTTACCGGCCTGCCTTCTTCCTCCTCTTTCATCCATTTCTTTTTCTCTCTTCCTTGTCTCCTTTCAACTTTCTCCCTTTCCTCCTTCCCCTTTTTTCATCCTTGCCTCTCGTCTTTCACCAATTTTCTCTCTCTCTCTCTCTCTCTCTCTCAATCCGAGCCACACCCTCTAACAAATAAATAATGAATAACATGAAGGAGAGCAAGGCATTACCGGCATTGCATCGCGTCCTTCTCTCACTCATTATTATTCACACATTCCACGATATGCATGTATCACTCTCTCTCTCTCTCTCTCTCTCTCTCTCTCTCTCTCTCTCTCTCTCTCTCAATCTGTCCTTATTTATTCTTCTATACGAGTACAACGTCATCTTTTCTTCTTTTATTTTCCTTCTTTTCACCGTCATTATTTTCTCTTGCTTTACTTCCTTCTCTCCTTCCTTAACTACGCATTATCATCAACTCACGTGCACTTCCTTCTCTTCCTCCTCATTCTCTTCCTCTTCCTCCTCGTCGTCATTCCTTTCCTTCTCACTAACTCCATTCTTATTTTCCTTCATTTTACTTCATTTTCTCCTTCCTTACCAATTTAACCATAAACACTTCCTCCTCTTCAACTTCCTCCTCCTCCTCCTCCTCCTCCTCCTCCTCCTCCTCCTCCTCTTCCTCTCCCTCTCCTTCAGTCCTGCCGGCGGGGTTTCACTGACCCCCGCGCGGCCTCGTCCCTCGTTGCTTGAAGGTTTCTGAGCTGGAATGATGAATAACAGAGATGTATACAGTTTTCTTCTCCTATTCTACGTAGTGCACCTTTGTTTCCTGCTCTCTCTCTCTCTCTCTCTCTCTCTCTCTCTCTCTCTCTCTCTCGTGGGTCGATCACTTTACACTCACCCGCCGCAATGCACTAGTTACCCCCAGCCTTGCTCACTCTCTCGCTCTCTTTCCGTGCTTCCGTTTTCTTCATAATTCTGGTTTCGTAATGTTTTCGTTCTTCTTCTCTCCTTCCACGCACTGATTTCAACATATCTCTCTTACACCTCCTTTAATCTGTTTACTGAGTTCATGCTGTTATCTTTTTTCCTGCATGTCTCTCTTTTTCCTACTTTCATATATTTTGATCTTTCTTCCTTTATCCTCACATCCTCTTGACTTTCCTTTTCTAATTCTTTTTCATTTTTCTATACGTCTATCTATGTATGCCTGTCTGTCTCTTTATCTGTCTTTGTCATCCTATCTGTTTGTCTATTTGTCCTTATCTGTCGGTTCTTCCATCTCTGTCTATCTGTGTCTGCCTGCCTCTCTGTCGGTCTTCCTGTCTCTGTTGGTCTATCTGTATCCGTTTGTTTATCTCTATCTGTTTATCTGTTTTCATCGGTCTGTTGACCTATCTCATTCCTTCAATCCTATAACCTCCCTCTTTCCTCCTTTCCTCACATGCTCCCTTCCTTCTCTGCCTCCCACACCTGCGCCCGTCACCGCCTCACACTCGGTCATTAGTCACAGATGTCATTGTTGAATCGTTCAGCTAATAGAGCAGAAAACACCTGAAGAGAGCGATAAATAGCAGTGTGATGACGAGAGAGAGAGAGAGAGAGAGAGAGAGAGAGAGAGAGAGAGAGAGAGAGAGAGAGGTACCAAAGAAACAACAATAAAAAGCCACAACATTTGAATTTACGATGCCTGTAGGAAAGGAAGAAACTAAATGCCGTTTAGTTTTACAAATCCACAGAAATAACGTTACACACACCAGCCCACCCACACACACACACACACACACACACACACACACACACACACACATTTTTTTCTACACCAGTTTTCTATACTCGGATTGTGCATGATAGGATGTGACGTACTTATAATTTTAGTGATTAATTACAAACACGATTCCCTTAATTCATTTACAAGTTTTCCTTCTTTTTTTGGCTTCCTTTGTTTCCCTCCTGCATGTGCGTTGTTAGGCATTGAGGGAGGGAAGGAGGAGAGAGGGTAGGGCAGCAAGGGCGGTAACGCGGCGCTCTCAAGGAGAGAACCAGGCCTTGTGTGGCTCTCCTTTCTCCGCGGAAGCCTCACAGGAGGCAAGTTACCGGTAAACCACCACCATCATCACCACAACCACCATCACTTCTACACTCTTGACCCACTCACACCACACAGTCAGTTCCTTTCTTCCTTCTTTCCTTTCCTTCCTCATTCCTTGCTCAGTTTTCCTCTTTGGTGCACAGCCAATATCATAAGCCCGTCTAACTTATTTCCGTATGCATTTTAGACTCAGTGAAGAATTATGCATTTTTAAACTAGCTGCGAATGTGAAAGGTTTACTATGGATATGGTAATAGTTTTTCTCTCGGTGACGTCAATTAACGAGTTATGTGGTGAGTACGTATGATCGTGACGTTTAAATAAATCAAGTAAAAGAAATATAAGGGAAATCAATCAATAAATATAGAAAGTACAATAGCGTCACTAAAACATTTTCGATGAGTATTCAAACCTACATAAACATGCGAAACTAACCTTTGATTTCAAACTCCCTTTTATGTAATGATCAGTCACTCTCTCCTTTCACGCCATGGTAAAGTGAACGGAAATGACTCAAAACACTGCAAGAAAAATAAGGTGGCAGAGATAATGCAATAAAAAACGTACTGACAAAAATCTAACAGCGAGAAATGACGACACAGGAAACGCAAAGTAATGGTGTGACGTGATCCTTTGTCACGTCCACTGCGTATGTGTTACTAAATCAGTGCAGGGTTACTAACATTTGATCCCACGTCCTGCATGATACGCTGCGGGATTCACTGCTGCTTCTCGTTAACGTGGGTGTGGCAACAAGCGAGCGCAGCAATAAATCGATAATAAATGGAAAAACAAACCGTACCTTGCATATGTCACGGAAGAATTAAGACGATTAGCTTCTTTCTTCTGGTGTCTGGCATGTAAGGGATAGAATAGTGTGGTTTTCCAAAATTTAAGCGAAAACATGAAAAATTACTTACTGTGTATGATATATGTAACAAACTCTCTCTCTCTCTCTCTCTCTCTCTCTCTCTCTCTCTCTCTCTCTCTCTCTCTCTCTCTCTCCACCCTAACTCTCCTTTCCATTCACCCATCCTCTACTTTTACTCTCCTCCTGCCCTCACCATCCGTCCCCTCCTCCCAAAACATGACAAGTTAACGAGGTTTCAGGTCCCTTTAACACAACACTGGGGGGCGTCTTTTGCGACTCAATAGGCGGTCTTTCCCTCATCTGTCCGTCCTTCTTCCCTTCCTCCTCCTGCTCCTCCTCCTCTTCCTGCTTCTCTTCCCCCTGGTATTCCATCTCCCGTCACGTTAACTTCTCCGCCTCCCCCACCGCCACCCACCGCCCTCTCTTGTCTATAAATATTTGTCTCCAAGCATAGGCCTTCGTGAAAGATGAGAGCAAAATACCAGACACACACTCTCTCTCTCTCTCTCTCTCTCTCTCTCTCTCTCTCTCTGCGGTTAGTGTGGTGAAGAGCATTTGCGGTTAATGATGGTGGTCGTGGCGGTGGTGGCGGTGGTGGTAGTGGTGGTGATGTCACGTATCTCTCTCTCCGTGATGTTTTGTGTTGTTGTGGTGATGCTTGTGGTTGCTGTAATGGAGTGTTAGTCTGTCTCTCTGCCCGTCTGTCTGTGTCTCTGTCGTGGATGAAATGGTTAGTGTTGTTTATTTTGTGGGAACGCGACTTGAGCTGGAGGAGGAGGAGGAGGAGGAGGAGGAGGAGGAGGAGGAGGAGGAGGAGAAAGAAGAGGGAGATTATAAATTTATGTAAAAAGAGGAGAAAGAGGATTAGCTATGGAAGAATTGGTTGGAGGAGAAGGAAAGCTGGTGTGGGAGAAGATAAGAGATGTAGAGGAAGGAATAAAGGAAGGAAGGAAGGAAAGAAAATTAGTTGAATAAAGATAGTAAAGGAAGAGAAAACATATGAAACGAGAAAAAAAGAGGAAAGAACGGAATAATGAAACTATTAAGAAGGAAGGTAAACAAAGAGAGGAGAAGGAAAGAACAAGAAAGGAAAAGAGAGAAAAAGGAAAACTAATGAAGAGAAAAGAAGGAAGGAAAACTGAATAAGTAAGAGAGAGAAATTTGTAATACTAAAGCAATCATGGGTAACGAGGGAAGGCCGAGCGGAAGGAATTAAAGAAGAAAGTTAGGAAGGACATCAAGGAGAAAATACGGAAATAAGGAAGGACGAAGACAAGCAATGAACACACAGATGAAGAAATGTGGATGAATATGAACCTAGAGAACACACGAACAAAAAGAAAAAGAAATAGCATACATGATAATAAGAGAAAAAAAAGGAAGAAAATGAGAAGCAGATATACAGAGATACAAAAGTAATTACCAACATTACAATGAGATATGACAGGCTGATGAAACGGGAGACGAATACCAACAGCAACAACAATAACAACAACAACACGACCCGGAACGCTGCAAACACAGCAGATGAATCAACAAAGAAGGCAAATAATTTAAGTAAGAATAGCACAGGTAAGATAGGTAATAGGATAACGTAGGTAAGTAAAAAAGATGTTAAGGAGGTAATCAGATAAGTAGAAAAGTAGGTCAGTAAGTAGAAAGAAAAGAAGATAAAGAGGTATATGTAGTTACGAAAGTAGATAGGTAGATAAGAAGTAAGTGTGAGTAGGCAGAATGATAAGTAAACACAAAATTACATAAAGAGGAAAGTAGAAATATGAAAAAGCATGAACGTAGATAGAAAGATATGTAGAAAGTTACGTAGGTGGATATGTAGCAAGGTACTCAACTAAATAAGTATAAAGAGTAGATAAAACGGAAAAGGAATACAAGAGAAGAATGTAAAGAAAAAGAAATCCATAGAGAGAGAGAGAGAGAGAGAGAGAGAGAGAGAGAGAGAGAGAGAGACAGGTAAGTAAGTAGAGTGAAGGCGAGGCATAATGTAGACGTGATGTGATGCAGGTGACGTCATTCTCGGCGTCTCCAGTAAGGCGACACCTTCCACCCACAGCGGCGCCTCCTCCACACTGCTACCGGTTTAGAGGGGCGGACACACACACACACACACACACACACACACACACACACACACACACACATATACATGCATTCATTATCATCACAATCATCATCATTACATAAGGTTCAGTAACGTGCCAAGGGTTACGTTAGTCACGCGTCACCACACGTCACCACACGTCACTCAGCAGCTCCTCTAGTGCTTCCGGTTAGAGAAGGAGATCTTTAGAGCTTATCGTGTGTGTGTGTGTGTGTGTGTGTGTGTGTGTGTGTGTGTGTGTGTGTGTGTGTGTGTGTGTGTGGTATATTGTAATGATATTGGGTAAGAGGAAATAGTCAAGCAATCATTTATCTTCATTCCAGTCACTCTCACTCTCTCCCTTGCTATTTCTATCATTAATTTCCATTTTCTTTTTCTTTTTTTTGTGGAAGGATCATCGGCCAAGGGTAGCAGACTATATGATGGAAAATAAGAAAAAAAACAATAAAATAAAGGTCTATTGAAGTGACGGTCCACATAGAGTGTCAAAAGCGCTCATCGAAATTTGAAAGATGAATACCACCACCACCACCACCACTACCACCACCACCACCACCACCACCACCACCATCACTATCACCACCACCATCACCACCATCATCACCACCCCATCACCACCACCATCACCATCACCACCACCACCACCACCACCACCCCATCACCACCACCACCACCACCACCACCACCATCACCACCACCACTACCATCACCACCACCATTATTACTTACGTCTCCATCTTCGTTTCATTACACAAAAATGAGGTTAGATAACGCCCATATAGAAAAGATATAAAGAAAAGCTTACGAACGTTCCCTACCATATGGCGCCACCACTATCACCACCACCACCCCTCACCACCCCCACCACCACCGCCACTACCACCACCATCACTATCCCCTGTTCCATTTTCCCCAATCCAATAAATATAATGATGTTATCGTTATGTCCCCCTCCTTGTTTTTTTTTTTTTTCTTCTGCCCCATACCATTTTGTCTGTGTCTGTATGTATGTATGTTTGTCATTGTCTTTCACTTCATTTATCCGTCTGTCTGTATGTTTGTCTGCGTTTGTCTCTCACTCTAAGATATTTCCTTCGTTTTCCACTTCTTTTCATTGCATTTTCCTTGATTAGTCTAGTTGAATGTCAAATCTTTAAAGTTTGTTTTACTTTATTTATTTCATCTTCCTTTATTCTAATTTCCTTCCTTCCTTCCATACGTTGCTCTTTCCCGCTGTCCTCAAAGACACGCCCAAAGACTGATACCTATTGATTTATCCTCTCCCTTCCTCCTCCCTCTGCTCTCTCTCTCTCTCTCTCTCTCTCTCTCTCTCTCTCTCTCTCTCTCTCTCTCTCTCTCTCTCTCAAGGTCCATCCCACCCCCCTGAAGATAATCTCCTGTCTAGCCTCCTTCATTCCTTGTTTCTTCTTTTCCTCTCCTTCTCATCTTCCATCCTCCTCTGTTTGTCTCCTTCCAAAGTCGTCTTCTCTTTTAATCCTATCCTTCTTTCTCTTCTTTTCTTCTTTTCTCATTTTTGTTGCTCTTTTCCCTTCATTTCGATATTACTCTCCCTTCCATCACTGTTTTCCACTCCCTTTCCCTCCCATCGTTTTCTATTATCTTCCTCCTCCTCCTCCTCCTCCTCTACCCCGCCCCATAATGCACCTCAGCATTCTGACGTCACCTTTAGGAGTCAAGTCTGGAAGAAGAAATATCACGTACACACACACACACACACACACACACACACACACACACACGGCCCCGGTAGCTCAGTGGTTAGAGCGCTAGTTTCACAAGCCAGAGGACCGGGGTTCGATTCCTCGGCCGGGTGGATATATTTGGGTGTGTCTCCTTTCACGTGTAGCCCCTGTTCACCTTGTTCACCTAGCAGTGAGTAAGTACGGGATGTAAATCGAGGAGTTGTGACCTTGTTGTCCCGGTGTGTGGTGTGTGCCTGGTCTCAGGCCTATCCCAAGATCGGAAATAATGAGCTCTGAGCTCGTTCCGTAGGGTAACGTCTGGCTGTCTCGTCTGAGACTGCAGCAGATCAAACAGTGAATTACACACACACACACACACACTAATATTGGTTGATGTCAGCATTAGTATGAGTAGTAGTAGTAGTATCAGCAGCAGCAGCAGTAGCAGCAGCAGTAGTAGTAGTCGTAGTAGCAGAAAAGGAGGAGGAAGAAGAAAAAAGTAGTAGTAGTAGTAGTAGTAGTAGTAGTAGTAGTAGCAGTAGTAATAGTGGTGCCGATAGAGATGTAGATGATGAAGTAATACTGCTAGTAGTTGTAGTAGTAGTAGTAGTAGTAGTAGTAGTAGTAGTAGTAATAGTAGTAGCAGTAGTAATAGTGGTGCCGATAGAGATGTAGATGATAGAAGTAATACTGCTAGTAGTTGTAGTAGTAGTAGTAGTAGTAGTAGTAGTAGTAGTAGTAGTAGTAGTAGTAATAGTAGTAGCAGTAGTAATAGTGGTGCCGATAGAGATGTAGATGATAGAAGTAATACTGCTAGTAGTAGTAGTAGTAGTAGCAGCAGCACCAGAAGTTCATAAACAAAATGAAGATATAAATATTGTACTAGTTAAATGTGATCGTGATCACACACACACACACACACTTACCCAACCAAACACACGTAGCCGCATGATGAACTCCGCCGTCGTATCAGGGGAAATAACTATCACACGTTACACAACAAAAGTACAGTCGCGGCTCCTCTGCGTGGCTGGCCTAGGAGTGGTGGTGGTGGTGGTGGCGTGGTGGTGGTGAAGGCCGGTGAAGTTCAGCGTCAGGGTTTCAGTCTCGAACCGAATCACTGAACCATTTATATTTTAAAGGACAAATAATGAATACTCATGTGATTTATATGCAATGATGAATTTATTGAGTGTATGTAGTGCATCATCCATGTACGTTAATGGAAAACTTAGAAAATAATAGACAGAGATGATTGCAAATATTTTCGACCAAAGTGCTTCAGAGTTAAGCTTCAAACACAAAGACGCAAGGGATCCGTGGGTCACCAGTACGAGCTGCCAGATGAATGAGATCACCAAAAATGATGGTATGAGAGAGAGAGAGAGAGAGAGAGAGAGAGAGAGAGAGAGACTTGGTTAATATCCTACCTTCTTTCAGTACTTCTTGGCTGTGGATGTTCACTATATGTAATCTCTTTCTAACTATATTAACGCTATTTTGGATTGAGAATATTCTGTGGTGCAGGTTGGTCCAGCATGACAGCAGCTAGACAAATGCTGAAGGGGGCTACACCTAAACACTTCGTGCAAAATACGTTTACTTTAGACGCGCACACACGATAAATAGGCCAGGGTTGCACACAGGCGGGTCAGGGAGTGGCGGCACGGGCGAGTTGCGGCGGAGTGCAGCGTGACACTCGGCGAGACAGACGAGGTGAGGTGGAGGTGTACAGTGTAGACCGTCGGGGCGCCGCCAAGGACACTCATCACGCCAAACACTCACGCACTCATTCACTCACTCACTCTCATCTCACATCCAGTCTGTGATTCGTCAGGCGTGTTCTTCTGAATTGTCGTTGTCTGTTTTGCTTGTTCTACTAACCAAATAGTAGTAGTAATAGTAGCAGTAGTAGTAGTAGTAGTAGTAGTAGTAGTAGTAGTAGTAGTAGTAGTAGTAGTAGTAGTAGCAGTAGTAGCAGTACTAGTAGTAACACTTGATGATGCAAGGTTAGGTTCTCTATCGTTTACCAAACCTCAGAAAAGCGAGGAAGGAGAGAAATCATGAGTTCCTTCACACTGTCGCTAATCAGTGAGTGAGGAGTGACTGGTCTGGCCTCCTGCACACCCCTTTGCTTCACCTCACACTCACCTGCGGCCAGACACGCATGGAACAAAGGCGTCACATGAAGGAGAATTGATTAAACTCTCTAGACATTCACTCAACATGTGCGGACTCTTCGCTGAAATAAAAAGTTTACAAGTGTGACCGTGAAAAAAAAATAGTTATGTATTTATGTTTTTTATTTCGATTCTTATTTTGTTTTTGGTCATGAGTTAAGATGAGAGAATGAATAACTAATTAGAGACATGATCTTAGTCGTGTGTGTGTGTGTGTGTGTGTGTGTGTGTGTGTGTGTGTGTGTGTCGAGGCCGAGGAGAGACCGTAACGGCACCAGTCGCTTCCAAACCCGTTCTGCTCTGTTTTCTGCTGTCTGTCTGTCTGTCTGTCTGTCTGTTTGTTTGAGTGTCTGTTCTTCTGCTTGTTTGTCCTTATAAATGGCTTTCTATCAATCTAGCTCTGTATTTTTTCTGTTTCATTGAGTGTCTGCTTTTCTGTCTGTCTACTTATATACCTGACTGCTTGTTTCTCTATTTTCCTGTCTATCTGCCTGCCTGTCTGCCTGTCTGTATCTGGAGTTCGGTATACGCATCCGTCTTTGTGTCAAGGTCTGTATGTATCAATGTATCAAGACCGTCTAACTAATTACTTATGCTTGTATGTCAGTTGATTGGTACTTCTCGGGTGCTTATCTGTTTGCCGGTTCGTCTACTACCTGGTGTACAAACATGAGTGTGAAGCATAGTAGGCTCTGTCGTTATTGTTGGTGTTAGTGGTGGTGGTGGTGGCAGTGGTGGTGAAGATAATGACGATACTAAACTCCCATTGCCTGTCCTCCATTGTGATATACGTTCTTCCCTTCCTGTCCGTTTTCCTCTCTCTGTTTGTTTCTCTCAGGATACACCACCACCATCACTACCACCACCCCCATCACCGCTCCTGCCAGTGATGTCTTCCAGGTGTCTGTGGGGGACGAGAGGATGGGGAGGTGAAGGCAGGGATTTCTGACGGATGTGTTTCAGACGAGCTTTCAACACCGTGAGGCAAGAGGCGATGTCAGTCAAGCGGCGGTGGTGGCGATGGTGGCGGTAATATAGTGATAGAGGTGGTGGCGGCGGTGGTGGTCACGCGTCACTCATTAAGGAAGGGAAACTCTTGGTCTTCTGTGTGGAAAGTACTAATATAACCTTATGGGATGACCTTTAATTTCAGGAGGAGGAGGAGGAGGAGGAGGAGGACGAGAAGGAGAAGGAAGAGGGGGAAGAAGAGGACGAGGAGAGTGATACAGCACGGGGTACTTACTTCCCTTGACCCACCTCTCAACACACACACACACACACATACACACACACACACACACACAGTCAAGCAAACACTCCATTGTTGAGATGCTTGCAAGAATAAATCAAGCACATTCTTATTTTTTTCTTTTCTCTCCTTTTCCTCTCCCTCGTTATACGCCTTGCTGTTCGTTCCTCACTTCCTCACTTCCTCACTTTTTGTACTTATATTTGTGTTTGTCTTTCATCTCTAAATTTCGTTCCTTTCCTCTTTGAATTTTTTTTGGCCCTTGTTGAGATATGATGGCTTATTTGGAATGATTTCTTTTTGACATAACTTTTTTGCAGAGCTCTAGTGTATATGTGTCTATGTGAAAAATGATATATATGATACTCATTTTTAGTTCTGCAGTATTTGTTAATTTCTCTCTCTCTCTCTCTCTCTCTCTCTCTCTCTCTCTCTCTCTCTCTCTCTCTCTCTCTCTCTCTCTCTCTCTCTCTCTCTCTCCATTCATAAATCCATCTTCCTGTTGATTATCTTCCAGTCCTTGAGTCTCTACTTTCTACTCATAGACACCGAGAGGCAGCGATACGCACTTCACTCCTGCTTGACAAATACTTATTTCTGCGTGTCATTCATCCTATTACAGAGTGGCTGTTTTATTATTAGATTATTACTTCGTCCTTTACTTTTTCTCCTCCTCTTCCTTCTCGTCTTCCACAACCATCATCTTCTCTTTCTCCTTCTTCATTACCTCCGTCCATCTCATTTCCTCTCAAAACATGGTACTTTTTCTCTGCCAGTAAGGACATTTAGCCGTCACCACCATTACTATCATCACCATTACTGCCACCATCGTTGCTGCTGCCACCATCATCACAACTAGCACTATCACCACAGCTTAGGATTTGCATCATTCTAGCCTTGATCTTTTACTTGCTTCTTCCACGCACCATAAGTGGAAGGGCCTCCGTGTGTGTGTGTGTGTGTGTGTGTGTGTGTGTGTGTGTGTGTGTGTGTGTGTGTTTTTACATTATTCCATTAAGATGTTTTAGTATTTTGCTTTCTTATTTTCCTATTGACTTGTGTATCTACTAATTTTACTTCTTTCGCATATCTATCATTATCTTTTTCAGTATCATTATCAGTTTCTTCCTGATGTTTATCGCTTATTTATCACCGTCGTACATCTTTCCTTCTCTTACTCCTTCATTCATTCTCTCACTTCCTTCATCAATATTCAGTAAGGCTCGTTAGGTCTATCTGTCTGGTTGTCTACCTTGTATCTCTCTATCCCTTTCTATTTATTCCTCGTCTTGTTTCTTATCTTTCCTTCTCGTCTTGTTTTCTTCCATCAGTAACCTTAAGGCACCGGTTTTTACTCCGTGTTTGTGTTCTTCGATCGTTTTCTTTGTATTCTTTCCCTTTTCTGTTTTTTCTGTTTTTTATTTTTTCTTGAAAGTTTGTTTGTTGGTCTCTGCTTGATGGTTTCTTTTCTTTTCACTATTTTTCTTCATTTTTTTTATCTTGAAAGTCTTGTACGGGTATCTTTCTGTCTGTCTATCTTTGCCTCTTCTTCCTCCTACTCCTCCTCACTATCCACGCCCTCTCTCTCTCTCTCTCTCTCTCTCTCTCTCTCTCAATTTTCCAGTCACTGTTTGTCTAGTGAAAACTTCAGAATTTATCATGTCTGTTTGCCTCTGTCACATTTGCTAACAATTTATATTTCCTATTTCAAAAGTTTACGTCAAATGTTTCTGGGGCATGTTTGTTTCAGCATCTCCTCCTCCTCCTCCTCTTCCTCCTCCTCCTTCTCCTCCTCCTCCTCTTCCTCCTCCTCCTACTCCTTCTCTTCCGTCAGGTTATTGCTCCTGCACCTTCTGTTTATATGTGTCTGTTTGCTTGTTATTTTTATTTGTAAGTCTCACCTGATTTGCCCAGACAGCCTTAGTTGTTATTATATGTTATTCAAATGTCCAGTTTTTGCCTGTGTGTGTGTGTGTGTGTGTGTGTGTGTGTGTGTGTGTGTGTGTGTGTGTGTGTGTGTGTGTGTGTGTGTGTGTGTGTGTGTGTGTGTGTTGCAGGTTGATATTCCTTAAGGCTGTTATTTATTACTGTATTTGTTGCATTATTGTTGTTATTGTTGCTATTGTTGTTCTTAATATTTAAAGACATTAATTTTCTCATTCATTGGAAGGTTTATGATAAGTCGAGTTTAATATTCAGCTTTTTTTTCTTCCTTTTTTTAATTTTTTTTTTCTGAATTCACTGACTCTTACTAAACTTTCTATTTATTTTTATATTTTGTGCCTAGTCTTGTGGTTGCTAAGGTCGTTGTAACTTTTGGTCATCTGACAAGAGTTTTTATGAGTTTCTCTCTCTCTCTCTCTCTCTCTCTCTCTCTCTCTCTCTCTCTCTCTACATCCATTTTAAGAACTTTCTCCAAGTCCCTCCAGTCCTCCACATGCCCTCCCTCCCTCCTTCTTACCTCCTCCCTTCGTCCATGTTCCCCTGGTTTCCATCCCCTCTAGCGACCACACACACAGACACACACACACATTCACAAACGAGATGACCAAATCACCATCTCTAGACAATTTTTTATAACTTTATTCCAACATCTTCCTTTCATCCGGTTATCATCAACTCCTTTGCGTCATTCTCTTGATTCACCCACTCATATTTCCTCTTTTCTTACTCTTCCATCACTTTTTTTTTTTTGTATCCAGTGACTTCCCTTTATTTCTTTCAATCAATCAGTTTATTCATTTAATTTTAATTTTCCTCACACTCACTCACTCACTCACTCAGACGCCAGACACAACTCACTTGTTCATCTCTCATTTGTTCTGTTATCCATTGTTTATTTTTCCTAAAAGCAAGATGGCAGATGCCCTCATACATTCACACTGAAAACTCTCTATATAGTCCCCAAGGAAGCTCACCCACCTTCACCCTATGCCATCCGCCCCCATCCTAGCACCCTGATACCCCTACATCACTCATACTACAACCCCCTGAACCTCACCCGATTCCCTCTCCCCTCTCCCCAACTCACCCCCTCTCATCCCCTCCCCCAGTACCCAGACATCCCCAGTCCCACACTTTCTCAGTCCCACTAGTGGATTGGGAGCGACTAGCTGGCGCCACAACCTTGTCACACCACCCAGCTTGCTATGCTCCGCCCCCCACGCCCGCCCGTTCCGCCAGTGGGC
Source organism: Portunus trituberculatus (assembly GCF_017591435.1). Classification (NCBI taxonomy): domain Eukaryota; kingdom Metazoa; phylum Arthropoda; class Malacostraca; order Decapoda; family Portunidae; genus Portunus; species Portunus trituberculatus. The sequence continues at coordinate 10,037,646 of NC_059285.1, forward strand.
CCTTCCTTCTTTCTCCGCCCTTTCCTTTGCTCACTGACGCCCACGGTTTCTCCCCAGGTGGCGGCAGAACTATGGGTCTTTGTTGTGTACGGGAATGTGGAAGGGGTGACAATTCCTTGGTCTCTCCATTCATCCGATGCCAGTTTATGTCTCATTAAATATTGTCTTCTTAATCCACGCCCCCTCACGCCCCTCACCCCTCTCTCTCTCTCTCTCTCTCTCTCTCTTAGGTATTGAAGTGAAGGCACAGTATTATTTTTAGCATGTTGCCATGGGAGCGGCAGGCTGGCAGGCCCTGCAAGCAGGCAGGCAGGCAGGCGGAGAAGCGTTGCCTATGCCGCGGTGCCAAAAAAAGTACTCAAGTCAGCGCTACAAATGCTTAAGCTTCAGAGGAGTTTACAACAGATGGGTCACCACCACCACCACCACCAGCTTCAGGAGTCGTTCACCCCTAACCCAACTCATGTTCTTCCTCCTCCTCCTCTTCCTCCTCCCCACAGTCTCTTCTCCCCACCTATCCTCCCCATACATGTCTCTTACTTCACAACCTTCCCCTCCCTTTTCCTCGCCTCTCTCCCCCTCCAGCAGCCTTTCTACTGTACAGGTACGACGTGTGCGGCGCCACGTTGTGTGTGTGTGTGTGTGTGTGTGTGTGTGTCTGGCGGCGAGGCTTCTGGCGAGCTTGGTTATTTTATGAAGTTCAGAAAATCGTTTGCTTTCATTTGTATGTTCCGATGTGTGTGTGTGTGAGTGTGTGTGTGTGTGTGTGTGTGTGTGTGTGTGTGTGTGTGTGTGTGTTCATTGTCAAGTTATTGTTTTTTAGAGGGAGGGTGCATGGACTTATCAGGGTTGAGTACATGAGCATAGTAGTGTGTGTGTGTGTGTGTGTGTGTGTGTGTGTGTGTGTGTGTGTGTGTGTGTGTGTGTGTGTGTGCGTGTGTCTTTAAAGCAAACACCCCGCGGCTCTTCCCCTGCAGCAAGTGTTGGGAGCTGGGCGTTCATCACCAGTGTTTTATGAGCGCGGCGAACATGTTTAATGCCCCAGGGGAGTCTTCTCGGTATTTTGACTTGGATTCCTGTGAAAGGCTCGAGGCAACTTGGCGATGGTTGAATGTTGAATATGAAACTGTGGTGTACTTTCGTCTAACGCATTACTTACTACGTTGTTGTTGTCTTTGTTGCCGCTGTTGCTGCTGCGACTTCATTCTCGCTGACACTCTTATTGCTACTACTATTGTTACTATTGCTGCTTTTACTACCACTACTATTACTGCTGCTACTGCTACTCCTGCTTTTACTGTTAGTGATGGTGCTGCTACTGTTACTATTGCTACTAAAGACTAAAGCTTATTGTCCCTTCCGGTACCATCACTTTCTCCTCTTCCTGTTACACATTCGACTGACAATCCTCATGCTATTCCCTCACTCTCCGGTGTGTGTGTGTGTGTGTGTGTGTAATTTACCTCCACGGTCGTCTGCTGGTCACCCTACCAGTCTACCCCATTACGGAGCGAGCTCAGAGCTCATAGACCGATCTTCGGGCAGGACTGAGACCACAACGCACACTCCACACACCGGGAAAGCGAGGCCACAACCCCTCGAGTTACATCCCGTACCTATTTACTGCTAGATGGTGAACAGGGGCTACACTTTAAGAGGCTTGCCCATTTTCCTCGCCGCTTCCCGTGATTCGAACCCGGGCCCTCTCGATTGTGAGACGAGCGTGCTAACACTACACTACACGCGCGCACGCGCGTGTGTGTGTGGGTGTGTGTGTGCTTGTGTATACCAAGTACTGGCCTTCCTCAGAGAAATTCAATGGTCGCTATTCTAGTGAGCTCACTCTTCCAAGGAAACACAAAAACAATAAACACATTCATGTATTTATTTGATGTTTGCAAAAATCGTAAAATATCGTGCAATATAAAATAATTACAATTTTTTTCGTGTGGCTAAGAATTCAAGACAATTACAAGATTTAAGAATACCATTTCTTCTTGAGGGAGGCAACGAGTGGCAACCTCTCCGCCATCATGGGAAAAATCAACACAACCAAGAAATATAAGAGGGACGCCAGCCACGCCCCCGGGGCGAAGGGCCGCGTGCTTCGGCCTCTCGTCCCCCTGGGGGCCGCCGCAGGCACGGCAACGTGAGTAAATGTTAAAACACATTAATAACAGTAATGGTGGCGGATGTTCTTCCTCTTACAAACTACATATCAGCGATAAGGTCCGCATAGTGGGTGGCGGCTGTGGAGGAGGGGAGGAAGCCAAGCCAGAGGATTCTGATGCCCCGTGTGGCTTCTTCGCCTCCCCGGCCGAGGCCATCATAGGGGCAGCGCGATACATAATACACTCACCAAAGGAACTCTTGGTACATCTTGAGCAACGACTGTGTGCAGGCGAAGCTCGCCCCGTCCTCGCCGCCACCGACCACCCGATTATCCACTCGCATGGAAAATATATATATAGTATGTATATGCATATCATTTCTTCAAATAGTTTGGCACACTGATACATACGTGTTTACAGGGAACCCAACTCGTTGAATGGTGCATGACAACTCCATACTGAGGTGACACTTACAAAAACTAATAAGTGTGTGTATCACCTGTTGCTGTTCCTTGAGCGATAAGACAAGAGTCCCTGCAACCTATCTCCCCCAACCCACCCCCCGCCCTCCCGCATCCCTCACAACAGGCTAGTTTCGTTTCCTTGCACGGGTTTACATCCCCGCTTCTTCAGGCACCCCACACAGACACCTCAGCCGCTTGTGTCCTGCCGGCGGCGTGGACGGCGAGGACACGCGGCGCGCCCGCTCATGCTATCACATCCCTCAGTGTTTCGTAGTTGATGGCGACAGGCTCCGTGGCGCTAACTTTACCCGTAGGGCGATAAACTAACAGCGGTGGACGTGTTAAGTGGGTGACTAAGCTCACTATGAGGTCGACACAAAAATAGTAATATATGTATATAGTTTTATGCAGTAATAGATCTACCATCATTACACGTACTCGTTCTATAGCATAACATTACGAGGACGATCATCTCTATACCGGAGTTGACCGCCGCAAATATATAATTAAGTTACGTCAGCTAAGAATCACCTGAACGACCCAAGGTCATTATTACATAAATGAAGAGGCGAGGGCGGCAGCGTTGCAAGAGGTCAACAGGAGAGTGAGAGGGCGAGCACGACAATGGCCTCGCCCCATCGACTATTTAGGGGTGGTGGCCTTGCACCCTCCAGCTACTACTACTACTACAATTACCACCTTAGTGGTAACTTAGCTGAGGCGAGGGCTTGGTGCCTCTACTCCCTGTACTTGGTGAAAGGCACGCCTGGGCACTCCTGACTACTAGTGAGTGTGGCAACGCTCAGCCGCCCTCGACCTTCCCTCCACTCAAGGCTTGGAAAGGTTTATCAGAGCACAGTCCCTTGGAAGGCGTCATAAAATACATCTAAACTATATTTTTCTTTGTATATAAATATCATGGTGGGAGGGAGACAAATGCAATATCATACACACGCTGATGCCGCGAGGCTGGCCTGTCGCGCCGCTCTCGCGCATCAGGGTCTCGTATCGGCGCCCTCTGCGTCACTTCTACTTCTAGTTTTATACACGGCGACAACAGAGACGATTCGAGCTAAAAAGAAAAACACTATTACACGCACGCACGCTCACACACACTCACACTTCCGGCCTCAGGTCCTCCCTTGGCCGCGCGACTCTCCAAGAAGTCTGTGCTCAGCTGCCACCTTGATTGCGGCGGGACCAACCTGTGTGCATGGGGCCCGCGTGACGCAAGACGTGGTTGGATTAAATAAAAGGAGGGATTTCTCTTTCCGTCACAAGCCACCGCGCCTCCTGGAAGGCAGCAGCACAACCTCCACCGCGCATGGAGATCCTCACTTCCTCCAGGAGGACTGGGGAGGAAGTGCTGCAGGGCCACTGCTAAGGTGCAGACCCGCCGCTGCCTTAAGCTAACTCACACATGAATGCCGAGTGATACACTGGCTCTACCCGAGGGTGGGAGGGACATAGTAGTATAGGAAAAGATAATCATTTGTACACTTAGCCTCTACCAAGCTAATCAAGACACTGATCACCTCTCATTGGTCAACAGGCGAACTACTCTACTTGTGCCACCTGATTCACGCCTTCGCGACTCACTTCTCACCCTTACCATATAGGACGCCGCTCCCCACCACGCTTCAAACTCGCGCAGGGGTCGCCGTGCCCGCCAGGCAGCCGAGATGGCATCCGGGTGCCAGGAGGGCAGGGCCTGGTGCGTCATTACTTAGCTGCGGGAATGTAAGAGCCACACCCGTGCCCGCCGCGCTGCAGGGGAGACAGACTGGTGTGCCGGTTTACCCTGAGGCGGCGGGCATGAGGGCGGGGGAGGGGCAGCCTTGGAAGCTGTGAGAAGTGGTGCCCATACATATATTGCACTTTAGGTTTACATAACCAACTAAATACACATCCGAACAGCAAACACTTTGCACCTGTCCATTATTACCTGGCGCATCCCTTCACCTGTGTGCCTGCCCGCCTGTGTACCTGCCCGCCCACACGCCCACCCTACGCCCGCTGTCCCGACCGCCTAGGCCCGCCCCGTCATCTACATCTACATTTTTTTAAATTTTCGTTTAAATCATCACAGCGACGCAAGCAGCGGTGTGCAGTTATTCACAATTTTCTTTATCACAGACGAATTTCCGTGTGGGAGCGGACCACTAAGCCACTGGTGATCGCTGTCCCTGCTTGGCGGCCCCTGCTTCACACCTGCTCCTCCTTGCAAACCCTCTCTTCACAACTCTTACACTCAGACCCGATTCATTCACCTTCGTTTTCTCATTTTCCAAACGCCGGGATGTCTCGCTCAGCCTCTTCTTGTACGGGCTGCTGGGGTCATCTCTCAACCTCGCCCCGCCCTTCCTCAGCGTCCCCTATCCTGCCGGGGAAGGCGCGGACAGGAAACTGCTGGGAGTATATTTGTTGTTTTCCGTTTTCTTCTCCTTGGGCCGTAAGCAGTCCAGCGGCGGTGGTGGGAAGAATTAAAGGATGTCATGGTGGTTGTTGTTTGATTATGGTGCTGTTTGTGGTGTTGTGGTACTCTGGTGGTGGTGGTGGTGGTGGTGGTGGTGGCCGAGGCGGTTGTGGTGCAGACCAGGACTCAGAGCCTTGCGATGAATGACTAGTAGCTTCACAAATTCTGGAGAGGACAAGAAACAAAAATATAAGTCACAAATTCAGTACAAGAAATAACAAAGTAACTAAATAAATGATAAATAAATAGATAAAAATAAAATGAATACATTAATAGTCTTAATGATAAAAGTCCTTCCTCAGCAAGAGCCTGAAAAAAAATCTAAAAATAAAAATCTTGTCCTCTTACACACACACACACACACCAACCTCGCCAAGGTCTTCGCCGCCCACAGCCACACACGGAGAGACCCCAGACCGCGGCCAGACGGGAGAGAGAGAGAGAGAGAGAGAGAGAGAGAGAGAGAGAGAGAGAGAGAGAGAGAGAGAGAGAGAGGGGGGGGAGGCGGGAGGACCTTGAGCGAGGTGGTGATAACGGGGACGCGGAAGAGAGAGAGAGAGAGAGAGAGAGAGAGAGAGAGAGAGAGAGAGAGAGAGAGAGAGAGAGAGAGAGAGATGCATGATCTAACAGAGGTGGTAATGATGGAAGCAAAAGGAAGCCACAATATGGAGGGTGCGAGATCGAGGCTAGCGAGGACAGAAGTACAGCAATGAGAGGAAGAGAAGCGCAGGGAACAACCGACAGCAGTCAGAAGGAACAGAAACACTTCATTGACACCGCAGCGAAAAATCAACCCTCTTAATTTAGAACGATAAAGATACATACTGTTGTAATTATGTTATCTTGTAATTTATTCTTAGCTTTACTTAATAGGATGAGGTCTGGAGTTATAACTTATTTTAAGCTCGATAATACACACACACACACCGGCCCACCTACCCCACCCACACAGCTGACTCATTTGTACAGCTGAGCGCCTCACACACCTGTACAAATCAACACCCTCATCACCTCAACCTTTCATCATCTACTTGTACACGTGACATAGAAATTCACGGCCAAAAATGACTACGTGAGCTTAGTACATTCACCCATACAGATACAGGTCCGTCCTCACTCGTTCCTATGACACTTACATGGTAACACACA
>NC_059285.1:10048845-10073845 GCF_017591435.1 Portunus trituberculatus
CTAGACCTGCAGGCTCTGACTATAGCCGGGGTTGGAAGAGGAAGAGGAGGAGGAGGAAGAGAAATAGGACGAGGACATTGCAGTGCACGAGGGTAAGGAGGACAGGAGGAGGAGGAGGAGGGTGGTGAAAAGCTAGTAATGGTGGTGGTGGTGGTTTAGGGGGGAGGAAGAGGAAGGTATACCAAGCAAGTGTAGAATAATAATGTAATCTGAGTGTCCTCCTCTATGATGTCTATGTTGATGGTCCGTTATCGCTGATACTTGCATGGACTCAAGGCTACACTGATGTACTCACACACTCACTCATTCACTCGCTGTTTCACTTGACTGACTGAGTGTGTAAGTGTGCCGGTCAGTACTGCCACGCTTGTTTTCTCTCACCACAGGCTGCTATCAAGTCCCTGACAAGTAATCTGTGCAACTATTAAGCTTGATTCACGGCCTGTCTGGTGCCTGACTTCCTGCTTGAGGGAATCACTGCTGGCCTACACCTGACCACCTAACGGTTGCCTGTGTGACTATAACTGGCTGGCTGACTAAGTGACGCTCTGGCTAATGGGAGAAATATCGCACGTGACTAAACCATGAGATCACCACTCGAGAGAAGCACGGGACTGACGACCTGAGTATACAAAGTGACTGATTAGCTGCGTGACAGACTGACCACTGGCGCCATATGACCCCGTTATTATGAGGCATTTAAGCAATCAAATCAAGCAGTGAAGCAGTCTCTCCCTCCTGCCAGTAGTAGATGAGCACCCTGTTAAGTGGAGAGGCTGGGCCAGCAGATTCCAACGAGCACCACTGCCATCACAATCACTCTCGATCATTACATCCAACGTTACTATTCCTTTATCTAATCTATTTTCTTAGCATTGTAATTTTCTTCCTTCTTTCTTTTTTAGCTGTCCTTTTTCTCCTCCACATCCTTGTTTTTCGTCCTTCTTTCTCACGAAGAAGAAAATCAACACGAACATCTGTCTTTTAATCTTTTCTCCCTCTTTTTTTATATAATTTATAACCTAAAATGTAAAGAAAAACCTAAAAATACCTCTTCCTCCCTCTTACTTTAATACCAAGTGGCAAAGAAAAACGCTTTAGAAAATTGAAAATTCTTTAAGCTCCGGCGGTGCATTGAAGTTTTGTTTGGCTTGGCGGCGGCAGGAGGCGAGGCGCTGACGGGGCGGGAGATTAGTTAATAGACGACAGGGAACGCCCCCGCCGCCACCTGCGTGCTTGAAGGGGATTAAACGCCGAGGCCTAAGTGGACAATGGTGGGTGTGTTTGGTTCTGGGTGGCAGTGGACAGGAGGAGGAGGAGGAGGAGGAGGACGGGGAGGAGGAGGAGGAGGAGGACAGGGAGGAGGAGGAGGAGGAGGGAGGAAGGAAAAGAGGAAGGAATGGCTAAATTTTCTTCCCAGAGGACGGACGCGGGGGGCGGGGTGTCAAACCCACCCAGACACACACACAGTACACACACACACACACACACACACACACACACACGAGGAAAATCGGTACCAAAAGAAGCAAATAATCGAAGTGCAACCGAAATTTTAAAACCAATGCAGAATAAAAATAAATAATAATATCGTAGCGAGAAATAAACGAAGAAAAAGGAAGGGAATAAAAAATAGATATTATGGCGGCTTCTGACACCAACACGAGCCGCCAGTAGGCCTACCCTAAGCCTCCAAATATTCCCAAGCCAACCTCCCTCCCCTCCCACGAGTCCACGCTGTCTAGACTCACCACTCCCACCAGACACCAGCCAGACACACACACACACACACACCACGGCGAGACTTCCATTCACCTATAGACCTCCTTACGTCCTTTTTCGGGGTCACACACACACACACACACACACACACACACACACACACACAAAGGAGACAAATGGAAATATCGAATGTCATAAAGGCTGATTGATTTAAGGAATTAGAGTAAGAAATGTTAGCTTAAGGAGAGAGAGAGAGAGAGAGAGAGAGAGAGGAGCCCTAATTCCACCCAACAAACTTCAACAATTTACTTACGGGAACGAAATAGGAAATAGTTTGTTTATTAGCACACTGAGTTGTTCCCTTCCTTGCCACAGGCCTTTCCTCTGTCCCTTGCCTCGCTTTCCCTTCATCCCTCCCTTGCCAGCTTTCTATAATCCTCTCTTACACCCCTCAGCCCCCATACGGTCTTCCCTAAGCCAGCCTATCTCCCCTTATTCATGAGCTTGCCAAATTCTCCTCCTTTGCCACCTACCAGCTTCTCTCTCTCTCTCTCTCTCTCTCTCTCTCTCTCTCTCTCTCTCTCACCAACCATCGCTTAGCCAACTTCGCCATTTCCATCTTCCTGTCCTCCCTCTTTTCTATTTTTCTTTTCTCTTTTCCGTCCAAACTTTGCCTTTTCTCTTTTCTTCTGTTTAGTTATTCTTTCTCATCCTCTACTGGCATTGTCGTTCTTGTTCTTTTCTTGAGTATTCTCGGTAAGTCTCTTTTCTTCCCTACAATGTTCTCCAAGGCTCACCTAGATCCTATTTCATATTTAGTCATTAACTTTCTTTCCTTCACACTATCGTAAACTAACTCACGCAAACTTGTTATTCTATTATCATCATTACTAAGGGAAAGCTCACACAAATATCTGCCCACCAACTCCACCACTAGCACCATCATCATCAGCATTAGCATCAGGGACCACTGCCTCCTTGTCCTCGGTTGGAACGGAACAGACTCATGTGCTTTTGGCGTTCCCAGGTAAACATAACTCGTACTTTAGCACCCAAGTATCTTCCTGGCACGCACGCCTCCTTACTCTCCTTCCCACGTTTTCTTTAATAATAATAATTTCTACACGAGTGCACTGTCGTTTTAACTCTTGGCCAGTCATGCCCTCATTCTTATCGGCATTGAACGCTATCCAAGAACGCCTCTCCCTTGCTTGCCTCACAGCCCTTTGTCCCTTCCCTCTCCCTCCCTCCCCACCAACACCTCTCCTTCACATGCCTGCCTTGACAGCTCACTAACAGCTGGGGGATGGTTACTGTTTTCGGTGCTTGGACACGCGCTAGTGAGGGGAGGTGAGGGGTACTAGGGGCAAATAAAGACGGGGGGGTAAGAGAAGGATACACGAGCCAAGATATGTTAAGTACAGTCGCGCCCAGGTTTCCTCCTCCACTTCTACCATTACTACCACTATTATCACCACCACCTGCAGCAGTAAGTTACAGATGCATCTAATACTACGTATTAACTTTTTTCTGCTATTTTTTCTTAACTGTGGATCATAATTTGAGTGTGTATGTGTGTGTGTGTGTGTGTGTGTGGTCCTGACTCATTCTTATGTCCTAATCTACTGCTTTATTAACCATTCAACACAATCTCATCCTCCACTTTTTCCTACTTCTCTCTCTCTCTCTCTGATAGTTTTACCTCATTTTTCCTTGCTTACTGTCCTACTCTCCTCCTTTATGGACGCTTCTACACACCACTACTCGCTTTAATTTTCCTTCCATCTCACCACTTCTCTTGCCTTCTCTGTTCACACATCCTGGCCGAGAAGAATTCTATCCCAGAGCCAGCAGACTGCACGAGGGATGTTGGGATGGCGCCAGGAGACAGAATGCTCGTACTTAAACACGCAGGGACACCGCGAGACAGAAGAATGACAACACAATAACAACGCTAATAAAAACAACCAAAGCAACCGCCAGACAAACGACTAAAATGTAATTGTAAACTGTATCGATCCAAACTAAAACTACATGGGATTTCTGTCTGTTCTTGCCCCTATTCTCTCTCTCTCTCTCTCTCTCTCTCTCTCTCTCTCTCTCACACACACACACAATATCGTCATAATATAAATAATAAAAAAAAATCAGGCAAAACAAAAGAAAACATTTACAATGAAATAGAACAGACAAGAGAAACGTAATGAAAAGAAAAAATACGAAATAAAAAAAAATAACAAAATGCTAGATAGAAGAGGTAAGAAAACTCTCAACTCACCTAATACATCGCTGCTGTCACGCTACCGATGTCCGACGGGTTCCGAGTCTTTCTTGGTGACCCACGCCCCCTGAGGCCCCTCGTGCGGCTCATGAGGCTTGAAGGAGGGGCCGACGGAAGAACCCGCAAGGCAACTCCTCCACCACTATCCTCGACCCAGGGGTTACTGGAGCCTTATGCAGCTACCTGTAGGCGCTGACGAAGACCTCGCCGCCGGTGTACAACACACTCACTCACCACTTCTCTTGACTTGTTACATATTTACATGATCTTTTCTTCTCTCGCTGATAACACATTTCTAAAGGTGATTATGTATAGGGAGTTAATATTAGGCTTTATTTATTATTTTCTTTTAATTTTCTTAGCGTGGGGCTCCATGTATGCAATTCTCAAGTTATTCCCTTCTTCCACTGCATGTGTGGGTGTATCGTGTATCATGTGCAGGCGACCACAAGCAGCACTCATTCTTCAATAAAATCTCTTCCTTGTGTATGAATCGCTTTCTTACAGGGGATAAGATACCAGCATGACAATACCAACGTGTAGTTGTAGCACCACCACACCACAGCTATGGAACTACAGGCTGCGACTGTGTAACACTTCCATTTCTAATGACATTTCTCTCTCTCTATCTCTCCTTCTAGGTACCCTACTTGTAACTTTCACTCTGTCTTCTTATATCTCTCTCTTTCTTAATTTTCCCTTCTCCCTAACTCTGTTTTATCCGTGTCTTGTTCAGTTTCGGCTTGTTGCGTTCCGGTGCGTGATCCCTTGTTGCTCCTGCGCCGAGTGTCCTCACCAGTACGGGGAGTCGTTGATGTTCAAGTGGTTCCAGGACGCAAACTCGCTCCAGGCGTCTATGTGCACGTCGTACACGTCCTTGGGCTTCCCCTCCATGGGGCTGACCTTGGGTCTGAACGATACGACCACGTAGTTCTTGCTGTTGTTGTTGTCCCAGTACTCCACGTTGTCGCTGGAGAAGCACACGCAGAACTCGATCTTGTCTGCTTGCGTGGACACCGGCAGGGGAAGGATGAAGGAGAAGGTGTCATACAGGTCGTAAGAGGCGCCCGTGGCTGTGCAACGAGAGGGGACATACGTAGCCTCGATGTCCTCGTGGGAACCCCAGTTGTCTATGGTGAACCTTACCTTGACCGTCTTGTTGTATGACAGATTGCGGACCTGAGGCGGCGAGGAGGGGAACATGAGAACCCACGAGTGAGAGAAGACACTTAAATGCTAACAATGACAACACTCCAGAGTTTGTTATTGTAGGTGACTAAGGAACGTCAGTGAAAGAAGAACTGAAGGAAAGGAGGAATATCTAACTGGAGATTGGAAGGACTGTATACAGCGCCAATACACTCAACAAATCACCTGCATTGATCACAAAACCCTAATAATATGCAATGAACTATAAATTTAAAAATGGAATATGAGTAAAAAAGTAGAGAACCCAGCTATTCTTACATCCACTACTGTTACTACCATACAACTACTACTACAACTGTCATCACAACATTACAAATACCATCCCTTCAGTTTATACTCGTAGCGGACCATCTTTCTCTTACCTTGACAGTGCCCGCAATGTTGCCCTCAGCCTCCTTGATCATCACGTTCTCCAAGCAAACATTGTCCCGCTCCAGTCTCGCCTTCATGCCGATGTAGTCAGAGGCAGGCTGAGCAAACGCCAATTCCCACTGGTCCGCCACTGCCTCCGCCTTGGCTCCCCCGGTCACCTGTAGGCGGCAGGTGAAGAGGGGTGGCTGTTGAGAGGTGGGCCGAGACATGCAGAATCACATACACGTACAGTTACTCTCTCTCTCTCTCTCTCTCTCTCTTTCGCTATACTCACCTGCTCAAGGAAGTCGGCGGTCCATCTTGGGGGGCAGTCTGGTCTTTCTGTAAGGACGCGGATCTCTGTGAGCGGGTGACCTTGAGTATCGGCGAACACCACCTTCTTTTTTAGTCTGGTGGGAGACACGGCGCCCAGCTGCTGTTGAGGGACACGAGAAGGGAAGAAAGGCGGTGAATATACTTTTTTGATGCGCTCCGATGCCTGGCTTGTTGTATATCGCATGAGAATTAAAGCCATTTGTGTCTCCGTCTGCATATATCTGCCCGTCTGTCTGTCTCTGGTTCACATGATTGTGGTGTCTCGTCATGAAGTTCCTGCATTGCATCATAATTAAATCTCTCTCTCTCTCTCTCTCTCTCTCTCTCTCACCTCGGGCTCTCCCTCGTCCTGTCGGGCCACCAGGCAAGACTTGATGGGCTGCAGCGTCAGCTTATCCAGCTTCTTTTTGGAAGGTGACCGTCGACTTGCTGACCTGTGAGGCGAGAGGAAAGGAGGCGCAGGTGTAGGGGAGGAGGTGAAGGGACGAAGGAAAGGATGTTGGGGAGGACAAGGGGAGGAAGGAGGGGAAGGAGGAAGGAGGATGAAAAAAAAAAGAAGACGACACGAATTAGATGAGAACAGCAGGATGTATTTTTTTTTTTGTCAAATTATAAAGTCACGTTTAAATAGACTTGAGACTTGGAAGATCTCTCTCTCTCTCTCTCTCTCTCTCTCTCTCTCTCTCTCTCTCTCTCTCTCTCTCTCTCTGAACTGACCTGAAACTTCTCCTCACACCGATTTCGTTCGCGTACGCTGAGGAACAACTGAGGTGACTGTTATCCAAAGTGTTCCTGAAGCTGTTCCCGTTGACCATGGCGCCGCATGATTGGGTGCCGGTGCTCCAAAAGGAGTGGAGGGGGCTGGCCTGGAGCGGGGTGGCCTGGAGGGGGGTGGGGGCTGTCTGGAGGGAGGACAGGCGGGTGGTGTAGTCATGTATGAAGGGCTGGGAGGCGAGGTACCCGGAGGTGAGGACGGGAGAGGAGCCAAGGTACATCTCCGCACCGTAGTCGCTCGGCATCATCAAAGTTGTCATCAGGCCCTGGGGAGGAGAGAGGAGGCGCGTGAAGGCAGGGTTGACTGATTCACTGTTAGGCTAGGTTGGGTCAAGTTTGCGTGCTCTGTTTTTTCCAGGAATGAGTGCAGGGAGGAGTGCATGCAATGTGTGTGTGTGTGTGTGTGTGTGTGTGTGTGTGTGTGTGTGTGTGTGTGTGTGTGTGTGTGTGTGTGTTGGGGGATGGTATGTGTAATGGTGGGATAGCTGTGGTGTGTGGTGGGAGGATGCACGAAATGAATAATGGATTGATGGACACACACGAAAAATGAAAGTTTTAAATCATGTGGAAGCAGAAAAAAAAACCGAGACAAATACGATAAAAAACATTGATTTAAGCCCTCCTAGAAATTACTTTCATAAATTTACACACACACAAGAAAAAAAAAAACAGGTATAATAGTAGTAGTATCCCACAAGACGCATTAGCTTGCATAAACAGCGCCATGACAACCCTTATCAGCCTCGCTATCTTACTCTGGCCACCTCCGGATCTGACGATAAGGTCACAGATAAGGTCACACCACTTCAGGACCTGACATCGCCTCCCCTCGCCCCTCCTATCCCAGCTAGTCCGCTCCCCACTCCCCCTCCCGCCGCCCACCTTACTCTGCCCTACATAAAACTTCAATGACGGACCTTCCGAGGGCTATGGAACTTGTGACTAGCATTCATTATTACTCTCTCTCTCTCTCTCTCTCTCTCTCTAGCTGAAATTCAAATATTTTTCTATGAACATTCCGATCTTCACCATCACTCTTCATCTATCAATGCGACCCTCACTTCTCTGCCTGTGACTCATCTTTCCTCCTCCTCCCCCTCCTCCTCTTCTTTCATCACCAATGTCAGGAACAGCAGATAACTTGGTGATCTTTCAAGTATTGTACTTCACCAATTCAGGCATGTCGCTACACCCACCACCACCACCACCACCTCCTCCTCCTCCTCCTTCCTGGTGTATGAATGGAACGAGGTCTGGGTGACGTCATGAGGTTGCAAGGGACTCGAGAGAGGAAGGGGAGGTCACTAAGGTCTTGCAACTTTCACTCTCCTCCTCCTCCTCCTCCTCCTCCATCTTCTCTTCCTCCTCTTGTCAGCCACCGAAGGAAAAAAAATATTGCGTCTAGTCACTATTTCTTAACTCAGGATGAAAGTTCTTGCCTGTCATCTATTTTTTTTCTTCTTCTTCCCTCCTCCCCCGGGCGCTGCAGCCACTTCCGCACAAGTAAGGTGAGGGCCGGGGAGGACAGGTGAGGGTGTATCTCAGGTAAGAACATAACGTAACTTCCTACCTTTTACCTGTCCCTGTTTTCAATCCACCTCCTCTCATTTTCCTCTTCCTCTAATATATCCTTCCTTCCCTCTCCCTTCAATGGCTTCACTAACTCCCCAATCCCTTTTTTTCTCTCTTCTTCGGCGCTTCCATATCTTCTCCCTCCCAGTGAACCGTGACTCAAGCTTCCCCTCTCCCTCCCTTCCTCTCCCCATCCCTCTAACCCGGCAGCAAGGCGTGACATAAATCTTATTCCTTAAAGTTGTGCAGGTCTTCCTCATCTTACTCTTACTTCTTCTCCTGGTATTTTTTTTATTTATTTATTATTTTTTTTACGTATATTTGATTCATGGTCAGGTTTAGTGGACTTAACGTTTCAAGCAGGAACACGTGGCTAATTCTCTCTCTCTCTCTCTCTCTCTCTCTCTGTCTGGTAGTTTCTCTCACGTTGCGGCGGCCAACCTTTAGAAGTGGCGGCCGCGAGAATTTTACAGGCTGCATACACACACACACACAGGAAGGACGGGAACCAAGGCCAAGGTCGCTGCCTCCTGCTGCGTGTGGCCGCGTAAGGTCTCTTTCCTTCCACTCTCCCCCACTCCCTCACACCTACCCCTTCTTCATAATCCCTCTCCTTGCCGCCACCTCCTCCTCCTCCTCCTCCCGTTACACTTACCTCCTTTCAATCTATGCTATTCATATGTGTTCTCTTATCTGTCTTGCTTCCTTACACTGATATATATTCTCTGGCCCTTCTCCCTCTCACTGTTTTCCTGTCTCTCTTATATTCCTTTTCTTTATCCTATCTCCCTTCCCTTCCTGCCATTTTCTCTCATTCTCAGCAATTTCTTACTACTACTACTACTACTACTACTACTATACTACTACTACTACTACTACTACTACTACTACTACTACTGGTGTTACTGCTGCTACCAGACTTTTCACTTCTCATTCACAAGGACACTCGTAAACACTAACTTATGTATTTCTACCCCTTTTTTTGTCATTTCTTTTTTTTACATTTATCGTCCCTTCGTGTTGTACGCTTACCCTCCCCTTGAGGTAACCATGAACTATAGTGGTGCGGGTACTACATCATCATCTAGCGCTCCTTCCTCCTTTCTGCATCATTTTCCTCCCTCCTCCCACTCTCATCCCCTCACATTGTTTTTCCTTTCCGCATATCCCTACCTCATCCTTCTCCCATTCCTTCCTCATCTTCTCCTTATCCCTTCGTTAAGTCTGCGTCCTTCGTCTGTACTCCATACCTCTAGTGCATCCTCCCTTCTCTTAACATCCAGTCTTAACCCTTCCTCTCTCTCTCTCTCTCTCTCTCTCTCTCTCTCTCCTTCCTTCCCACGCTCTCCTGACGTTGGTAATTAAGCCCCTAATAAGAAAGGCTCAAGTAGAAAGTATTCAACAGTTACATATTTAATGACACGCACTTCCACGTCGCTATTATATTTCTTTGTTACTCCTTCAGTCGTCCAGAACAACACTGCATCTTAATGTTTGCTCTCTCTCTCTCTCTCTCTCTCTCTTGCTATTTCGCTCAACACCCTTATATTTGAAGAAAAAACTTTATAAATTTATCTTCTTAAAGTTCGCATCAGCAAACACGAGACCCTCCTCACCCTCCTCCTTTTCGTCCTCTCTCACCCTTCACTCCCTCCCCCCTCTCTCCCTCTCTCTCTCTCTCTCTCTCTCTCTCTCTCTCTCTCTCTCTCTCTCTCTCTCTCTCTCTCACACAGCTCCATTCTTCCTCGGCAAGTCACCCGTGAAAGAGTTTTGTAACCTGAGACGCAGAAGATGCAGCTTGTGAGTGTCGAACTTTGTTGATACGAGACGAGCGTGTTGAAAAGTTCACTGATAGATCAGCAAATATTCGTTCATTATAAATACTGTGTGTGTGTGTGTGTGTGTGTGTGTGTGTGTGTGTGTGTGTGTGTGTGTGTGTGTGTTTTAACCAATCTATTTTGCCACCCTCCAAGTAAATAAGGAAATGAGAAAATGAAGGCACGGCAGAGCAATGACATGTGTTAGTAAATACAGGGAGGAAATAAAACACACAGTGAAGGAGGTTAAACACAAATGAGTCAAAGAAGAGAAGGCAGGAAAGGGATGACGAAATTATAGAGAAAGAAGAAGAGGAGGAGGAGGAGGAGGAGGAGGAGGAGGTATTAGATAGGTAAGAAAAAACTCAGAGAAAAACAGGATGGATGAAGTGGGGGAAGGTGGAAGAAGAGAGGCATGAGAAAGACAGGGTAAATTGAGGAGGAGGAGGAGGCAAGTAAGTGAAGTTGGGCGCACCTCTCGCTTCTTTGTCACGAGTGGAGCCCCATAACCTGGTCCCCGGGCAGGTAAGTTTCCTGTTTGGCGCGGCAACTTGACTCCTGCCCAGCCGCCCGCGACGCCCACCCCGCCCATCCCCACGCCTATGTAGACTCCGCTGCCCCCCAAAAACCCTCTCTCTGTTCGTACTAATGTGAAATATGCACTAATTTACGTGAGAGAAGAGTCAGCTGAACAAACTCCCATCTCTTATTCTCTCTCTCTCTCTCTTAGCAGTGACGATAGCGACGGAGTACATAGAGTTCACTGAAGTAATATCATTCCACCGGATGTTGCGCACGCACACACACACACACACACACACACACACACACACACACACGGCAACGGGTAAGAAATACTTCATTAGATAACAATCCTTAAATAAGAAGTTGAGAGAGAGAGAGAGAGAGAGAGAGAGAGAGAGAGAGAGAGAGAGAGAGAGAGAGAGAGCAGTCACCGCATCAAGCCCCAGTCACACAGTCTCCTTCAAACATTTCCTGAAGGTGGCTGCAACAGGTGACATGGGGCGGGAGCGGCGCTGCTGTGTAACCCCCGCTCCGTTGCCCCGGACAGCCTGAGCGGCGCCAGAGAGGTGATGGTGGTGGTGGTAGTGGTGGGGGCGGGAGGACACCACCATCACCGCTTCCACCACCCGGCAACAGACTCACACCCAACACGGATGCAGATGAAAATTGACTCTTCTCACAGCAAACGTATTAAAAATTACCGATACTTTATGAAATTCTAAGCTGTGGTATTCGAGGCATTTTGATTCGTTGTTTCTTTAAATGAGCGTGTTATTTTGGAATCACCTTTGTTATGGCGTTCCAATGACAGGTGTAGCACAAGTGGCAGCCGTGTAGGGGTGTAGTACCGGTGCAGTCTAAGCTCCTACACCTGTTAGCATTGGTGATGTGTTAGCAAGTGGAGGGATAAAGTAATATAACTATGTGAGGGCTACGAATGCCTGATGTTGCTTTCTTAACCGGCAGTGGTGGGTGTCAGTCCGGCCGATAAGACAGCTGGGTTGCCACACGCACTACTACCACCACCACCACCACCATTAATACGACTTTTAAAAACCATCCACCATTTACAATTGCTAATACTATAAGTTACCACTACTACAGCTACTACGGTTACTACTATAACACAACTACTTTTACTATATAGTACAACTACTGCCACTACAACTGCGATTAAACCCTATCCACCATACTGCTACTACTACTACTACTACAACTGCTTCTATTATTTACCATGTTTCACCATCATCTACACCACTACCATCAACCACACACACCATTACCCATCACTCCCAGATACCCATCACCAGTCACCAATACAAACATTCATCACCACCACCACCATCATACACTGTCACCACACATCCACACTTGCTACCATATTGTTACTTACCATCACCACACCACCACCACCATCACCACTCACTATACAAACTTTCACAAATCAGTCACTTTAGGCTATGTATGATACAACAGTCCCACCACCACCACCATCAGTCAATCACAACACCACATCACCACTATGTTATAAAAAAATCAAAGTTCATCATCACCACACTACACCACCACCAACCTTTGGGATTTTGGCTAAGTCCACACGACAATCACTGTTGGTCGAACACTGGACGACCCCCATGCACGACTCGGAGATTAAGTTTGCCTGAGGGTCGTCACCGTGTTCGTGCTTGGCTTCGAGAGGCGTGGTTTAGGAGGAAAGGGCGAGGCGAGTGACTGAACGATGCCCTCTCGAACTCCAGCGACCGACTGCAGGCACACACCGCACACTGACACACTCGACCCTTCCATCCAGCACCCAGCGTTCAAGGAGGAGGGAGAAGGGGGGAGGGGGTGTGTATTGGGGGTAGATGAGGGAGACAAGGAGGAGGGTATCTCAGGTCTACCCAGCAACCCCACCCACCCACCCACCCACACCACCCAAAATATCTCATCTATCCTCTTCTCTCTCCTCTTTGATGCTTCCGTTCCGAACGTTCCCACCGTCTCCTCCATCTCTCCCCTCAGTGAATGACGCACTGGAACTCTCTCTCTCTCTCTCTCTCTCTCTAGATGATTCAGTGGTTACTAATGAACATTCTTGAACGCAGTTTCGTTATTATGAAAATCTGCTTAATTTTGATTATGTTAATTACTGCTCATATCAAGTAGACTTTTTTTTTTTAGAATTGTTCGAGATTCGCGTATTTGTTCACTTAGTACTTTTGTGGTTAATAGAGACGATGGAAAGGGAAATAGTAAACATATAGCTACGGCGCCGGAATAATCATGACAACATTAAGGTACCGGTTAGAAGTACGAGGGCAGCCTTGAACCAGATTCGAACTCACCACACTCGCGAGTCAAACACTGTCCTACAAAGACACTCGTCGCCAAAGAAGCAACGTGAGAGAGAGAGAGAGAGAGAGAGAGAGAGAGAGAGAGAGAGAGAGAGAGAGAGACTGCTTAACTATACTATATTGGAACAGATTGATAGATAGATAGATAGATAGATAGAAAGAAAAAAAAAAACACAAACACACACAGAGACTGCCGAGGTGGTGAGGTGGCAGGTGGCAGCTCAGCTCTCACCTCAGCACACACCTGACACACAAGCTACCCTTATAAAACCCTTTCCTAGCCGGGTGTTGGCTGGTGCTAGGTAGTGAGGTGACCTTCCAAACGCTCCTTCCACCGCCACCACCACCACGACTGTTCACACCCTTACGGTGCTACCCATTTCGCAGTTTCCTAGTGTTTTACACGAGTTTTGCTCAGATCCTTGGTTCTTTAACTCTATGTATCTTTCTCTACAAAACCCTCATCTACCTACTACTCTCACATTTATGATAAAGCATACGTCCCTACATAAACTAAGTTCAACTCAATAATCACGCACTCCACATGTAAACAAACATTAATTACCCACGAAATAAGAGACTTAGCCCTCCCCTATCAAGCACAAGTCCATTTTAAGCTCTTTACATAACCTCGAGTCTTCCTTCATTCGTCCTCCCCCCCAGCCCGTCCCCTCACACTTTGCCTGTCGCTAAGCTGGTTCGGCCGAGAAGTAGAGGACGCTCGCCTCGGTCTCTCACTTCCCCACACTGACTTTGTCGCCACTTGAACTCCTTTGTAACAAGACGATGGACTGTCATAGGGCTACCGATACTAATTTAGCTTTACACTGACAAGTTAATAATGTTGATATAACCTGCTCGCGCACTCTCTCTCTCAAGCACACACACACACACATTACGTTCCTCACTCTATCTTTACTATCGCACGTTTTCATTCTCTCTCTCTCTCCCGCACGCACCACCAAAGCGGCTCGCCTCACACACAATCACCCGCAAGTTTGCCTCCCGTGCGATCCGCGACGGCCGCTGCAGGCAATCACCCACTCTGTTCACCAGTACCTTCTCAGGAGTCACTGCCGGGACCTCACTCGACGTTCCCCTGTCAGTCCGCGGCGTGACAACTCGGATACACTCTCGGTCAAACACAAACACTCACGCAAGCACCTTCCCACCACATGTCAACGCCACTAACTGGTGGGAACCAAGCTTACGCTTCACTAGTTTGTGCTTCCGTTCTGCAATCCTGCTGTCGTATCGCCATTAACACGATATCACACTATCAGACAACGAATTAACATCCTTTTAATAACAAACACCAAGAGTAATGCGACTGACCCGTGTGCTGTCAGCCAGTCATTCACTCACTCTCACACACGGCAAGGCACTGGCACTTACTGTATGAAAGGGCAATGCTCATTCAACACACAGCAGCTGTGATAATCAATCCCACACACAGCGGTTCACAGCCTGCTCCTCCACGTGCACCAAGCCCAGAGCTCCTATACTGACTGTCGTATCCTCGTCGAGGCCGCCAAAACATTTCTATCGGCGAGGTGGCACTCACCCAAGCTGTCGTACCGCACAGCCACGTTGCCTGGCGCTGTCTTGTGCTACATGGAAATTGTTATTGATTTTAATAACCACTACGTCTAATTGTCAAGCATAGAATAATTTTCATCGTCACCATTGGCCAGTGAGAAAGTAAAAAAGGGCAAATGTCCTGTGTGCCTGGCAGCAGGCATCCCCGGCGGGGTGCCCTACCTCCTCTCGAGCACCCAGTGTTCACGTGCTCTGGCGACAACCAATCAAAAACGTGGGTGTGGTTTCGACCAATCAGCAAGCATGTCTGTCTCGTTCTCAGCTGACGAGAGCCTGAGCACCTCGGTAACAGGGCCGCTAAGGAAAGGCGTCCCCCATCCACTCCCCGAGGCCCAGGATGACCCGGGAAAACACCTCACTCCGGCCGCCAGGCACACAGCCCGAGCCACTTCACGACCAGGCGAGTCCGGCTTCAGGTGGACCAGGTGAAGAAGGCAATGCAAGGACGCAAAGTGCCGAGGGAAAATCTTGCTATACACTGAGGCAGGTCTATTACCACAGAGCCCTGAGGGCATCGCCATGGTGCCTGTACATCGTCGCGATATGCATGGCGCCCCAGGTCTTTGAATGCACTGCTAGATAAGGGCATCCCATTTTGGCCGTAAGTGGGGCAGCGGGGATTCCGTAGGGGGCCTGGAGCCAAGGTGTGGTCACGTGACCACCTCGTTCCTGCTGAGTGGTGAGGCTGATGCAAACTGAACGCTGCATCTCGTCACTGACGCAGCACTACGCCTTCCTTTCCCTTGTGCCACCATTCTGCGTCCCCTACTCTTATTATTATCAGTATCATTGTAATAATGAAAATAATGATAATGATAATAATAATGATAAATTATTATTACTATTATTGTTATTGTTATTATTATCAATACCAGTAGTAGTAGTAGCAGCAGTAGTAATAGTAGAAGCAGTAGTAGTAGTAGTGTTAGAAGCATTACAATAATAATAATAATTATTATTATCATTATTATTATTATCATTATTATCATTGTTATTTTTATTATTATTGTTTTGAAGACATTATATGCTTCTACAATTACTACTACTACTTCTGCTACTTCTACTACTACTACTACTACTACTACTACTACTACTACTACTACTACTACTGTACCAACAAAAAACGAGCGCCAGAGATGAATTCCTGAAATCACTTTCTATGATGCTGTTTCAGGTCGGTCTCTCTCTCTCTCTCTCTCTCTCTCTCTCTCTCTCTCTCTCTCTCTCTCTCACACACACACACACCCGGTAGCTCAGTGGTTAGAGCGCTGGCTTCACAAGCCAGAGGACCGGGGTTCGATTCCCCGGCCGGTTGGAGATATTTGGGTGTGTCTCCTTTCACGTGCAGCCCCTGTTCACCTAGCAGTGAGTAGGTACGGGATGTAAATCGAGGAGTTGTGACCTTGTTGTTCCGGTGTGTGGTGTGTGCCTGGTCTCAGGACTATCCGAAAATCGGAAATAATGAGCTCTGAGCTCGTTCCGTAGGGTAACGTCTGGCTGTCTCGTCAGAGACTGCAGCAGATCAAACAGTGAATCACACACACACACACACACACACACACCGGGGATGGAGGGAAGTAGCGCGGGGCGAGCCACTGAGCCACACCACCACCAGTCTTATGCTGCGCTGTTGATTCTTCGGCTCTTACGGTGCAGTTCTGGTTACCCGCTACGGACTGGAGGACGAAGATGGGCTGTGGGGGGGCGGGCGGGTGATATGGGAGGTGTCCAATCTTGTCCATCGTCCACTACTCCTCCTCCTCCTTCCTTCTTTTAATATATAATCCTTTACTGTCAGTTGGAAGCAGGAGTGAAGAAGAGGAAGAGGAAGCTACAGTCAGTCAAGAGGTGATATTGTAGAGAAAGAAAACGAGATCTAGAATTTTAGAATATAGATATATATAATACGAGATTTTCGTTTTATTTCATCAGTTTTTTAAGTGTGTGTGTGTGTGTGTGTGTGTGTGTGTGTGTGTGTGTGTGTGTGAGAGAGAGAGAGAGAGAGAGAGAGAGAGAGAGAGAGATATTCAATCCTCTTCTTGTTTTTTCATCCCGCATGTGTCAAAGTCGCTAATAGTTCCCATCCATTTATTTACCTCTATCTATCTATTCGCTTCTCGAAATAGGAAAGTAAAGTAAGAAAATAAAAACTCCATAGAGACCGCTATCTATAGAGGACCACTGTCTTCCTGGCCTTCTGCAATATGTATTCTAAAGATGCAAGCGGCCTTCGGGTTCTGGCCAAGACTTCCCAGGTGATCCCTTGCAACGCCGGCGAGCAACATGTGCACCGCCATCGTCACCGCCACCACCACCACCGCCACCACTGCCTTCACCTCTTGCCGCTTCAATCAATCAGTAAACAGAGAGACAAGCAAGTGACAAAAGCAGGGCAAGGATGAATCCGTAGTATTTCTCTCTCTCTCTCTCTCTCTCTCTCTCTCTCTCTCATCTGGCCGAAGCTCCAGGAGGGAAAGCTAAGTGTGTCGTGGCTCCTGGTTTTGTTCCTTTCTCAACGCTTTTATTTACTTGACAAACATTTTCTTTTCTTGTGCCTAGTCGAGAGGTGGCGACGGGCGGGCAGGGGTGTGGGTACACAAGCAGGCGTAGAGGGGATGGCGGGTGAAAGGGAGGGCGGGCAAGCAAACATTCAAGGCACCATCGTGATTTTTTCTTTTCCCTTATTTCCTTTTCTTGTTTCTTTGGCTCGCCCTTCCGTAAAAAAAAAAGCGTTATCACACTTCCACCTGTTCCTCTGCTCTCTCACAAACTCGAGGCCAAAGAGACAAGGAGCAAGAGACAAGTGTGTTTGTATTACTTTCTTGCATGAAACTGAGACGTGACTTGAGAGAGGGGAAACAAAAAGAAAAATAAAGAAAGAAAGAACAAGAGAGAGATAAGGGGGGTTTACGGGTAAACGGCAATACTCCAAATAGTCAGTAATTCTGGCAACATTTGAGCAAAGTCACCTGTTGCTACCTTGAACACATCCCACCTGTCACTGCCAGAAATTGTGCAAAGGTAAAGCGACGCTGAATTTCACCTCGTCTTGTCCGTTAGTCCACCAGGTAACAATAACAGTAACATACTTTCCCAACCCATTCGTTACTGTTTCGCCACTCCGCGCCCTTCGCAACCCCGGGGCTTCTTCAGTTGCCTCAAGGCGCGCTCTGTAATTTGTCCGCCGGAGGTAGAAAGATTACCGCCCACACCTGTTGCTTGTTGTTTGCGCTCTCTCTCTCTCTCTCTCTCTCTCTCTCTCTCTCTCTCTCTCTCTCTCTCTCTCTCTCTCTCGTCAGTTTTGTTTATTTTTTTTTATAGTGTAAGCATAAAATTCTGATGGTTTCTCGGCCTGTCTGCTTGTCAGTCTGTCTGCCTTTCTGCTTGTTTTTCTGCTTGACTTGATATGATTATCGGATTAAAAGGAAAACTAGAAAACGATGGTAGGAAATATTCTAAAACAGTAATATGAACATCATCAACAGCAGCAGCCATAATGGTACAGTACCGTGGCACAGTCTTGTATACACATACGCACACACGCACTGACACTCCATTGTTCGTAGTTATCTAAAAAAAAAAAAAAATGTAATAGATATGAAAAAAAAACTTCCATAACCACAGTAACAAGATCCAGATTAGTGTTTGTTTGTGTGTGTGTGTGTGTGTGTGTGTGTGTGTGTGTGTGTGTGTGTGTGTGTGTGACCTTGAGAGGAAGGCAGCCTCTGGAACACCACAGCCTCGAGGGCTGGCGTCCCTTGGAGGTGACTCTTGGGGGAGGAGGCAGTAGTGACGGGTGATCCTCCTCTTCTGCCCTCCTTCCTTCTGTCCTCCCCTGCCTCACCAGCTCCCTCCTTCCCTCGCTCTCTCCAGTTCTTCCTTCTCCAGCCCTCCAGATACCTCCCTTCCCTTCCTCCTCCATGTCACCATCCTCACCCTTCTGTTCCTTCTCCTCCTCCTCCTCCTCCTCCTCCTCCTCCTCCTCCTCCTCCTCCTCCTCCTCCTCCTCCTACTCCTGCTGCTGCTGCTGGTCTTCCTCCACCATACACAACTTGCTTAGCGACAGGGAACCAACATGTCGACAGAAGCCCGAGAAGTGCGTCCTGACACCATTTTGGCCACAACAACAACAACAACAACAACAACAACAACAACAACAACAACAACAACAACAACAACAACAACAACAACAACAGCAACAACAACAACAACAATAAGAGGAACACGCAGCAACAACCACATTAATATGAACATCACATAGGAACAAGGAACACAGCGAGGACAAGTTTGTATATTTAAACCAAGAGGACGAAAATTCTCCTGCACCTCTCTCTCCTCTCCTCCCCAACCCACTGAGCACAATTCAAGGCCTATGTAGTGTTCCGGCCACGTGGGGGCGTTTACAAGAGGGAATGCCAAATATCAGAAAGGTGTAGCGGTTTTGGGAATTGGCAAGGTAGGCGGATATAGATTGAATTGAAAGGTTCTTGTTCCACTCCACTGGGTTGATAATATAGATAACTCTTTAAAAGAATAATGTTAATGCCATACTTCTGTATTGGTGTATAGCTGTGTATGTATACAGTCTATTTTTGTGAGATCTTTTAATATTTACATGATATTTATACTTATTTTATTCTCTTTCTTGTTTCTAGTGTCTTTTAAATGTAGCACAGAACTTTTTCGGCGTTGTTTTAGGACAAGTTGCAGCTCTGCATCCACATCATGACTTTACCCTAGCCTCCAAATTACTCTGGTCTTAGTGTAACTGATTTATGTTCAGATTAACTATACCGACTGATGAATAATTGATACAAACTACCGGACTCCCGGATTTTATTCAGAATACCGGATGCAGACTGGAAGACGCAAAGAAATAATGTCCCAAGTAGAGCGTCGCCGGAAGCTATACGTAATTTTTTCCAAGATTAAGGAGCGACGGACGTCATGCGGCAGTAATCATCCATATGCCATCTGAAGTAGGCACAGCAGCCAGGCCTCACTGATGTAAGTCCACAGCCTTCTGGAGGAAAGCCAACACTAGCTCGAGGCACATGGCATAGAGAAAAAGTAAAAGTAATAACCAATGTCTGCCGGACTGAAACATAAAACTT
The DNA here is from genome assembly GCF_017591435.1 of Portunus trituberculatus. Taxonomy (NCBI): domain Eukaryota; kingdom Metazoa; phylum Arthropoda; class Malacostraca; order Decapoda; family Portunidae; genus Portunus; species Portunus trituberculatus. The sequence goes on from NC_059285.1 coordinate 10,068,500, forward strand.
AATGTCATATTCTGAAGCGAGTACGTGACTGGCTTCTGATGGTGAGGTCTGACAGGAGACGCAGCAGAAGGCCTTGGAGGTGAGAACGTGAAGGACTGAGGGCACGGCCAGACTCAGGTGACCGACTGCGAGTACTGTTCTATCTCTATCTTGGCCCTGTTCTAATTATGAGGTCGAGGCCGCGTGTTCCTGCCGTGTGTTCGTGTGTTGCAATGTTCCGTCAGTAGTGCGGTGGTAGTGCGGCGAGCAGCAGCAGCAACACTATCTTATCGGGTGTTACCATAACGGAGAGGATCTTTGAGGGATCAAGGTGATATGTAAGCCTTATTTTTATTGGGGCGTATTTAAAAACTGAGGCGTCGTGAACTGGATGGATAAGAAATTGTTGTGGAAGGTTGCTTGAAAATAAGAAACAAAAGGATAATGTAAAAATAAGTAAATAAATGAATAGATGTTAAGCGTACAGAAATGTCTGAATTTTCTGTAGTCATTATTTTTTTTTTCGGCTTTAATGTGCATTACAGGCTACAATAACGCCCCCCCCCCACACACACACAGTTGATTAAGTCATTTTGCTCAACCGCTGGATTATTTAGTTCATTTGTTTGTCAATGATTATTGTATTAGTTACATTTATTAATGTTATAATTTTGTTATTCACTTCAATATTCAGTGAGTGAGTGAGTGAGTGAGTGAGTGAGTGAGTGAGTGAGTGATAGAGTGAGTGACTCAATCAGTGAGTCAGTGCATTAGCTGCTGCCATGGTTACTGGTCTTACCTTTCCTTCACCTTATGATGCCAATTGATGGAGTTGTTGCGGCGCCAAAAGCCAATTATAACTCCCAACATTCACACACACATTCTCCTTCACCTCCTATTACTCATTACACGCTTCGTTTCTTTCCACATGATATCGTCCTATCCCTCATGCCTCTACTTCTACTCCTGCTCCTGCTCCTGCTCCCCATTCCATTCCACTCCTCTCTTTTATTTTATCTCGCGTCATATCGCCTGTCATTCTCACTCACTTAAATACTACGCGTCTCACCTTTTTTTTTTTACACCATATCATCATATACTCCCTACATCACCATCACCACCACCACCACCACCACCACCACCACCATCTATCTAACTAAGGCTATACAAAAACATGATAGAAACAAAAAAAGCTTCCACGTGTTTGTAATTATCGTTCTATGAAAAAAAAAAAGAGATGTCACGTTTGGGAGGAACAACTTTTGGAGAGGCAAGATAGGTGAGGTTACCTTCCCACGTGACTGATGCGGTACATGTAGACAGTGACTCACGTGGCACCCTAATGAACACTAAGCGGGAGGAGGTGAGAGTTTGGAGGATAATGGGTGAGGCAAAGAAGGTTGTAACAATGGCCTTATGTAAGTGTGTGTGTATGTTTGTGTGATGGGGATGGTATATTTAGTAATGTTTTCAATATTATTATTATTATTATTATTATTATTATTATTATTAGTAGTAGTAGTAGTAGTAGTAGTAGTAGTAGTAGCAGCAGCAGCAGCAGCAGCAGCAGCAACAACAACATTAATGATATAGTGGAACTTCGGAATGTGCCTCAGTGTCGTTAAAAGGCAACCAAGTACAAAATAACAAAATCAGAAGGCTTGGAGTGGCGGTGATGGTGGCAGCGGATGACGTCAGCAGGCGGTGAATCACACGGACGGAGGCGTGACCTTGACCTTCAGAATCTCCGCGCCAAGCAGCCTTGGAAAGCTCCCGAGTGAGTGCATGTGTACACGTGACGCAATTGTTGTGTCACGGCTGCGTCACTGTTACGCGACCACCACGTTATGGTTAGCACAGTCACGCAGGCCGGATGGGCAAGGAGACGGGCGATGGGAGGATGAGAGAGGGACTGTGGAGGCGGGGAGGTGGTGGGGAGTGGCGGGGTTGTGCACGCGTAGTAGGAAATGACTGACATACCTTTAAAGAGAGGAGTTCTTTTTTCTTTCTTCATAACACTCATGACGCAAGACACACACGGTGAAAACTGCATTAATTAATAACAGACTTAAAACCCAAATGAATATCTGAATCTTGAGCAGGACTTTCAGGCGTTATGGAGTTTTTTTTTTCAGCAATTTCTAACATGACCCAGCGAAAGTTAATGAGGATTTTCAAAGGCAGTCTAAAGATTCTAATGGATGGATGTCTAACAGGAATGTGCATCAACAGTGGGAATAAAGAAAAACATCCACAATTTAAATGTTTCGGTGTTACACTTCAGCTTTGCATTTTTATCAATCTCTACCGTAAAATAATTGTCAGCTTTTTAGGTTCTTCTAATAAATTAACAAGAATTATGAATTACTAATAGGAAAATAAACATTCACAACCATCTGACCAATTATCTATGTGGTCCCGAAAACATGCAGTAATGGAACCCAAACAATGTCAAAGTTAGTCCTTTATACAACACGGTAAAGAAAACGAGATTGCGGTATCTCTATCGTTCTTAAAGGCGCCAATACAGTACAAGCTGTGAACTTTGAAGTCTTTCCGGTTCGACATTCCACAGGTCTGGATCCAACAAGTGAGGTACATAGATACGTGCAAACTAAGCCACATGACGGACACCTGACACTTTTCACTGGACTAATAAAGGTAAGTGAGGAAGGACTTGCTAAGATGCATGTGCCGCCACGTGTACACCTGCCGGTCCTCGCCAGCTGCCCGTGCCCTTTTCGTCACCCACTCTGAACCCAAGTTATTCTGTTATGCAAATCACACGTGGCCCAATGTGTGTCCCTTCCTCTCTTCCTCTTGGAGCCATGCCAGGAGCTGCATTGTGGACATTACTGCTATGAACCAAACAATTGAAAATAGCTATCCGATCTTTTACCTTCTATATCTCTCCCCTTTCCGCGACTCCTCCTCCTCCTCCTCCTCCTTCTGAAAATCAATCAATCTCTCTCTCTCTCTCTCTCTCTCTCTCTCTCTCTCTCTCTCTCTCTCTCTCTCTCTCTCTCCTATATTTTTCCTATCTGATGAAGTCTTGATGTTTCCTCATTTTTTCATCTGTTTTTGTACATGTCATTTCTCTTCCTCTTCCTTTTCTTCCTTATTTTCTTTGCTCAGGCCTCGACTCTTCCTTTTCTATTTTTTTCGGTCTTAATATCTTATTATTGCTTCTATTTCACTATTTCTTTATTCCTCTCCTCCTCGTTCACTTCACTTCACTTCACTTCCTTCTCCTCTTCTTCCTCCTCCTGAATCCAGTGCCCATGACAGCCTACCGGGTCAGCATCTAAAGGCGCAACACTGCAGGACAAGGAAGGTCACACTGAGAAGTAACGGTGCTATTTTTTTCCTAATGTTCTCAGTGTATCATCAATATGATGAGTGGTGTGTACGTGGGCTGGAGAAAGAGGAAAAAGAGGAGGAGGAAGAAGAAGAGGACGACGAGGAGGAGGATACTGATACTGATACATTTATTGGGCCTTAAACATATACATATATAAGATATAACAATAGGTTACGTAACAGCCAAGGTCCATTGAGTGTTTCCTCTTTTATAGACCTATTTTGACTTACATAAATGTAAAGGAGGAGGAGGAGGAGGAGGAGGAGGAGGAGGAGGATAATATGAAAAGAAAGAGGTCACAGTATTAATATTTATGCAATTTGCGCAATAACCTCTTAACCCTTTGACTAGTAAGGCTTCCCTACAGACTTAATAAGATCGTCTGGTGCATATTTGGAGTAAACTTATGAAAGATGCCATGGTCAGTCAGGGAGGCGAGTCAGTTAAGGCACGACCGAGCGAATCACTTGTCTCGGTTCATCGCTCAATCAAAGACGACAGAAAACAAAGCAAAACAAAACAATCTAATGAGTTCGACGACATATCAATCCCTTGTAGGAAAAACTGATTGATCAAATGGTAATGATAAGGAACACTGGAGCAGAGACTCGTATTCGATGCCATGAAACACTACAAGTCGCCTTACAACACACACCAAGCTAAAGGAGAACAGAAAAAAAAAAAATGTACCTGAAATAGATCAGTGTTTACTTCACAGGTCTTCTTATTGTTTCTTGTGTTCTCCTTTCTTACCCCTCACAACCATCTCTCTCTCTCTCTCTCTCTCTCTCTCTCTCTCTCTCTGCAGTGGGTGTGGGCGTGCCTGGACCAGCCATAGCCAGACACAAGGAACTCGCCCTCCACGTTCCCTGAGGCGGAGGCGAGGACCAGGCACGGCACCGCCTTCCCCAGAGCTCCAGCCGCTGCTACGTGCCACCTGTTTGTCTTACTAAAGAGAGAGAGAGAGAGAGAGAGAGAGAGAGAGAGAGAGAGAGAGAGAGACCTTATTCAAAGGAAAAGAAACGAAGTAACATTGCATCATATATAGAAGTCTCTCAGCGTAGCAGCAATTATAACCCCAAGTCTTTACACTGTCCTTGCTCAACAGTGTTCTTCGAGTGCACCGCCTACATCTTTCTTGGTGTGTGAGGCAGCGCTGAATAGCAAGTGTGGCGCCCATCAACACAATGCCGGAACTGAATTTTAAGAAAGCTTATGACATCTTGTCTCCCCTTTAGTGTGGTGAAATGTCAAGATAGTTCTAGAACTTAATGCAATCTTCTTCGGAATTGTATTTACTTATTGACGTTTTTTTCCGCCGAGTTCGTGTTCTTTAGTTTCTTCAAGAAAAGTGTTACCATCGCCACTTAGTCTTTCTAATTGTTACGAAAGATTAAAAGTATTTCGAAAAACAAATGACGAGAAGTTTCAGGCATGATTACTTTTGTGATTGTTTGTTATAACCCCTTCAGCACCATGCCGCCTTTTCTTATTCATTCTGGTTACTATTTAGCGATCTTATACAGCTTCAGAAACTTATGTGAGGATTAAAATAGTAAATACTGGCCATTAATCTTTTGACCTCAATAGACCCTTCCTAATGCAAATGAAATCGTCTAATCATACCCAAAAATCATGGTAAAACAGCGTCTCAATATTGAAGAGGTTAAAGCAAGTGCTCGAAAGAATATCTGGTACAATTATTCTACTGTAAACAGATGTACTTTAATATCACTGATTGTCGGCATACATCGACTATTAGTAAATATGTCTATATATATCCACTTGGCGTGGGCGGTGGGTGTCTGTCTCTTCTCCAGATTTAGGATGGAGGTTCACACAGTCACCCATAATAATGAATGCTCGGGTTTCCTTAATGCGCATTTACGTTATGTCAAGGTTAGCTCTGAGTCACTGGCTGGTGGTGCTCATCCCACCACCCCGCCTCGGCACCCATGCAGCCGCCGCGACACACTGAGGGTCATGAGGTGTAGTGCTGCCTTGAG
>NC_059285.1:10076345-10083845 GCF_017591435.1 Portunus trituberculatus
GCACCGTGACTGGCTCGGCCGCGGTAAACCAATTCTGCCAGGTTTCAAGCCTTTCTAAAACGACGCATGGAATTCGGTTCAGTACAACTCTTATGTTTCTACAGTGAGTGGTTATCTGAGTGTCTGCACAACGCCTGGTACGGAGCTCACACCTTCGTGACTCACCGCCAGTCTTGCTCACCAAACTTGGTCCGCTAGATCACCTATTGCCATTACTCATCGGCGCTCCAGCATTCCGTGAAACCATACCTTACAAATTTAACCCTCTCAATGTTCATTATTTTCTCCTACAGCTGCCCTGTTATTTATTTGTGCGTGACTATGAAAATACTTCACAATACTCTAAAAGTCGAAGAGTTGATAGAGGGCGACCAAAAAAAAAAAAAAAAGTGTTAAAATCTGAAAATAGGATGCGCAAGTGACCATTGGCGCACCAGGACGAGGCAGCTCTTACTCGTATTTGTTAATCTGAGAAATGTGTTGGTCACTGAAGCTGGAGTGACGATGGTGATGATGGTATTGGCGATAATCGCAGCTCAACAACGAGGATGACGTGATGAATCTCCCCAATTCTCAGCAATGAGCAGAGGCTGTTGTTTGCAAGCCATGGCGTCACCGTGGTATCAGACGAGCTGCTTGTGGTGTCTATCAAAGATATTTAGCATTTTATTTCATTTGCGTTCCCTAAAGAGCATGCTTCCCACATTTTTCTCTAAGTAGAACATAGAGAAATAAGGGAAGCTGTAAGAATAGGAAGCGGGAAGGCCTAAGTGTGAGTTTCTACGGAAAAATGCAAACCTATATCAGTCTGTCACCGATAACCATAAATTCATCTAGTATATTAAAACTTCGTAATGACTCCCCTCCAACACCTTCCTTGCCGAGTCTATCCCAACCACACATTTCTTTCCAGCACTGCCAGCCGTACGCACGAATGTTGCAATATAAACATGTTGTCTCTGCCAGTATTACAAGTGCTATCTATCATGTGTATGGCATTATATTGTTAGCGCTATTACGGTTCGTTCACTGATTAATTTCGGCAAGGGAGTCCTGCCCCGTATGTTATTTGACCTTCGCCGCGTCACGTGTATCGCATCGTGAGGGCACAAGAAAAGCAACATAACAGGATATACACCGTGGTAAGTGTCCAGGTGTTGGCAGCCTCGGTGGTGTGTATCGCAGAGATGGGGGGATAAAAACATATGTAAAAAAATAAATAAAATGAAAGCAGGAAGTTAATACTGATGATGATGATGATGATAACGGTGGTGATGGTGGTGGTGGTGGTGGTGGTGGTGAGAAAGAAAAAAAAAAAAAAAAACGAAGAACACCATCGCGCCCCAGTCTAAAAGCAAGCCCGACAGTCGGTAACAGATCTCCGTATAAATAACAGACGAACACCCATGAAAAACATCCTTGAATACACACACACACACACACACACACACACACACACACACACACACACACACACACACACACACACACACACACACACACACACACACACACACACACACACACACACACACACACACACACACACACACACACACACACACACACACACACACACACACATGACACAATAGGAATGTTATCATGTTATAAGCCAAAAATCTTGACCCAATGTCTTCACTGGCATCTCTCTTTGTGTCTTTACTTCACTCTTTCTTTTCGTTGCCTTTCTCTCTCTGCCTTTACCTTCCCACCCTCCCTTCTTCCCTCCCTTCTTTGTATTTCTTATTTATATATTTCTGTTGATACATGAGTGTTGTGTATGTTATTATTGTTATTTTTCATTGTGTTTACGGGTTGTAGAGGTATTTGGGTACTTCACCTCTAATCTAAAAAGCAAACAAACCAATTGTCTAACTTAAGAATCACAAGTTAATTAAATCACTCTTATATTGCACAATACACAATTTCTAGTGTCACTGTCACTCACGAAGCCAATGCTGGCTGGTATTCCTCTTCGTGACTTTCCTTCACTTCTTTCCTTCCACGAGTGTCTATCTGTGTTAAGTAGATTCCCTCCCTCTCCCATTTTCTTCCCTCTCCTTTCCGGCCATAAATCCTTACTCTACCTCCGTTCTTTTACTCCTTCGCACACTTTTTTTTCTTCACCCTCACGTATTATTCACCTCACATTTTTCCTTCTTAACTTAATCCCTATCTACTTCTCCCGTCCTTACTCTTTTATCTCCCGCTCCTATCTTTGTTTACATATTCCTCCTCACTTCAGCCCTCCCTCCTTACTTATCGCCATCGTACTATCATTGTTTTCCCTACCTTCCCTACTACCTTTTCTCCCCCATGCTATTCCCTTCGCCCTCCTTCTCTTATACATTTTTCCTCTTTACCTACTGGCTCACTACCCTACCTCAACTTTTATTGCCGTCATTACCTGCCTTCTCCCTCCTCCTACGTGAAAAAAGCAAGGTGAAGTCGAAAAGGCAGAGGAATGGAGAGGAAGAGAGAAAAGGGGAAAGAAGATAAAGGTTACGAAGAATAAGAAAGAGGAATTAGAAAGGCCGGCTGAATCACTGACCGACTGACTGACTGGTTGACTGGTTCATTTTTCTACCTCAGAATAACAGGAACACTATGGCGCCGGATTTTGAGACTGTTGAAAAAGAGGAGAAAAATAACTCAAACCAACAACTAAAACGATCCAAAAGCTTATAAAGGAACTATTAGATACACTTGAGAAAGGATCACAAAGGCACCACACGTCGAAACAGTTACAAACAAAGGGATTCAAGCCTAAAACTAATGGAGACGTAAAGTATATATGTATATATATATATATATATATATAAATATATATATATATATATATATATATATATATATATATATATATATATATATATATATATATATAAAATAAATAAATAAATAAACGACAATCAAATACAATCTACCATACACTGAGGTAAAAAATAATTGCAAATAGAAATATAGGTTACGTGAAAGGAATACAGAGAGGGCGGGGCAGGGCGGGGCAGCAGGGCAGGGTGGGGCTGGTGGATGACTGGGGGGCGGGGAGGGGTCAGGTAGAAAAGATAGATTGATTTTACCTCAGAATATTTCCCGGCAGAATGGCAATCAGGTCAGTGACACCAGGAGAGAGAGAGAGAGAGAGAGAGAGAGAGAGAGAGAGAGAGAGAGAGAGAGAGAGAGAGAGAGAGAGAGAGAATGGCGTAGGAGTAGAATTATACGGTAATGAAATTGAGATGAAGAGATAACAGATAAAAGAAAAGAAAAGAACAAGAGGAAGGAGAGTAAGAGGAGGAGGAGGAGGAGGAGGAGGAGGAGGAGGAGGAGGAGAAGGAGGAGGAGGAGGAGGAGGAGGAGGAAGAGAAGGAGGAGGAAGATAATGAAGATTCCTATATTGGAAATCCTTTGACATCGATGCATTTCCTGGGTGCAAAAAAAATAAAAAGAAAAGACAAGGAAGAAGGGAGGAAATGAGAGAGAGAGAGAGAGAGAGAGAGAGAGAGAGAGAGAGAGAGAGAGAGAGAGAGAGAGAGAGAGAGAGAGAGAGAGAGAGAGAGAGAGAGAGAGAGAGAGAGAGAGAATGGGTGAGGATCGTCATTAATGAAGACACTTCGCCTATCTGTGGGGGAAGAAGGGAAGGAGAGAAGGAAGGAAAGAAAGGAAGGAAGGAAAGAAGGAAGGAAATGAATAAATGAATAAATAAATGAATATATAAATAGAGAAAGAAAGAAAGAAAGAAAGAAAGAAAGAAAGAAAGAAAGAAAGAAAGAAGGAAGGAAGGAAGGAAGGAAGGGAAAAAGAAAGAAGAAATGAAAAAGAAGGGAGACAAGAAAGAAGAAAAAATCAGACAATTTGCCCTTTTACAAATCACCTTAATATCAAAATGAAAGAAGGAAGGAAGGAAAGAAAGAAAGAAAGAAAGATTGAAAGAAGGAAAGAAAGAAAGATTGAAAGAAGGAAAGAAGGAAGGAAAGAAAGAAAAAGATTGAAAGAAGGAAGGAAGGAAGGAAGGAAAGAAAGATAGAAAGAAGGAAGGAAGGAAGGAAAGAAAGATTGAAAGAAGGAAGGAAGGAAGGAAAGAAAGAAAGATTGAAAGAAAGAAGGAAAGAAAGAAAGAAAGATAGAAAGAAGGAAGGAAGGAAGGAAAGAAAGATAGAAAGAAGGAAGGAAGGAAGGAAAGAAAGATTGAACGAAGGAAGGAAGGAAAGAAAGATAAAAAGAAGGAAGGAAGGAAGGAAAGAAAGATAGAAAGAAGGAAGGAAGGAAGGAAAGAAAGATTGAAAGAAGGAAGGAAGGAAGGAAGGAAAGAAAGATAGAAAGAAGGAAGGAAGGAAGGAAAGAAAGATTGAACGAAGGAAGGAAGGAAAGAAAGAAAGATTGAAAGAAGTAAGGAAAGAAAGAAAGATTGAAAGAAGGAAGGAAGAAGAAAAGAAAGAAAGATTAAAAGAAGGAAGGAAGTGAAAAAAGAAAGGAAAGAAGGAAGAAAAAAATCAGAAGCTTTACCCTAACTTTTAGATATCACCCTAAAAATTAAAATACATAAACAAAACTCAGAAAAAAGAATCTCTAAAGAATAAAGGATGCCAAAATAAAACACGGGAGTAAACAAACACACGGGACCTCGATCCAGAAAGGCTGACCTTAACAAATCACTGGCAATCAAACGGAAAAACCAAACCAAACCAAACAAAAAACAAATAGCATAGGACGAAGGACGAGAAGTGGTGGGGGGGAAAAGACAGACAAAGATGACTGATACGCTAAACAGAGTGAGAGAGAGAGAGAGAGAGAGAGAGAGAGAGAGAGAGAGAGAGAGAGAGAGAGAGAGAGAGAGAGAGAGAGAGAGAGAGAGAGAGAGAGAGAGAGAGAGAGTGTGTTATGCAAGAAGACGTGTTGCATACTATAGCATAAAAAAAGACACTTGTTAGCAATGGCACACACATACATACTTGTTACTCGTGTTAAGACAGCGAGGTGTATGACAAGTGAAGAGGAGGTAGGAATGTAGGTGAGGAGGAGGAGGGGGAGGAGGAGGAGGAGGAGGAGGAGGAGGAGGAGGAGTGTGAGTATGATTTAGTGGACGTCAGGCTGAGCTTCGTTAAGTAGGTTGCAGGACAAGACGTAGCCGTATACAGGTGTTATTAATTGGTGGTGAAGGTGCTGGTCATTCCTATCTGTGCGAGGAATTTTAGAATTTTTTAGGATTTATTGGCATATTCCATTATTACAATGGTTTTTCTCACATGTATATAAATAAATTCAGCGATAGGGCTACAAAAGAATAATGAGTCAAGTTCACATGAGTGGTAAAGTTTACAGGAGGAGGAGGAGGAGGAGGAGGAGGAGGAGGAGGAGGAGTTGTGGTAAGTCTTCTCCTGTCACGTATTACCAGCCCCCCTCGTCCGTCTTATCCTCTCAAAAAAGTAAATAAATAAATATACATACAAATGAAAAAAATAAGGAGATAAATAAATGAATTAAACCAGTGGTTCCCAAAGTGGGCGGTACCGCCCCCCTGGGGGCGGTGGAAAGATCTGGGGGGGCGGTGAGGAAGAAGGGGGCGGTAGGGGGGCGGCAGGGTGGCATGAAGAACAATTATTATTAACTTTTTCTTCTTTACAAAATCTGAATGACAAAATCTATGTCACAAACACTAAGCTAAAGGAACACATAGGCAGTTTTAAGAAAATAAATTTGAAGTAAGATTTATAAACGAATGCTTTATTTTGTTACGTAGTCCGAAGTCGAAGTCAGAAGTTCGAACGTTTGTTTGACGATTTGTACACAACACGTGCAGCAGGACGAGTCAGTGGACGACGCATCAGGGTTCGGTTACCGCACGCCGCTCTGGCCCAGTCAGATCCGACAGTTAAAACTGCTAAAAAATAAATTGGTTTACTAAATTGGGGTTTATTTGTGAAATACACATTTGTGTTTAACCTTTCTCTTTTCAAATTGCAGCATACCAAATATCAAGAAAGAGGTGTTTGTTTCCATATGTGTCTGTGTGTGTGGGGGGTGCGCTAGGAATTCACCGGGGAGCCAAGGGGGCGCCAGCCTGCAAAAGTTTGGGAACCACTGAATTAAACAAAATAAATAATCTGAAATGAACAGATTGATATATAAAGACAAAAATTGATAAAATGAAGAAAAAAATCAAAGTAAAGAAAGATGAAAACATTGGTACGAATTTTGAATAACTTGCGTAATCCTTGCCATAAGTCTCCTCCTCCTCCTCCTCTTCATCTTCCTCCTCCTCCTCCTCCTCCTCTTCGTCTTTCTCTTCCTCCTCCTCCTCCTCCTCCTCCTCCTCCTCCTATTCCTGTGATATTCTTTAACGATATGAACGAAGAAATAAACGGCATAATGAAATTCCAAACGACACTGAGTTAAGTAAAGCAGCTTCAGTGGTGTGGTGGCAGACGCTGCAGTGTGGAGGGAGTGCGGTGACGGGGAAGAGCCTTCTGCTGTACTGTCCTTTCTTTTTTCCTGTAGCTGGTCATAAGTATACTAGTTCTCAAAGCAGCATTGCAAGAACCAAAAGATGTGTTGTTGTTTCATTATCCTTTGCAAAACTTTGTAATCCCTTTTTTCCTCCTCATCCTCGTCGTTCTTTTCCTTGATGCTAAGGCCAAAGAGAACGGGGCGCTCTCCTTTTCCCTTCTTTATTAATGGCTTCTTTCTAACCTCTTCGTCATCTTGTCCTCCCCCCATTCTCTCTCTCTCTCTCTCTCTCTCTCACTCTTTTTCTCATCCAAATTCAATTTCATTAACCATCTCCCTTGCTATTCCCCTTCCTCCTCCCACGTCCCCCTTCCCAATCCCTAATCCCTTACCCTTATCACCATAATTATCTCCCTGCACCTTCCCTTCCTCCCTTATCCTCCTCCTCCCTCCCTCCCTCCCTCCCCTCCCTCCTTTCACTCTATAAATACCCGGACACCACATCGCTGGCATCGTTTTTCGGGTCACGCTTAATCTTTGCATCACGAAGATAAAGAGTTGAGCGAGAGACACACTCACAAAGGCGGCGGGGCGTGACATATGAGAGAGAGAGAGAGAGAGAGAGAGAGAGAGAGAGAGAGAGAGAGAGAGAGAGAGAGAGAGAGGGGGGGGGGAAGGAGGGCACGATCGCGTGGCTCAGAGGGTGTGACGCCTTGCCTTTGCCTTCCTCAGTGCCACCTACACGAGACAATACTGAACCTGAAGAAGGAGGAGGAGGAGGAGGAGGAGGAGGAGGAAGAGGCAACCTGGATCAGTGCCACGTGGGTACTTGAGAGTGACGTCAATAAAGGAGGCGATGGTGATGGTGGTGGTGGTGGTGATTAGGACATGGAAACGGATTTAGTAAGGAGAGGTGATGTAACGAGAAGGAAGGTGGAGAGAGAATGATAATGAAGGAAGGAAACGGGAAATGAGCAAAGAGAGAGAACGAAGATGGAAAGAAGGGACGAATGGAGAGGGAAAGAGTGTAAATTGGAAAAGACAGGGAGA
>NC_059285.1:10088845-10101345 GCF_017591435.1 Portunus trituberculatus
CTCTCTCTCTCTCTTCTGTCACGGGGAACACGACGCAATATAAACAGTGGCATAAACAACCTCGATGGCGCCGCTGTGAGCTGAGGACAAGAAGCGTGGCGCCCAAAGTCAACTGTAGTGCAGATAATTCTACTCTTCTATTCTCTTCTACTCTCTCTCTCTCTCTCTCTAGTCTCAATTCCTTCCCCCATCACGTCATCCTCACCTCTTCATTTCGTTTTATTTTTCTTTGTCTGGCACGTGTCCTCTATAAATTTCCCCATATCCATCTCTCTCTCTCTCTCTCTCTCTCTCTCTCTCTCTCTCTCTCTCTCTCTCTCTCTCTCTCTCTCTCTCTCTCTCTCTCTCTCTCTCTCTCTCTCTCTCTCTCTCTCTCTCTCTCTCTCTCTCTCTCTCTCTCTCTCTCTCTCTCTCTCTCTCTCTCTCTCTCTCTCTCTCTCTCTCTCTCTCTCTCGACATCTGTCTCCATTAATATCTCCAGAGACTACTTTTCCCATGTATTATATCAACAGCATCTACGACTCTCTCTCTCTCTCTCTCTCTCTCTCTCTCTCTCTCTCTCTCTCAACACAATGAACTGCGGCAGCTTTTACCTTCCTGCATCATCACCATCAGCAGCAGCCGCAGCATCACCAACACTTAGCGTTCCCTTTCTTCTTCCGGATACATAATCTGCTTTGCTCCTTCATCCCCCCACCCGTCCTTTCCTCCTCCTTCCGTCATTTAATCACTCTTCCTTCTCCTTGCCCACCTCTCCAGCCTCTCCATCATTCTTCCTCCATGCCTCGGCCTTCTTAGCCTTCCTCTTTCCCTTCCTCCTCCCTCCACTATATCATTACTCCTCTATCCCCACTCCCTCCATGCCTCCTTCCCGGCCACTCTTCCCGTGACGTCAGCGGATGCACCAAAAACAAACTGACGATAAGGACATGAAGGACCAAAGTTATTCAGAGCAGCACAGGTGAGCGACCGTAATAGAGATTCGCAGACAGACGGGCAAAGACACACACGGGCAGACAGAAAGCTAGACAGGTAGATACGGAGACTGACTGGCAGGAGTGGATAGACAGACAGATAGACAGACAAAATTAGATCTCTCTCTCTCTCTCTCTCTCTCTCTCTCTCTCTCTCTCTCTCTCTCTCTCTCTCTCTCTCTCTCTCTCTCTCTCTCTCTCTCTCTCATGGTGAAGAGTGAATGACGGGAGTTAAGTGTTTGAATTATATCTTGTGTTGGGTTACATGTGTGTGTGTGTGTGTGTGTGTGTGTGTGTGTGTGTGTGTGTGTGCTTATTGACAAGTTTAGTACAGTCTTTTTTTATTCTGACACATTTTGTATTTATTTTTCTCTTTCTTTTCTTTTCCTTTTCTTATTTTTTATAGACATAATCCAATTTTCGTTGCCTTCCATCTCTCTCTCTCTCTCTCTCTCTCTCTCTCTCTCTCTCTTGCTCGCTCACTCTGCCCTTTCATCACTCCACCTTCCGCCTTTGCTTCGCTTCACCAGCCTTCGCCAGGAAAAAATAGGTGTCAAACACTTCCTTAAGTTTCGGTCACTATCACACGCACCAGCTTCTCTTCCTCCTCCTCTTCCTCCTCCATTTAAAATTCCCGTTACTTCTCTCCTCTTCGTACTCAGACTCTTCTTCCTCTTGAACTTAAAATTCTTCGGTAATCTACCAAGGAAGTGCATAAAGATTTTGGCGCCACTCTGCAAGTATACCCAATGTGTGTGTGTTTCACTGTTTGATCTGCTGCAGTCTCTGACGAGACAGCCAGACGTGTTGCCCTACGGAACGAGCTCAGAGCTCATTATTTCCGATCTTCGGATAGGCCTGAGACCAGGCACACACGACACACCGGGACAACAAGGTCACAACTCCTCGATTTACATCCCGTACCTACTCACTGCTAGGTGAACAGGGGCTACACGTGAAATGAGACACACCCAAATATCTCCACCCGGCCGGGGAATCGAACCCCGGTCCTCTGGCTTGTGAAGCCAGCGCTCTAACCACTGAGCTACCGGGCGTGTGTGTGTGTGTGTGTGTGTGTGTGTGTAATTCACCACGGTCATCTGCTGGTCACCCAGCCAGTCTTCCCCATTACGGAGCGAGCTCAGAGCTCATAGACTGATCTTCGGGTAGGACTGAGACCACAACACACTCCACACACCGGGAAAGCGAGGCCACAACCCCTCGAGTTACAACCAGTACCTATTTACTGTTAGGTGAACAGGGGCTACACATTAAGAGGCTTGCCCATTTGCCTCACCGCTTCCCGGGACTGGAACATGGACCCTCTCGATTGTGAGTCGAGTGTTCTAACCACTACACTACGCGGTGTGTGTGTGTGTGTGTGTGTGTGTGTGTATACTATAGTGCCAAACTATTACGTACAATTCATGTTCTGCTTTCTCTCTCTCTCTCTCTCTCTCTCTCTCTCTCTCTCTCTCTCTCTCTCTCTCTCTCTCTCGTCAATGATAAGAACGGCGTAACGAAGGTACGGATTAAACTGTAGAGAAACGAGGGTACGATTACAGTGAATTTACGAGCAGCTTATAAGGCAGCGAAAGGTGGTGGTGGACATAGTGGTGGTCATATTGGAGAGAGAGAGAGAGAGAGAGAGAGAGAGAGAGAGAGAGAGAGAGAGAGAGAGAGAGAGAGAGAGCCATCACTAAGGTAAGGCCACACATGCACTGAAGATAACAAGAAAATTATCACCACCACCACTTCTTGATAACTCCCTCCTCCTTTTCCTCCTCCTGTGTCGCTGCTGACTCACCACTGCGCAACACCGGGCCAGTGTAAACAAAGCAGCAATTTTCCAACATTTACGATACCGTCCCCCCTTTCCCGCTCACCGATCCCTCTCGAGACTCCTCACCCGCTACCGCCGCCAAGAGACTTACCGTCGAAAAAAAAAAAGAGCAACGCATACTTACTTAACCCAAACCCTGAATAAGGACAAGGACGACAAGTGTGTTCATTCGTTGTCTTTCTTCTCGCTACGCTACCGATCGCGAACCCGCCGGGACGCAACGCCATCGAGAAAGAACGATTGATTTAACGCATCACTGTTTTCACCTCTAAGATTCTAACTGCGTCACTTTTTATTGTTATTTTTGCGTCACGAATAGTTCCCTTCTTCACGATCCCCCCGCCAGTGTGACGCAGACTGATCACGCCACAAGAAGCTGATAGATAAGCAAGGAGGAGGAGGAGGAGGAGGAGGAGGAGGAGATATAGATGCAGAATCAGGCGAGGGAGGGAAATCAGCTGTTGGGAGTATGATCGGACTCATGCTATCCTCCCACCCTCACCCCCCGTTCCTCCCACACCACCTCTCACTCTCTAACACGCCTGCCCCACGTGGACAGTCGAGAGCCAGTCAGTGTTGCCAGATAGCATAGTAGCTGTACTAGCACGACGAACTGACGGCCTTGCTTGCTTAATTATGTGTCGCCACTCGTCCTGCTAATCGCTCCTTGCTCTTTTATCGCCGCACTTCTTACAATTCACGCCCACGTTCACGCCCACGTTGCTCTTAGTTAACTGACAGGGACATTCACCTGTGCAGTCAATCAATACTTTGTCTTTAACATAACGTTCATGAATCGCGTTGATAATCGTTTTGATGAACTATACATGGTTGCTGCCTGGGTGACCTACTGGTTGATGTGTGGCGCTCATTAGTGACACAGAGGTTCCTTGAGTGTGAAGAGAAATAGCTTATGGGATGAAACTTTTATTTGTATGTGTGTGTGGGCTGATTAAGAATGTATTTATAAATGAGAGATGAACATTATGATGGTAAAGAAAACAATGATAATCCACACCACCACCACCACCACCACCGCCACTGCCAACACCACCACCACCATCACTACCACATGTAAGAAATAGGTATTTAGGACACAGATGCTAAGAAAAGTCTGCCAAGTCCTGACATCGGTTCTCTCTCTCTCTCTCTCTCTCTCTCTCTCTCTCTCTCTCTCTCTCTCTCTCTCTCTCTCTCTCTCTCTCTCTCTCTGTGTGTGTGTGTGTGTGTGTGTGTGTGTGTGTGTGTGTGTGTGTGTGTGTGTGTGTGTAGAGGTTACAAATAACTAGTAAGATTCACGGGAAGTAAAATAAAGAGAACTTACTGAATACTACATACTGACACACTGGAATCTTGTACAATTATTATTGTTAAAATCGTTGTTATTATCATTATTATTATTATCATCATCATCATCATTATTATCATTATTAATACTGTTATTATTATTATTATTATTATTATTATTATTATCATAATCACACTCACTATTCTAGTCATTACTAATGGCATTTCTATTAGTGAATGCACTGATGGAAATAGTAGTAGTAGTAGTAGTAGTAGTAGTAGTAGTAGTAGTAGTAGGCGGTGGCATAGTGGATAAGGTGGTGAGCGTGGGATCGGGCAGACGTCCATGCGTAGGTACGAATCCCACCACGTACAGCTTTAAAACACTTTGCCATTTGTCGAGTGGTTTAAAGTTACCTACATATCACCATGATACCCAGGTTCTAGGTGGTTACACTCAAGATGAGCTTGGGTGGTGATATGGGCCCTAATATGGGTACCACTATAAATAAAATTGCCTGCGCCACTAATGGGCGGAAGCTGAACAGCGCTTCCAATACACTGTTCAAGTGTGCCTACAGGCGCTATAGGCCTTACCGTAAAAAAAAAAAAAAAATTGTAGTAGAAGTAGAAGTAATAGTAGTAGTAATAGTATAGTAGTAGTAGTAGCAGTAGCAGAAATAGTATTAGTAGAAGTAGTAGTAATAGTAATAATAGTAGTAGTAGTAGTAGTAGTAGTAGTAGTAGTAGCAGTAATATTATTATTATTATTATTATTATTATTATTATTATTATTATTATTATTATTATTATTATTATTAGTAGTAGTAGTAGTAGTAGTAGTAGTAGCAGAAGGCGTAATTTTAGTAGATGTCGTAATTTTAGTGGCAGTCGTAATTTTAGTAGGTGTTAATAATAGTGGTGATAGAAATGGCAAAATAAAAAGCAATACAAGCAGAAGTAGCAATTGTTATTATTGTAGCTGCTGTAGTAAAGCATCACCGCTACCAATCACTCCTTATCACCCTCCTTCATCTCCTATTCCACCTCCTTCCACCACCACCGCCACCTAGTCCCTAACCACGCCATGCTGTTCTGTGTAGTGGTAGGTCAGTAACACCGTCAATCTCCAAAAGACTGAACGAATAGCCACATTTAAACTTCCTACCCAAACATCTCAAGGTCCCTCCCTCCCCCACCACCACACCACCACCACACATATTCCACAGTCGCCAGTCATAAGCCCTTCACATCTCCTCCACCACTTGTGTACAGTAAAGGGCAGTCACGCATCCCAGGCTCTCTCTCTCGCTACTTCGTTAGTAATCTCCACGCCACCGATACCCGCACTCATTGAAACAGAGATAGAATGTGGAATGATGTAAAGGTTATGTAAGGAAATTAGTCTTTTTCGTATATACTACTATTACTACTGCTGCTGTTACTATTACTATTACTACTACTACTACTACTACTACTACTACTACTACTTTTCTACTACTACTGCTACTACTATTCTACTACTACTACTACTACTACTACTACTACTACTACTACTTCTGCTACTTTTGCTGCTGCCATCGAGACTACTGTATCCATCAAGGTATAGAAGTAGCAGGGACGCACTTTCTACACTCCCAAGGCCACTGACAGCATGTGTACCTATTGATAATAATTCTTGTTGGGTATCAGTATATTACCATGGTTCTTTGTTTTGATTTGGATGCTTTGCTTTATTTCACACACATAGAGATATTTAAGAAGTAAGTGAATGAATAGTTAAGTACATGAAATAAAAGAGAAAAACAATAATTATAATATATATAAAACGCGGCTATTACATTCCTAAGAGTTACTAATGAGTACTAAAAACAATTATATCATCATCATCATCATCATCATCACTACTCATAGCATTTGTAACAGCACAACTACTAACTATACCCAACGTACCATTCAGACACACAAATACCAGACAGTAAATACCAGACCTCTCACCTCCCTTCATCCCCCCCACCTCACCTCCCAACACCCCATAATTCTTGGTGTATTTGGGTTAAAAGTTTATCAGAAGTATTCTCGGACAGGCAGAGATAGTGATGACGATGATAAGCGGGAGGGTGGGCTGCGGCTGGCGGGCCCTGATTGCTGTATGTATGTAGGGCTTCAGCGGGTGACAGAAAGGGCATCGTTACATTGTCTGGACTTCTGACCGCATGTTTCCTCGGGTCCCCAACCTTTCACCACCACCACCGCCACTGCCACCACCACCACCACCACCACCACCACCATTACTGCGCCATTGTTTTCTCCTTTATTCCGTTTTTTTTTTACGCTTGTCACAATAACATATTGGTACTGTAACTATCTTACCACTGCTACTGCTACTTCTACTGCTGCTGCTATTATTACCACTGCTGCACCTACTATTTCTATTCCTGCTACTATTACTACTACTATAGCGATAACCCTAATAATGCGAAAAAGAAAGAAGAAAGCATCATACGTGATAAAGAAGGCTTGTAAACAAAAAATCGAAAACATTATCTAATCCTTTCTTTCTCCTTTCACTCTCGTAACCTAAATGAATGAGATAAGCCGAATTTTATTTACTATTTTTATCTACGTCCTTTACAAATGCTGTGCCTTTCGTGCTTAAAGTGAAAGTTAAGTAACTCATACATGAACGCTGACTCACTTTTTTTTTTTTTAACAAACTTAATTATCAGTAGCATTTTCAGTTCCTTGATTTATTTCAGCGTATTAATCTATTTTAATTATTGTAGCCATGATTTATTGATTCTTATTTACAACCATCTCTTGTATTTTTCCCTTTATCAATAAGCTTTCTATGTCTTGTGGAGAAGGGTTGTAGTTAGTATTGTTATCATCTACCACTGGCTTGGCTTCACCTGTGCGCTGCTGATCAGATGTGAGGCCATGCAGGTGTTGTGTTTTAGAGGTGTGTTCGTGGCAGATGCAAGCAACGTGTGTGTGTGTGTGTGTGTGTGTGTGTGTGTGTGTGTGTGTGTGTGTGTGTGTGTGTGTGTGTGTGTGTGTGTGTGTGTGTGTGTGTGTGTGTGTGTGTGTGTGTGTGTGTGTGTGTGTGTGTGTGTGTGTGTGTGTGTGTGTGTGTGTGAGAGGGTTGCGTCCATGCCTTGTGGAATGTTAATTATACAACCAGTATATGGACCAGTTTTTAATGTGCTGTTAGTTAATATTTGTAGACCATAAACTATGTATCTGCAACGTGTGTGTGTGTGTGTGTGTGTGTGTGTGTGTGTGTGTGTGTGTGTGTGTGTGTGTGTGTGTGTGTGTGTGTGTGTGTGTGTGTGTGTGTGTGTGTGTGTGTGTGTGTGTGTGTGTGTGTGTGTGTGTGTTTGTGTGTGGCGGAGGAGGTTGGAGGTTGGAGTCTCTCTCTCTCTCTCTCTCTCTCTCTCTCTCTCTCTCTCTCTCTCTCTCTCTCTCTCTCTCTCTCTCTCTCTCTCTCTCTCTATATATATATATATATATATATATATATATATATATATATATATATAACCATGAGAGAGAGAGAGAGAGAGAGAGAGAGAGAGAGAGAGAGAGAGAGAGAGAGAGAGAGAGAGAGAGAGCGAGCGCTCCAACCTCCTCCGCCCCAGACATACACAGACACACACACACACACACACACACACACACACACACACACACACGTTGTAGGTACATAGTTTATGGTCTACAAATATTAACTAACAGCACATTTTATTCTAACCATGAGAGAGAGAGAGAGAGAGAGAGAGAGAGAGAGAGAGAGAGAGAGAGAGAGAGAGAGAGAGAGAGAGAGAGAGGACTTGTATGTGCTTTTATGGGGTCGTCGGAGATTTACCTGGAGTCTCGTTAAGGCAGATCAGGACAGGTAAGAATGGGCTTCCCCGGGGCACGGAGCGGGACACGGGGCTGGGGACGCGGCCATGGACAGGTGACTAATGGCACCAGGTGAGCTAACAAAAATGATTCCTAAACCTTCCAAAGAGAAGAGAAAAAATCCCTACAAAAATAATGATGGAATGAAAAAGAATGAAAAAAAAAATCTCTTCTGATTTCCTTGTTTGGACTGAAATCTTCGTTCCTTGAAATTTGAACAGCAAGATTACAAATAGGAAGTTATCTTGGTTTTGTTCAAGATGAGTATGAAGATTGTGTGGCTTGACCGATGATGATGATGATGATGATGATGATGATAATGAATGATGTTAATGACTTACTGACTGGTGCATGAAAAAATAACATGAATTTAATGATGCATAAAGAAAATTAAAGATTATGAAATGGTGTTAACTTTTTTTTTTTGTCATGGCGAAATGATATTATTGTTTTCCATCCATTTCTTTCATTAATAACCAAATCAAACTAATAAAATTAATAAATAAACACGTAAATAGATAAAAATAATATAGACAATACAAAAAAGAAGAAAAATAGCCAAGAATTAAACCGACAAAGTAAACAAACACTACACGACACAAACAAACAAATCATAACAAAACAACAACAACAACAACAACAACCTGCCCCATACTTGAAATATCGGGAGAAAAAAACACACAAAAAAAAGAGAAACCGGAATCTCAGGTAAACAAACAGGTAGAAATATGTGTGTGTGTGTGTGTGTGTAGCGCCCACGTGAGGGAGGCGAGAAGAGAAAGAAAAGTGGGCGTGAAAAGAGAAGTATGGGCGGGGTGAGTGGGCGGGGAAAGCGTGAAGGGGCGCTGGGGACGAGAAATGAGAAGAGGGAGGTATAAAGGAGAAAAAGGAGGAGGAGGAGGAGGAGGAGGAGGAGGAGGAGGAGGAGAGAGAGACAAGAGTAGGAGGGAAGCAGGAAAGGAAAGGAGGAAATGGAGTTCTTAAGGGGAGTGTGTGTCTAGTGTGAGGGTGCGAAGAGGAGGAGGAGGAGAAGGAGGAGGAGGAGGAGGAGGAGGAGGAGGAGGAGGAGGAGGAGGAGGAGGAGGAGGAAGAGAAGGAGGAGGAGGAAGAAGAAGAAGAAGGGAGGAGAAAAAAGAAGAGAAAGAGGAAATGGAAGAGAACTAACAAGAAGGATTAAGAAAATGCCATTAGCAATTACAAGAAAAACAACTTAACAATACTTAAAACGACAACCAAACAAACAAACGAAATAAAACACGGTGCAGTCAGCGGTCACAACAAGGGAAGAGGCGGCGAAGGAATGAGTGAAAAGGTGGAGCCAGGTAGAGGGAAGACGAGGATAAGGGGAAGGACAAGAGAAGGACGAATAGGAAGAGAAGGAGGAGGAGGAGGAGGAGGAATAATGTGCTGTATAATTAAGAAGTAACCTTACAACGTGGTCTTTAAGGCTTAAGGTAAACATAAAAAAAAAAAAATGCTTCCTACATAATAAGACAGAACAACAAGACGGGTTCCTCTAATGGTGACTGACGTTTTCATCCCTCTTCTCCCTTAGGTATCACTATTAGTGCCCAATTATACGCCTGAGGAGATAATGAAGGAGTCCGTTGCTAGGAAATTAGTACTATTAGTGGTTTGTGTTGTAGTATTTGTTATTTAACGGTGATAGTTTCTATTTACGATGATGTTGAATGATTAATATAACGGAGATCATGTTAATTATTAGTCTATTTTATTACTCTTGCTGCTGTTATTGTTCCTGTAGCTGCATGATTACTACTACTCCAATATCTGACAGTGCTTTTAGAATACTACCACTGCTATCACTACTGCCACTACTACTACTGCTGCTACTACTACTACTACTACTACTACTACTACTACTACTACTACTACCAGC
Source organism: Portunus trituberculatus (assembly GCF_017591435.1). Lineage (NCBI taxonomy): Eukaryota > Metazoa > Arthropoda > Malacostraca > Decapoda > Portunidae > Portunus > Portunus trituberculatus. Next base: position 10,098,756 of record NC_059285.1, read on the forward strand.
ACCACCATAACCACAACAACAATAACACCACTCCACAATAACCGTTCCTCCAAACACTACCTGCTAAACAATTTCCCGTATACTAATGAGCATCCTCCACACAGGTGAGCGGGAGGCACACCCTTTGTTAGCACCTGAACCCATGACCGTGGAAGCCCATCTCCCTCCAACCCACGCCCGGACCCACGCCAGGAGAGAAGCCCACGCCCTCCCTGACTCATGGATGGTTGAAGGCAAAAAAAGGAAATAAAAATGGTTAAGGAAGGAAAATAGATGAGGGGCAGGAATATCTGAGGATTTCCTATTGTGTGTGTGTGTGTGTGTGTGTGTGTGTGTGTGTGTGTGTGTGTGTGTGTGTGTGTGTGTGTGTGTGTGTGTGTGTGTGTGTGTGTGTGTGTGTCTACTAAGTTTGATGTATGTAAGATAGTAGGTGTAAAAAATTGTGGTAGTATAATAAAATGTCTGAGGAGAAGCGTAGGAGTAAAGAATGCAGAGGAAAGAAATAAAGTAATAAATAGATGAGAGAGTAAATATGAACTAGATCTAGTACACAGACAGACAGACAGACACACACACACACACACACACACACACACACACACATATACACACACACACACACACACACACACACACCTGTCCCGCCATGTCCCTTCTGCTTATACAACATTCCTTAACGTATCACGAGAGGGCGTGTTTTCTTAAGCCCTTTTATACCTCTCTCTCTCTCTCTCTCTCTCTCTCTCTCTCTCTCTGTCTCTGTCTCTGTCTCTGTCTCTGTCTCTGTCTCTGTCTCTGTCTCTGTCTCTGTCTCTGTCTCTGTCTCTCTCTCTCTCTCTCTCTCTCTCTCTCTCTCTCTCTCTCTGCGAACCTACGTCTCGATATACCATCAGAGAACACACACACACACACACACACACACACACACACACACACACACACACACACACACACACACACACACACACTTGTCCTCTGAAGTGCAAGATAGACCGTTGAACCTTTGTATTGTACTCTACAAAGTGGAAAAATCTTCCCCATATCTTCTCTCCCTCAATTGTTCCGAAACCTTTCCCCTGCCTGGCCTTCTGTCACCTCTCTGCCGCACCATACCCGAAGCCAACCGAAGCCAACTCCTCTTTGCCCTTCCTATCACTGTCCTTGTCCTTTATCTCCTTCCCTTCACCTTGTCCTTCCCGTCCCTTAATGAATATGTGTCCTAAACTGATGTTACTATGACTTCTGGAAAACTGTTCATTCTCTGTAGAGCTTTACTTGAAGGGAAAGTAATGAACTATGGTATACTGATTGAGAAATTTTCTGTCAACATAAGAACATAGAAAATAAAGGAAGCTGCAAGAAATCGTCTTTCATTAAACGTGTCTATAGATATCTATGTAACAAAATATATAAAAGAGGATATTTGGTTGGAAATGAAAGATAAAAAAATAAAAAAAACAATATAATATTAAAGGGTATATGACACAAGGATTATTACTCTCACTTCAACATTAACTTTGGGGAAACTTTCTTAGGAAAAAATACGCATAGTTTAGAAATCAATGCTCTTTGCTGCATATAAAATACTCTTTAATCTCTCAATCCATCCTTATTGTTTATGTCATTCATTCCTTCTTTCCTCTCCTCATTGTACCCTCACACTGCTCCATCCTCAAGAGCAACACACAACACTCTTAAATACAAGTCGCCTGGCCAAGTCTCGTGTTAAAGTACATAATGTTTGCATTAGAAATGAAGCGGAGCCAGAAATCGAGAACACCGCCAAGGCTCTCGATGGGGATCAGAGTTTTTTGTTTTTACTGTGAGTGTTAAGATTCTACTTTATCACGTTACCTAATTTTATTGTGGCTTGGGTACACACACACACACACACACACACACACACACACACACACACACACACACACACACACACACACACACACACACACACACACACACACACACACACACACACACACACACACACACACACACACACACACACACACACACACACACACACACACACACACACACACACACACACACACACACACACACACACACACACACACACACACACACACACACACACACACACACACACACACACACACACACACACACACACACACATACATATACATATATACATACACACACACACACACACACACACACACACACACACACACACACACACACACACACACACACACACACACACACACACACACACACACACACACACACACACACACACACACACACACACACACACACACACACACACACACACACACACATACATACATACATACATACACACACACACACACACACACACACACACACACACACACACACATGCTCTTATTCATAAACCTCAAAAATAAAGGGAAAGTTAAATTCTTAAAGACAGTGACAATCGATTTTCCGTTCCTTTAAAGTACCACCACCACCACCACCACCACCACCACCACCACCACCACCACCACCACCACCACTTCCATCAGATGCCCAGGAAAATTTTCACCACACACTATCATCACCAAAAATAATGCAACAACATGTAACGTCGAGAACT
>NC_059285.1:10106345-10126345 GCF_017591435.1 Portunus trituberculatus
TGAATTACACACACACACACACACACACACACACACACACACACACACACACACACACACACACACACACACACACACACACACACACACACACACACACACACACACACACACACACACACACACACACACACACACACACACACACACACACACACACATATACACACGAAAGCACAACAGATGCAAGTACAGTATGCAGCAATAGTTGAACAAAGAGCAGTGAGTATAATCTTATGAACAAGCTGGACAAAAGTTGTTTCTTGACACATTTTATGTAAACAGGATATGTTACAGAATATTCTTGAAAAATCCGCTCCGAGTATTTGTGATTCCTTTCCTGTATACATGTAGTTCTTTTTCTTTTTGCAGGAAGAGAGAGAGAGAGAGAGAGAGAGAGAGAGAGAGAGAGAGAGAGAGAGAGAGAGAGAGAGAGAGAGAGAGAGAGAGAGAGAGAGAGAGAGAGAGAGAGAGAGAGAGAGAGAGAGAGAGAGAATAAAGCACACACACACACACACACACACACACACAATAAGTTACGCAATATACAAAAAAGATATCTGTTGCATTGAAGTTAATATGAGTGTCAACAAGAAGGACTCCAGAGGTAAAAAAAAAATATACAAATGTAAAGACAAATAAACAAAAACGAGTTAAGCAAACTAAACAAAAAACATAAACAAAGAAACAACACAAGAAAACGATTAACAAAAAGTCCTATCACGTCACCAGTAAACTCTCTCTCTCTCTCTCTCTCTCTCTCTCTCTCTCTCTCTCTCTCACAGTGACGTAATCGACTGCGAAGGAACAACAACAACAACAACAACGACAGCAACAACAAGGGCACGGTTTACTCACCAACTGGAGAGAGGCTGGAGGGACTTCGGGGAGGAGGGACAGAAGAAGGAAGAGAGAGGCAAGAGGGAGGAGAGAAGACTCAAAGAAGGAGAGAAGAAGCCATAGCAGAATAGAAGGCGTAGGATGGAGGAAGCAGCTGGTGGGAGGAAAGAAGGATGGAGGGCCGATGCAGGGAGGATGAAGGGAGAGAAGGACACGGAAGAGAGAGAGAGAGAGAGAGAGAGAGAGAGAGAGAGAGAGAGAGAGAGAGAGAGAGAGAGAGAGAGAGAGAGAGAGAGAGAGAGAGAGAGAGAGAGAGAGAGAAACCCATTTCAACGTACCCTGAAAGACACAAGACCAATTTGGATAAGATATGAGAAGCGTGGGTGGATATGTGGATCTCACGTACACACACACACACACACACACACACACACACACACACACACACACACACACACACACACACACACACACACACACATTTTGTTCTCAGCTTTCCTTTAACATAGCCTTATCATAGTCTCAATTTGTTGTACTCTCTCTCTCTCTCTCTCTCTCTCTCTCTCTCTCTCTCTCTCTCTCTCTCTCTCTCTCTCTCTCTCTCTCTCTCTCTCTCTCTCTGTGTGTGTGTGTGTGTGTGTGTGTGTGTGTGTGTGTATCAGTTACATAAGGTTTTAACGCATGTCCCTTTACGGTGTCTGAACTCACACTACTCTCTCTCTCTCTCTCTCTCTCTCTCTCTCTCTCTCTCAGGTCGGTCAGACAACCATAAAATGTTCTGCCGCCGCTATTTGGTTTCCATCAACACACATTCACATCACAGAGCAATATGTGCCGCTACTTCGTCATTCTTTTGCCTTCATCTTCATACTTTTCTTTCACCCACTCTTTTCTTTTCGCGTCTTTTCTCCTTCCACACCCTCACACTCATTCCCTGTCCCCAAATATTTCTCCACCTACTAGACATCCATTTCCTCCTTCGCTTAAAACATAACACAAGAAAATAGAGAGAGAAAGCAAACATAACACCTATCCATTTCTACCTATTACACGTACTCCTCCTCCTCTTCCTCTTCTTCTCTTCTCCATAACCCCGCGAGAATTCACCTCTACACACACAACTACCATATTACTCTTTACACTTCCGAAACACGCCTCACAAATCCAACAGTTCTCACCTCACCTGAAAATTAATCTACTCAGGTAAGGCTCAGGTAAGGTAAGGTGAGGGTGTTATGGCTAGCTGATACCGAGTGAAGCATTGGAGGGGAGTAGAGGGAGGGTTAAGGCGTGTTAGGTAAGGAAGGAGAATGTAAGGTGTTCGTGAGACATTGCAGGTGTGAAAGGTGTAGCTTATCAGGTGTGCAGGAAGTTTAAGACAGGAAGGTTATCAAATGTTCAGGAGTATCGCTTTTGTGACGAGGAGGAGGAGGAGGAGGAGGAGGAGGAGGAGAGAGGAGGAGAAAGAGAAACTGAAGGAGGAGGGAAACGCAAGAGGAACAGGAAAAAGAGAAGACTATAAAGAAAAAAATAGAAGGAAAAGAAAAGTAAGAAGATGAATAGACAGAACACGAGGAGGAGAAGGAGGAGAAGGAGGAGGAGGAGGAGGAGGAGGAGGAGGAGGAGGAGGAGGAGGAGGAGGAGGAGGAGGGGGAGGAGGAGGAGGAAGAAAGAACGTAACCTTATTGTTTACTCCCGCCATGTTGCTAAGGACGAGCCGCCATCCTCCTCCTCCTCCTCCTCCTCCTCCTCCTCCTCCTCCTTCCTCCATCTCCTCCTCCTCTTCTCATTCCTCTCCGACCCTTATCTCTCTTTCCTTCTTATTCTCTCCGTCCCCTGCAGCGAGTAAAGGAGGAGGAGGACAGGAGGATATCTTTCAGTGAGAAGAGATGAGGAGGATAAAAGAGAAGGGAGAGAGAAGAAGAGGAAAGAAGAGGAATGCGAGATTTTAAAAAGAAGGAACGAAAGAAGAAATAAAGAAGAGATAAAAACAATATGACGCACAGCAGAAGGATAACAAGGAAGAGATAAAGATAAGAGGAGGTTTAAGTAGGAGGAATAAAGAATGAAAGAGAGAGAGAAGGACAATATCAGATATGAGCAAAAGGAAAAAAAGAAAGGAATGAGGAAAAAGGGAAGACGAAAGAAAGAGAGAAAGAGATGAAGCAGAGATAAGTAAACTGATAATAGCGCGGTGAAGGAAGCGATAAAAGATTAAACGAATGAAGAAGACGTCAACAAGAATGCAAAATAAGATAAAGAAGTTGCGTACGAGAAAATACAATAAAGAAATAATAGAGAATGAAGAAGAAATGACAAATGTTAAAGAAAGGAAGGAAAAGACGAGTAAGAGAAAGAGTAGCGTAGAAATGACAATTGGAGGAGAATGCAGGAGATAATCAAATAGAAGATTAGAGAATAAAACCATGTCGAGAGAATGACACAGGGAAACAAGAAATGATGAAAAAATGACAGCGAAATAAAAAAAAAACGAAATGGAAATGAAGAATAAAGAAGAAGGATGTAGACAAGCAAAGGATGAAAAACTAAGACGCAGTGAAACATAAGAAAAAATGAAAAACGAAGGAGGGAAGCAATTAAAGGATGAGAACATGAGAAACAGTGAAAAAGGAAGACCAAGCGAAGGAGGAAGGAAGGAGCAGTGGTGGTGGTGGTGGTGGTGATGGTAGGTAGTGGTACGAGTAGTAGTGGAGCGGGCACGATGGGAGAGAGAGAGAGAGAGAGAGAGAGAGAGAGAGAGAGAGAGAGAGAGAGTGTGTGTTCTGTCCATCCCAAGCGGTGTGTAGGAGAGGGGGCCGTGAGGCATGGAAACAAGAGGAGGCGGAGGCTCAGTTGTAGGAGTGACAGCGTCTTAGCGGAATGAGGTGAAGAGAACCTGTTGTCGTTGTAGTTGAAGAAAATGGAGAGGAAGATGACGAGGAGCAGGACTAGACACGTGTATTGCTCTTCTAATCTTGCGTGTGTGGGTGTTTCTCTTCCCGCGGTCAGTGCACGAGACACGGTAATGGCAGCGGCGGGGCGTAGGCAGAAACCGGTTGTGGCTTTTACCCTATAGCGGCATACACGTGCAGGCTTGTTCTCTCTCTCTCCCTCTCTCTCTCTCTCTCTCTCTCTCTCTCTCTCTCTCTCTCTCTATCGGATGCCGGGTGTAACTAAGACTTCTGCAACTAATCGTACCCTATGTAACACACACACACACACACACTCTCTCTCTCTCTCTCTCTCTCTCTCTCTCTCTCTCTCTCTCTCTCTCTCTCTACTGGCTGTGTAAACATATAGACGTAAGATAAAAGAAGTCTGCATATCACTTCACGTGTATGAAACAGCCTCAAGCACTGACCACCCTTCCTTATCACAGGACATTCACGCCTTGGTCAGTCATTCCTGTATTTCCCCACAACTCTCGACTCGACTCACGATTCAAAGAGGCTCATATGAAGGTTACTGGGACGTGACGCACTGGTGTTAGAGTTACTCAAGCACCTTTATCTCCATCTCAGATAAGCACCAGTGTGTTTACCTCTCACTTGTGTCTACCACCGAACATCTTTCCTGGTTTGTTGAAAAATAATATGTTTTATTTTTTTCCTGGATCACTGAATGTCTTAAGCTTTCACAATGGCGTGTCTTTACCTTCCCAGCTATGTATGTCTTTGAAGTTAGGGCATAACAGTGAAGTCTTCCTCTCATTCTCCGTTGACAATAGCGATATGGTCGCGGTTAGTAGCCAAGTAGTGGGTATTATTTTCACCACACTGTTCAATGTTGTTACCTCCGTTGTAAGTCTTGCAGTCTACATTGGTTCTAAAAATAGGTAGATTTTATAAGGAATTGCCTGCTGCTCACAAAAATTGAGGCACAAAACGCAGTGGAGGTCAGGAAAGAAGGTTACGTGACGTTTGGCCAGGATCATACTACTGTACGCACTTCATACATTATCACGAGAACTCTTCCTTGATATTTTCATGTGCATGTTTTGAATTTTACACGGTATTATGCACTCATCTTTACAACACTTTATTGCATTAAGTATTTGAAGAGCACTGTCAATTTTCATCATATATAAAAAAAAAAAGACCAAAATAATTACGTCTTTTCTATTTCCACCTGCAGAATTCTTACATCGTAGCAGACTGTGTCCAACTCTCTTCCGTCTTCCTGGACTCGTATTTCACAGAGTAAAGAGGATCGTAAAACCACTTTTCTTAGATCTTTCCTTTATATCTTGAAATCTCTTGCACTTTTCATTCTTTACAATGTAGCACACTATTGTAGACATTCCTGTCGTCTCCCAGTGAAGGAGATGAAGAGAACCATAAAAATACTTTGTTTGCTTCCTCCTTTACAGTTTCACGTCTCTTGCAGTTTTCAATATTTGCATGATGGCGCACAATACAATATCCTGCCTGCCTTTAGTCTTCCTTTACTTGAGATATAAAGAGCATCATGAGAGTACTTTGATCAGTTCTTCCTGTGTAGCTACGCTCTTTCTTGTACACATATTTATATGTAGAAAAGAGAGTGAAGATAAACATAAAAATACTTTGGTCAGGTTCTCCTTTTTACCCCCAGACCTCTTGCGCTTCAAACGTTTACATGGTGGCACACATTAGTCTATTTATCTTTCATTTCCCTCTAAAGAAGAAGAAAACTAATTTAAAAGTACCTTAGTTAGTTCATCCTTTTATTTTTCATATTTCCTGTACTTTTAAACATCTCCATCGTAACACACAACATCCAAACATCCCCTCCCCATCCCTGTATCAAGATTAACTTTCATATCTCTTGTACTATGTACTAAACACTGATATCGTAGCACACAACAACCGTCACTTTCACATCCCTTTCCGATCCCTGCATCAAGATTAACACATCGCCAGTCACCACCACCACTATCTCCGTTGCTAAGCTGCCCAAGCCGTCCTTTGCATGCTCACTCGAAAATCTCATCAGTATTCCCTCTGTGCCGCCGTACACGCGCCCAACGGACCCAGAGGAGTAACATTAGCCTCCCCGATGCAGGAAGCGACGCCGCAACTACTTATTACAGCTGTGCGGCGGCCGTCCTGGGTGCTGAGTGGATGTGGCACGCCTTCCCTCTCTCGGTGGTGGACAGGGTATGAGCATGGGAATGTACCGGAAGGGGAAGAAGAAGAAGAAGCAGAAGAAGAAGGAGAAGAAGAAGTAGAAGAAAAAGTAGAAGAAGAAGAAGAAGAAGAAGAAGAAGAAGAAGAAGAAGTAGAAGTAGAAGTAGAAGTAGAAGAAGAAGAAGAAGAAGAAGAAGAAGAAGAAGAAGAAGAAGAAGTAGAAGTAGAAGTGAAGTGAAGTAGAAGAAGAAGAAGAAGAAGAAGAAGAAGAAGAAGAAGAAGAAGAAGAAGAAGAAGAAGAAGAAGAAGAAGAAGAAGAAGAAGAAGAAGTGGAAGTAGAAGTGGAGTGGAGAAGAAGAAGAAGAAGAAGAAGAAGAAGAAGAAGAAGAAGTGAAGAAGAAGAAGAAGAAGAAGAAGAAGAAGAAGAAGAAGAAGAAGAAGAAGAAGAAGAAGAAGAAGAAGAAGAAGAAGAAAGAAGAAGAAGAAGAAGAAGAAGAAGAAGAAGAAGAAGAAGAAGAAGAAGAAGAAGAAGAAGAAGAAGAAGAAGAAGAAAGAAATAGAAGAAGAAAGAAGAAGGATTAAAAGAAGAAAGAAGAGAAGTGGGCATCTTGGTAGTGACTGGTGTAATGTTAAGGGGGTACTGGAATATATACAGAGTGTTATTACGGAAAGATCACATAGACAATTAGTTAATCTATTCGACTGGCATTGAATACACACACATAGACACACACACACACACAAAACTCTCTCTCTCTCTCTCTCTCTCTCTCTCTCTCATCAACTTTATATTTGCTTTTTATTCTGAAGAGTAGACACGGAAGCATCATGTGAATAAGCAGACCTCGTAAATCCAGCTCATTATTCTTCCTCTTGTTGTTGTTCTTCCTTTACCTCCTGCTCCTGCTAATACTTCTCTCAGTAAAGAGGACCTCGCTCCTTCCTCATGTACAAATCTTCATCTTCATATATCTTACACGCGTCAAGAGAAAAGACAAAATAAGCCTCTAATTTCTCCTTACTCCCTTCCTTCATCTTTCCCTCCTATCCTTTCTCCCTGTTCCTCCTTCCCTTCACGCTTTCCTCCTATTCCTTGATCTCTCTTGCTTTTTTCATCTTATTTCTCGCACTTCTATTTCCTTTTATCCTCTTCTGTTTTAATTTCCTCTTCGTTTTTTCCCTTCTTTCTCCTTTCCACTGTTTTTCTATTCACCCTTCTTTTCTCTGCTACTCCCTTCAATCTTTATTTCTTTTCATTAATTTTCCTTCATTCGTCCTCAGCTTCTCCTTCTTTCCCTAACTTCTTTTTTTTTTTCTCCCTAGCCTTTCCTCCTCCCTCCCTTTGTCCTTTTCTAGTGCCTCTAACATTTATCCCCTCTTCCCCCTAACAACCTCACTCCTTTCCCCCTCATTCCTCGTTCCCCTCTGCCCCACCAACAACATACCTTGAGATTCATCCCCACCTAAGAAGATTTATCTCATCCAGTGTTGCCATGCCATAAGGTCATCAAGCCGCACGCACACACCCACGCACACTGACGCACGCACGGGGATTCATAAGCTCATACGTTAGAAAAATAAACATGAGATTTGTGAGACTGGCCCAAAATAAAGTGAAGGTTAGTTAAAGTGCTATTTATGTGGCTGAGTATCCTAGTGTGTGGGGGGTGGAGAGAGAGAGAGAGAGAGAGAGAGAGAGAGAGAGAGAGAGAGAGAGAGAGAGAGAGAGAGAAGGTTACGGATGGAAGCCACGTTTGTTCATTAATGTTGATTATCTCTCTCTCTCTCTCTCTCTCTCTCTCTCTCTCTCTCTCTCTCTCTCTCTCTCTCTCTCTCTCATTGTACTTCTCTTCTATTTCTTATTCTTCTATAACAATAATAGCACTAATGATGGTGTTGGAAATTGTTATCATCACCATCACTATCTGTATCATCAAAATCATTATTATTAACATCATCATCATCATCATAACATTATTACTCAAAGCCATCTCACACAAAACTACATTTCCTTATAAAGCATCAAATAACAAGGTTTCACAAAATCAATACCGATGGCCTACAATTCTAAAAGGTTCAGGATACTTTACCCAACATTATATCAAGCGTTCCAATCCTATGAAAGGTCCATATGGTATAAATAAAAAACAAATAAATAAAAAAACAGCAATATTAATAAGTACAAGAAAAAAAAAAACTCCCTAAAGTAATACAAAATTGAGCTTTAACACACACACACACACACACACACACACACACACACACACACACACACACACACACACACACACACACCTTTAGAGCTGCCCGGGAACCAAAATTAGACTAAATGAAAATAGACATGATAAAAAGAGATAAACAAAAAAAGTCTCAATCCATCACGTATCGAGTCCCACGATCCTCAGAATGTCCAGTGAGGAGCCGCGCTAACGTTTATCAGCTGAGAGGTAACGTTCAACTGGGTAAAGGGAGACGTTTCTTTAGATATTATACGAGTGTTTACCTGCAGGCATGACAAGGATGTAATGAAGTGTTATTCGCTTGCTACTTTTGTTGATCTGATTTCCTTCTTGAGGAGGAGGAGGAAGAGGGGGGGAAGAGGTGGAGGAGAAGGAGGAGAAGGAGGAGGAGAAGGAGGAGGAAGAAGTTAGGAATAGCATCAATCAAAACAACAACAGCAGCATTCCATGAAACCACGAGCACCTAGCAACACACACACATACACACACACAAACACACACACACACACACACACACACACACACACACACACACACACACACACACACAGGACAGGTGCCAGCGTCCAAGCCAGAGAGCCAAGGCGCCACCTAATGGATTTCCTCCCTGGCAGGGTTTGGCGCCAGGATGCCCCCGCTCCTCGTGTCACTGACCCTATGGGTGGCGCTGGGAAGGGGGTAGGGAGTGGGGAGTGGCAAGGTGGCATGGGTGAGCAGGGAGCGTGTGAGTGTTTGGGGAGAGAGAGAGAGAGAGAGAGAGAGAGAGAGGGGGGCAGCGTTAATTGACTATATAGAGAATAGACACGCTGGAAGAAAAGGGAGGAAAGAGAGATAAAAAATAAATAAATAAAGGGGACAGCAAGAGTAAGGGTGATGTATTGTTTATAAGGAGATAGAAGGTACTGAGCGGAGGTGTGAAGCATTGCAAGTGACGGTGAAGGATGCGGAATGAGGAGTCAGCGTGCGGGGTCACGGAACGGGACCACTTAGCTGGGTGGTGACAAGGGATGATACTTGTGAGGGAGTGAAATGAGGGCAAGGTGAGGAGTGAGGAGCAGGGGAAGGATGGGCGTGTGTCATGAGGAGACAGAGGTGTTGACATAGGTGAGAAGAGAGAGAGTCGGAGCAGAGAAAGACGAGAATAAGGCAGAGAGGAGAGAAGGTAGAGAGAGAGAGAGAGAGAGAGAGAGTGTGAGAGCATTGCAAGTGACGGTGAAGGATGCGGAATGAGGAGTCAGCGTGCGGGGTCACGGAACGGGACCACTTAGCTGGGTGGTGACAAGGGATGATACTTGTGAGGGAGTGAAATGAGGGCAAGGTGAGGAGTGAGGAGCAGGGGAAGGATGGGCGTGTGTCATGAGGAGACAGAGGTCAGGTATACACAACAGGTGACAGCAGAGGTGAGAAGAGAGAGGAGTCGGAAGCAGAGAAAGACGAGAGAGAGAGAGAGAGAGAGAGAGAGAGAGAGAGAGAGAGAGAGATGGGAAGCAGAGCAGTGAAACAGGTGGAGGTTGTGTTGGTCTCATGTCAAGGCTGCTCTGGGGAACACGAGCTTGTTTGCTCTAGACACAAAACCTTCGTCAGCCAAGCACTCGTAGGGATCACTGGCAGGAGGCTCTGTCATGCCACCTCCCCCTCTCCTTCCCCATCTAACCTCTCTCCCCGGACACGACAACCACAGCAGGAGGCAAACTCAGAGTTCTGAATATTTCCGCCCATAAAAAACAGTTTCAAAGACATTCGCATTAACAACAGCATAAACTTGTTCTCAAATTGGAGAAAATTATACGAAAGTTTCTCTGATGTAGTTCATTTATCCCTTTACTCTGGATAGCCTTTCCTGCTGGAGGCCGACAGAGCTAGGTGTGAAGGATATGAGACTGTGAGGGTGGTGGGCAGAGCATGTTTGGGCCACCGAGTGTGATATTGCGCGCATAGTATACAGATAGATATTTTTATCCTTGCACTAGATTCACTGTTTCAGTTTTTCATGTTTCGTACGAGCTCAATTGCTTTAAATGTAGGAGGAGGATGAAGTGGAGGAGGAGGATCAACATCAAAACATCTCCGGAACTGAAATTGGGCAACCATTTTGAGCGACTAGTTTTGTACTCTTGACCAGTCTTCTTGAAACATTACAAAAAAAATAATAATAATGATAATAACAATGATAATCGTCAGGCAGTAAGTATTCACTGCAGGACAAAGGCTTCTCCTGTAGTGAGGTGAGAGGTGGTAAGCCAGACGCCACGCTATGCTGACTAAGAGCGTCTTGGCAGGTGGCTTGTGGCGTGAAAGGAGACAAAACCCACACACACACTATTAGGAAAGGGTAAACGGTGAGGGTAGAATGGTTTTCCCCTTGCCACCTACCCACACTTGCCACAATGTCCTGACCATTAGGCAAATTGTAGCTGTTTGGGAAGGGAGAGCAAGCTTTGAAAGTGTGACATGGACAGCTCAGAGAAAAAAAAAATACTATAACTTATCTCTAAGGGAATATTTTTAACGTCGCTACTTGTACGTGTCACTGAGGTAAAAGTGTACCCTGGCGCTGAGTGACTGAGTGATTGATTGATTGATCGCCACAACAATGGGATCACACGACGCTGCCAGACATGACCATAACTCGTTCTAGGAGACACTTTTAGTTACCTTTCGTTTAGCACACACACACACACACACACACACACACACACACACACACACACACACACACACACACACACACACACAAAGTAGCCGAAGGAGATACAGAAAGATACTGACTTACACAAAGGACAAGTGGAAGGCGGCACAAAAAGTAATGCCAGCAAAGAGAAAGAGGCGAGAAGGAAATGTCTTGAAAAATAAAGAGAGTGAAATAAGAAAAAAAAAAACATTATAAAAAGTGTTTGAAATGTTGGTGGTGAGGGTGAGACACTTGATGGCGAGGGCAGTGACACTGATACCACCACCACCACCACCACCACAGTCAACACCACCACTACTTTTACTATCATCATCAACACCACTACCCTCGTAACCACAACCACAACCACCACCACCGTCACCACCACCACCACCAGTACCACCACTATGCCATATAACACAAAACCTGATTCAGGGATAACACGCAATGACATCACCCTTGCCCTTGCTATTTATAAAACCAGCCCTACCACCACCACCACCACCACCACCCCCTACAACAATAACAGCAATAATAATCACCAAATTCACCACAATCGCCATTAATCTTGATTTTTATGAGTAACAAGGAGACGTAACACTTACTTGCTTTGAGTATTAACCCTTTCAGTACTATAACGCATTTTCATATTCATTCTGCTTATTATTTGGCGATTTTAAACAGCTTCAGAAACTTATGTTGGGGATTAAAATAGTGAAGGCTCTGACCATTAATCTTCTTATCTCCACAGACCCTTTCTGATGTAAATAAAATGGTCTAATCATACCAAAAAACTCAAGGTAAAAATGTGTCCTAATAATGAAAGTGATTAAAAAGAACTTCACTGAACAGAAAAAAAAAAATATGAAACTAGAGACACCATAGAGCTTGCATTCCTTCATCACTCAAATTCTCAGTGGTGTCTTTAAATAATTGAACTTTAAACCCAGGAAAACAATTGGTTATATTTGTGGTGACCCGTGGCAGTTCAAATATTAAGACTACACATAACATTCTCATCTCACCATTCGCCGCCACTACTACCACCACCACTACCTTCGCCAGACAACAAAAAGAAAGAAAGGGCAAGAGAAAAGGAGAGGAAAAAAAAAAAGGAGAGAAAGGGTATAGTAGTGTAAGAGGATTAAAGTGCTTTAGGGATATGGGAATGGGGAGGGGAGGAAAGGGGGAAGATTGCTAAGAAGAGAGGGAAGAAGGGATAGAGGAACATTTCGAAATAAAAAGAGGGTTAAGGGAAGGAGAGAAAGGAAAGACTGCCAAGATATGATAAAGGTTTAGGGAACAAAAGACACTAATAGAAACCAACAGTAAATACAAAAATACTGAGGGAAGGAAATAAAAAAAAAATAATGGGATGACTAAGACTAATGGATGACTTAAGAGAAGACACGAGAACAGTACCCAAGTGTTAACATATTAATAGAAGGATATAATGGTCAAGTCATCATTAAAACGCTACAAGTTATCAAATAGGGAAAAGCAAGCAATAACGTCTATAAACAACTTATCAAAAACATTTATATCACTAACTATAAAAAAGGAATGAAGCAAGAATGTGGCCTCGAAATTGCCTTTTCCTTATCTCTTTCCTTATCACTCAGACTCAGGCGTTATCTTCCCAAAATGACTGCTGATGGAAGGACTTCGGTAAACGTACATACGGACACGCAGACTCACTTTCATACAGGCAAGACAATCAGAGCAGGAAAGTCAGACTAAAAGACTAAAAGTAGTAAGTAGGTGACAGGGAGAAAAGAATGCAAGATAAGTGAAGATAACATAAACACTAACGAAATGAGTAACGTTAACGAAAACAAACCTAACTCTACTATAACTATAACCTTCTTGCAATCATAACAGGGTGACAGGGATGGTAAGAATGATAATGGTGACACTAAGAAATCAACAATACATACGAAATTTGGTGAAATATGATGTAAATTAAGATGATTATTTGCGATTTAAAAAAAGTTCTATTAAATACCAGTAGTAGTAGTAGTAGTAGTAGTAGTAGTAGTAGTAGTAGTAGTAGTAGTAGTAGTAGTAGTAGTAGTGATGGCAGTAGTAGTAGTGATAGTAGTAGTAGTAGTAGTAGTAGTAGTAGTAGTAGTAGTAGTAGTAGTAGTAGTAGTAGTAGTAGTAGTAGTAGTAGTAATAGTAGTAGTAGTAGTAGAAGATGCAACATTAGCAGTAGTATTTATATAATAATTACAATAATAAAGAAAGATTATACTTGTAAGAATGAAAACTTGCATCACAAACTTTCTTCACATCGAAATAAAACAAAGAAAAATTATAATACTTATCTATTTACACACACACACACACACACACACACACACACACACCAAACATATTATAAGAGGAGCTTGACAATACCGTCCCCTCTTCTCCCCTATTCCTCCTCCTCCTCCTCCTCCTCCTCCTCCTCCTCCTCCTCCTCCTCCTCCTCCTCCTCCTTCTCATCTTATCCACGTGTTTCTCAGTTGCAGTGTCAACTATTATTTCTCGACCTAATTTTGCGCCATAACCTTCACCTGTCCCTGTCCCGCCCCGCCCCGCCACGCAACACCCCGCTCCATTCCGCACCGCCCCATCTTGTTCCGTTCCGCTATGGTGTCCCTCTCGCTCTCATAAACTCTTGCCCCGCCCTATTCACCCCTTTACCTTAAATTTCATGCCCTGCCACCCCTCTCCCATCCCCTCCTCTCGCCACACCTTCATTCATACTGCTTATTTTTTCTCCCATTTTTTTTTTTTTTTCGCATTTCCTACACCTGCTCTTAAACCTTGAAAATCTCAATCTCAATCTCAATCTCAATCTCTCCTCTCTCTCTCTCTCTCTCTCTCTCTCTCTCTCTCTCTCTCTCTCTCTCTCTCTCTCTCTCTTAGTGCCATGACGACAGAAGGAAGCGCATGTAGAGAGCCACCATGATCTTGAGAATGTCCCGCAGTTGCCTCTCAGTTCTCTATCCTTCCCTGCAGGACGACGGGCCGACAACACGTAGACCACCACACACCCTTACCCGCCCATCACCACCACCACCCTACACTCTCCAGCCTGTCTGCCTAGTATCAAGTGTGTGTGTGTGTGTGTGTGTGTGTGTGTGTGTGACCTGGTGACCGGATAAACTTACGATATGCTTAAAAGGTTGTTTTTTGAAGGTTAAATATTATTCGTGTGTTTTTCTTCTTTTTGGATGATTAAGTTTAAATGTCCCTCCTTTCGAATCTGACTTCCATGGACTTAAGTGGAGATGCATTTTTCTTCTACATTCTTTTTGATTAACATATTATTTGGTTGTTACGTATTATGCAGTCTTTCTTTACCTCTCATATCTCATCCATTGTCCTGCCGATTTTTTTTTCTATAATATCTTGTACACACACACACACACACACACACACACACTCTCTCTCTCTCACACACACACACACACACACACACACACACACACACACACTCTCTCTCTCTCTCTCTCTCTCTCTCTCTCTCTCTCTCTCTCTCTCTCTCTCTCTCTCTCTCTCTCTCTCTCTCTCTCTCTCTCTCTCTCTCTCTCTCTCTCTCTCTCTCTCTCTCTCTCTCTCTCTCTCTCTCTCTCTCTCTCTCTCTCTCTCTCTCTCTCTCTCTCTCTCTCTCTCTCTCTCTCTCTCTCTCTCTCTCTCTCTCTCTCTCTCTCTCTCTCTCTCTCTCTCTCCTTCTCTCTCTCTCTCTGTGTGTGTGTGTGTGTGTGTGTGTGTGTGTGTGTGTGTGTGTGTGTGTGTGTGTGTGTGTGTGTGTGTGTGTGTCCAAATATAGCTGAGCGTGTTGAAGGTTATGACAAAAATACCAAGCCGTGAATTTAAGAATGGAGCAAAAATTTCTTTACTTCTTTACTTGTTTTGCACACGTGTATAGGGCTGGGGAGGAGGAGGAGGAGGAGGAGGAGGAGGAGGAGGAGGAGGAGGAGGAGGAGGAGGAGGAGGAGAGAGAGAGAGGGAGAGAGAGAGAGACAGACAGACAGACACAGACAGACAGACAGACAGACGGACAGAAAGACAGACAGACTAGAAAAAAAGGAAAGAAAAACAAATACACAGAGAAAAAGACAAAAGCAAGGAAGGTGAGTGAAAGAAAAAATAAGAATGAGAGAAAACGAGACAACAACAATCTGGAAAGCAAGAGAAGGAGTAATGTACAAGATGGAAAAAAGCAAAAAAAAAAAAGCAGGCAGGGTGTGTGTGGAGGGGAGAGGAAAGAGAGGGGAGGGGGGGGGGAGCAAGCAGGTGTGTAGGCATTGATTAGGCAGGAAGACAGGTGTTGTGCTTCTGGCCAGGCACACTAAGCACGGAGGAGGAGGAGAAGGAGAAGGAGGAAAAGGAGGAGAAGGAGAAGGAGGAGAAGGAGGAGGAGGAGGACGAAGAGGAGGAAGGGATAGCAAGAGGAGGAAGAAATAGGAAGATCATTACAACTTTAAGTATTTTCATGTTTTGTGAGATAGAATAAGAGGAGATAGAAGGAGGAAGGAAGCATAGAAGGAAGAAAAAAAGAAGAAAATGGAAAAAAAAACATATATAAAAAGTAAAAAATAAATATAGCTTGTAAATAGAAAATGAACACGGAAATAGGAAAATCAGAGAGACTTCCTGCACGAACGTTCACTAGAGTAAGAAGAAAATGTTGACGCAATAAAATAGGAAAAAAAAAAAAATATGTAAAAAGAAGAAAGGAAAATAAAAAAAAAGATGAACAACAACAAAAACAACATAAATAACGGAAATAACAATGAAAAACAACAATAATATCAAAACAACAAAGGGTAAAAAAATAAATAAAAGAAATAACAAAAGCGGAGATATCAAATTCCCGATTAAATCACACGAAAAAATATAGAGCATTGAAACAGGATACGACAGAGAGAGAGAGAGAGAGAGAGAGAGAGAGAGAGAGAGAGAGAGAGAGAGCCCAGATTTCCTCCGTCACACACACATCCAAACTCTTACATAAATACACACACACACACACACACACACACACACACACACACACACACACACACACACACACACACACACGCATAGAAACTAAAAAAAGTAAATAAATAAATGACCTTCACTGCTTCACTCCCTTGCTTGCTTTCTACACGCACCGGAAAGAAGGAGCACACTACCTCCTCCTTCTCCTTCTCCTCCTCCTCCTCCTCCTCCTCCACCTCCTCCTCCTCCTCCTCCTCCTCCTCTTCTTCCTTCATCATTCTAGTCTATATTTTCTTTATTATGTTCATGTAATGCAATAACAATAGATCCACTTACTTCCTCCTTATGCTTCTAATATATTTTCTTCTCATGTATCTAGCTCCTCCTCCTCCTCCTTCTCTTCCTCCTTCTTCTCCTCCTCCTCCTCCTCCTCCTCCTCCTCCTCCTCCTCCTCCTCCTCCTCCTCCTCCTCCTCCTCCTCTTCCTCGTCCATTACCTCATGTACAGTATATCCTCCTGTGTGTCCTTCTCTGTCCTCACAAGCATCACCACCACTTCCTACTCCTCCTTCTCCTCCTCCTCTTCCTCCTCTTCTTCTTCCTAGTTTTTCCTACCCTACGGTTGGAACAAAAACACTTAACAGTTGCATGACACTGTTGAGAGAGAGAGAGAGAGAGAGAGAGAGAGAGAGAGAGAGAGAGAGAGAGAGAGAGAGAGAGAGAGAGAGAGAGAGAGAGAGAGAGAGAGAGAGAGAGAGAGAGAGAGAGAGAGAGAAGACTTGTAGAGAGAGAGAGAGAGAGAGAGAGAGAGAGAGAGAGAGAGAGAGAGAGAGAGAGAGAGAGAGAGAGAGAGAGAGAGAGAGAGAGAGAGAGAGAGAGAGAGAGAGAGAGAGAGAGAGAGAGAGAGAGAGAGAGAGAGAGAGAGAGAGAGAGAGAGAGAGAGAGAGAGAGAGAGAGAGAGAGAGAGAGAGAGAGAGAGAGAAACTTGTAAAACAGGAACTCAAACGATAGAGAAGGACGAGGAGAAGGAGGAGCAGGAGAAGGAAGAGGAGGAGGAGAAGGAAGAGGAGGAAGAGAAGGAAGAGGAGGAGGAGGAGGAGGAGGAGGAGGAGGAATAAGACTAAGAGAAGATCTATTACTTTTGTTTTGTTGTTATTTTGTCATCATCCCCATCGCAATTATCATAATGACGATAACAACACCACCACTACCATCAAGAACACAATAACATTAATAACATTAATAACAGAAGAAGAACAAGAAGAACAAGAACAACAAGAACAAGAACAAGAACAACAAGAACAAGAACGAGAACAAGAACAAGAACAAGAAGAACAAGAACAAGAACAAGAAGAAGAAGAACAAGAACGAGAACAAGAACAAGAAGAACAAGAACGAGAACAAGAACAAGAACAAGAACAAGAACAAGAACAAGAACAAGAACAAGATGAAGATGAAGATGAAGATGAAGATGAAGATGAAGATGATGATAAAGATAAAGAAGAAGAAGAAGAAGAAGAAGAAGAAGTGGTTGTGGGGTTGGCAGAAGTTGCAGTAATAATAGTTGTGGAGGTAACAGTAGTAGTAGTAATAGTAGTAGTAGTAGTAGTAGTAGTAGTAGTAGTAGTAGTAGTAGTAGTAGTAGTAGTAGTAGTAGTAGTGGGGGTGGTAGTTGCAGTAATAATAGTTGTAGAGGTAACAGTAGTATTAGAAGTAGTGGTAGAAGTAGTAGTAGTAGTAGTAGTAGTAGTAGTAGTAGTAGTAGTAGTAGTAGTAGTAGTAGTAGTAGCAATGGCGGCAGCAGCAGTACAGCCACACTTATGAAATTCAACAAAAGCAAAGAAGAAAAGAGAAGAAGAAGAGTGAAGCAACAAAGTGACAAAACATGTGGTGAATGAATGTAAAAGTAATGTTTGAAAGGAATACCAGAACACTTGCCTCCTTCTCTTTCCCTCTCCCTCTCCTCTCCCTCTCCCTCTGCCACTCCCTCTCCCTGAAGTAGTGAGGGAGAGGGAGGAGAAGGAGAGGGAGAGGAGAAGGAGAGAAAAGAGAGGTCAAAGAGGAAAATGAATGGCAAGAGATAAGAAAAGAGGACAAGGTAGAGAAGAAAATAAGGAGGAAGAAGAGGAGAAGGAGGAGGAGGAGGAGAAAGATATAGACGAAGAGAAAGAATGAGTTTAGGAGAGAGAAATGAAAAGAAAAAATATAAGTTTAAGGGAAATAATGATGAGGAATACAAAGAAAGGGAGGAAAAGTGAGAGGAAAAGAGGAAATTGTATTATGTTTCTCTTTATAACAAGTTAGGGAAAGACAGGAAAGGAGTGAGAGAATTGAGGCTAAGTGGAGAGTAAATTCATTAACTCTTGATCCCGTTAGACGCTTCTCTCTCTCTCTCTCTCTCTCTCTCTCTCTCTCTCTCTCTCTCTCTCTCTCTCTCTCACTCTCCTTCTTCTTTTCTATTCTTCTCTTTCTTCCATCTGTTTCTTAATCCGCCTCTTCCTCATTTCTTCCTCTCTCTCATCTCTCGTCCA
Source organism: Portunus trituberculatus (assembly GCF_017591435.1). Classification (NCBI taxonomy): domain Eukaryota; kingdom Metazoa; phylum Arthropoda; class Malacostraca; order Decapoda; family Portunidae; genus Portunus; species Portunus trituberculatus. The sequence goes on from NC_059285.1 coordinate 10,124,712, forward strand.
CGCCTTCATATTTCCCCCCATTCTCTTTCTCTCTCTCTCTCTCTCTCTCTCTCTCTCTCTCTCTCTCTCTCTCTCTATCGTAAGCTCATGCAGCAACCTGAATTTCTATTGAAGACACACACACACACACACACACACACACACACACACACACACACACACACACACACACACACACACACACACACACACACACACACTGATTAGCTCAATGGCAACGTCCTCAACTATCACTTAGCTGGCAGAGGCTCGCGTCCATATGGATTTGAATATTCCTTTTGCAGGTAAGTGAGCATTTATATTCCTCTTTCAGCGACAGGGTGATATGATGTGTGTGTGTGTGTGTGTGTGTGTGTGTGTGTGTGTGTGTGTGTGTGTGTTGTGTGTTTCTCTGTCTTACCTACAGATGAGGTTATTAAGTGTTTTTCTATTGTCTTTTCTTTTGATTCATGTTTTTTTTCATTGACTCATTATTTGCATGTCTGTCTGTCTGTCTGTCTGTCTGTCTGTCTGTCTGTCTGTCTGTCTGTCTGTCTGTCTGTCTGTCTGTCTGTCTGTCTGTCTGTCTGTCTGTCTGTCTGTCTGTCTGTCTGTCTGTCTGTCTGTCTGTCTGTCTGTCTGTCTGTCTGTCTGTCTGTCTGTCTGTCTGTCTGTCTGTCTGTCTGTCTGTCTGTCTGTCTGTCTGTCTGTCTGTCTGTCTGTCTGTCTGTCTGTCTGTCTGTCTGTCTGTCTCTCTGTCTGTCTGTCTGTCTGTCTGTCTGTCTGGACAGTCTGTCTGTCTGTCTGTCTGTCTGTCTGTCTGTCTGTCTGTCTGTCTGTCTGTCTGTCTCTGTCTCTCTGTCTGTCTGTCTGTCTGTCTGTCTGTCTGTCTGTCTGTCTGTCTGTCTGTCTGTCTGTCTGTCTGTCTGTCTGTCTGTCTGTCTGTCTGTCTGTCTGTCTGTCTGTCTGTCTGTCTGTCTGTCTGTCTGTCTGTCTGTCTGTCTGTCTGTCTGTCTGTCTGTCTGTCTGTCTCTCTCTCTCTCTCTCTCTCTCTCTCTCTCTCCTTCTGTCCAGTAGGCTATAGCTGGCGACCACGGGCGCAGCATGTGATCCTCAAGACGGTGCTGAAAAAATAACACACTCACACACTATTATGCATAAAAACTCAATAGGGCTCTCTCTCTCTCTCTCTCTCTCTCTCTCTCTCTCTCTGTCATGAAGGAGCTTCCAATTTTCAGCAGTGAACATGGAGTTAGGAAGCGGCCTTGGAGTGAAGAGAAAAAGCCTTGGATGTGAAAGAATTTATATTTGATAGGAAATAGGTGAGCAAAGATTTAGAAAAGGAAGTATACGTCAGAGTTAATGGGAGGGACATTGCACATGAGAAAAGCGATAAAAAATGATAAGATATAGATAGTTAAAGACAAATGGTAACTAAATGAATAGAAATAGAGCAGCGAACGAACATAACATGGACTTGAGATTTTAAGTTGCCCAAGAAATACGTGGAAGTTACTCAACAAACGACCGACTTGGCGTGATGTATTAGGGATATTTTACACACTGAACGTGGGGAATTCTGCTAGTTTCTCAATAAACAAACACACTCACACACACACACACACACTAACCAACTCCGTTCACCACTGGCACCC
>NC_059285.1:10146345-10156345 GCF_017591435.1 Portunus trituberculatus
GAAGGGAAAGATCAATTATAACAGGAAAATCAAGTCGTATGCTTTTCGTGTCAGGGAAATGGAAAGTGAATAGTGAGAGGTGAGGGACAGGGGCAGGTGAGGGTAGGAAGTGAGGGGTGTGAGGGGAGAAGACGACGAGGAGGAGGAGGAGGAGGAGGAGGAGGGAATGGAGAAATGCTGGCAAGAAAGCCGGATTGATGAGAAGAAATGAAAAGAAAACGATAAGGAAGAAAATGAATGGCAGTGAAATAAAACAGAACAACAAATACAAAAAGCACAAAAACAACTGGAAAGCAACACTAGAAACACAATAGTCAAAGAAACAATGCACTCGCCGCTCCTGGGAATCTAAACAAGTTTCCAGCGAGTTATCATATTTTTTTTCTATACAGATATGCATTTTTCTCATCACCTCCTTCAGTCCGACATCACGCAGACAGGAAGGAGGAGGGAGGGCGTGTCATCCTTGAGAAAAAGTGTTCAGTATAGTAATTAAGACAAAAAATAACTGTGTTTCTCTTCCTAGGTGAATTAGAGGCATTACGATTCTCTATCATAAATGTAAAGGAAACAAAGGGAAATATGAATCAAATACTATTATCATCATCATTGTTATCACTAAAGAAACACGATCACTGGTATCACAGGAACACGGAAGGTAAACAAGAATGAATTTACTGTCATTATCATAAAAAGACCACAAGGGATAGACAAGATTATCGTTTATCATTACCAGCAAGACAACGAGTAGGAAACAAAACACATTCACTGTCACTTATAACTAAGGGAACATGAAAGATAAATAACAACCACTCATGTCATTATTATCAAGAGAACACGACGGACATACAACAATCCTTCCTGTCATTAATATTAACAGACGATAGATGGATACTAGTCATTCCTGCCACTAAAAAAAAAGAACACAAAGAACAAACAACCATCTTCCTTGTAATTAGTATAAAAAAAGAGCACGATAGATAGATACTAGTCATTCCTGCCATTATAAAAAGAACACAAAGAACAAACAATAATCTTCCTTGTCATTATTATCAAGAGAACACGATAGGACATGAACCACAGTAAAAAATAAATAAATAATTAAATAAATAAATAAAAATGATTCCTAACAAGTTTTCGACACAGTGATCAGTTCAACATTTCCTAACGCAAATAAACGAGTTCTTGTGACAGACACTTCCCAACATGAATGAATATATCGATAAATGACTGGACGGATGAACGAAGGACTCAAGCAAGTTAATGAATGAATGGGTAACGGTTAACCAGGGAAGCAAGGTGAAAATACACACGCACACACACAAGAAAAGCGAGAGAGAGAGAGAGAGAGAGAGAGAGAGAGAGAGAGAAAACACGTGTCTAATTTTAAAGTTTGCAAATAAGTCTATCCCAACCATGTCACTCTTTCGCAACGGGAATTACCAACTCATGGACAATTGCAAAATAAGACACGTTCTCCTTTCTTTCTCCTTGCTCCTCTTTCTTCTTATTAACATTTACTTCCATTCTTTTTTTTTTTCCTTTTTTATACACTTTTGACCTCTCTTCCTTTTTTTTTTTTTTTACATTGTTATTGTCATTCTCTTTCTTTTTCTTCATCGCCGCTTTCATTCCCACCATTTATCGCCTGCTATTTCTTGGTTTCTGTTTGTTTTCTTTAAATGCTTTTTTTTTTTTCATTCTTTACTTTCTCTTGCACTGTTCTCTCATTATTGTTCCTTTTTTTTCCCTTTCACCTCCTTTGTTCTCCCAGTTTTTCCCCCCTTCATATTCTTTTCTCTCTCTCTCTCTCTGTCTCTCTCTCTGTCTCTCTCTGTCTCTCTCTCTCTCTCTCTCTCTCTCTCTCTCTCTCTCTCTCTCTCTCTCTCTCTCTCTCTCTCTCTCTGGTTCGTTTCCATGCCCACATCACTACTGTTTTCTTCAACCTTTCCCCCCTTTTTTTTATTCCATTCTTCCTCCCCTACCTCCTCATCCTCCTTCTTTTCCTCCTCTTTCTCATCCTCCTCCGCCTCCTTCGCCTCCTCCCCCCTCCTCCTCCTCTTCTATCACGTCCTCAATCCACAAGGAAGACAGAAGAGAACCAGAAGTGCTTGTTTGCTGGTCTCCTTAAAGCCTTCTCTTCCTCCTTCTGCCCCTCCTTCAGCGTCCTAGCGACAAAATAGCACGTGATCGGACGGATAGGGGGGTAGGGTGCGATGCTCCTCCACACGGCAACGCGGGGCCCAGATGTGTGGTTACCAGGGCGGGACATGGAGACACGGGGAGACACGAGGAGGCACTGTTGGGTACTGGGGGGATATGGAGGGACACTGGGACACATGTTACGGGATTTCCTAAGGGCAATCACTGCAAAGGAGTGCATGTCAACTTGTATATTTCCAGTGAGATCTTTATTTTGTAATCTTATTGTGACAGGGTAAGTGACGACCAAGCTGTGTGATTTGTTTATTTTTTACTTATGATTTTCTTTTTAGGTTTCTTTTCTTTCTTCTTATTAACATTTATTTCTATTTTTTCTTTTTATTCCACTCTCGACCTCTTTTTTTCTTTTTAAATTGTTATCATCATTCTCCATTTATCGCCTGTTATTTTTTGGTTTCTGTTTGTTTTCTTTAAAAGTATATATATATATTTTTTTTCATTCCTTACCTTCTCTTGAACTGTTTCTTCATTTCCTCGTGTTCTTATTTTCTTTTAGCTTGTTTCTTCAGGCACCAACCGTCATTGCGATTTATTTCAGGCGCCTTAACTCTTGAACTCTTAAGAGTCTGCAGTTCCACCACCACGACAGGAAGAATGTCTGAGTGTGTGTGTGCTAGTTTTTCCATTGGCGCCTGCACGGTAACTGGTTCTGCTTGCACCAAGAAAAAATATAATAATGCATTTTCTATTTGGTGTGTGTAATAATGATGACGTTAATGACGATAAAATATATACTCCACGTACTGACTGGAAATATTTCGTCCGACTTGAAACTTTCACTTCATCTTTTCAGGTTTCAAAAATATACCTTCATATTTCTATTATAATGGCAAAAGAAAGTGTTTCTTTATTGTGTATTATACTCTCTCCTCCCATTTATCACTGAGTATTTCTTTAGGTTTATTTCTAAAGAGACATTTTAGGAGAATTACACGTGGACCAGTGGTTATGTAGTAGGATCTGTGTTTGGTTTCCTTTGGGTCTGTTACTATCATTGACTGTTATTTCTCTGGTCTTTTTTGGTCCTCTGCTCCACTTCCCTCGCTACAAGACAGACAGTTACTCTTTTACCTCTATTCCGTCATTCTTACTATATTCACTGCTCACGTCAGTTGAAAAGGCCGCGCTGTCGTGATGCTGACCTGAAGCTGACCTGAAGCTGACTACCGCAACATGAACTCGTTATTGCAGGATCGTAACTCAAGTGAATACAAGTAAGCGTGTTATGTCTACCAGGAAGGCGATGACATGGGTAGTACATACGTATAGTCACAATCAACAGCCGAGAAACCCAACATACTTACTCGTACTTCTAGTGTATTTAACAATTTACCTAAGCACCTTCATCTCTACTAAGAGTTTGTCAATCTTCAGGAAGGAATTCAATCAGACCACGAAACTTACGTAAAATGTCAAAAGTGGAAGTGTTGACCTGGATTGCACACGGTCTTGATTTGTATTCATAAAGTAATCCACGCTGCCCAAAATCAAAGCATCAGAAACTAAACAATCAATTCAACAAATTTCCCACAAGTCTCGGCATTCAGTGTATCGCCAACCAACACGAGGCAAGGGCGCGGAAGCTGTGGCAATTCCCAACACAACACAAAAGCAAGACTATCAAAAGCTAAACATGTGATACAACACTTCCTCTTCCCCAAGTGAGAGCAACACACGCATTCAAACAAGGAAAGCAGTTCACATTTTGCCCTTTAACGGTACATACCCTAATAAAGTACCCGTATCATCTTTCTTGCTCCTCCCCTCAAACAACAGCATTACCACAATATCTCCACACACACACACACACACACACACACACACACACACACACACACACACACACACACACACGTGCAGATGTATACCAACAGTCCTTCCTCGTCCTTGTGAAGGTCAGCTCCCAAGAGGCTGTAAATACTGGCCATCGTGCGTCTTGTCACACACCAGAATACAGAGACACTTGATCGCTTATCAGGGAGGTGGAGGGAGTAGAAGGGGGAAATGAAGAAGAGGAAGTATAAGAACAAAAACTAGTATCTCCATAGAGATAAAGGAAGCGCCAAGAAGATATTTGTATGTAAGTACCTCCATTAAAAACGCAAAAAAAATATATATAAAGAAAAGATTAGAAGAAATAGTGTGGTAAGTTTAGTGTTGTGAGAAAAATAAAGATGGGGCCAGTAAGAAGTCATAGTCGCATTTTCTAGAGAGATATTTTAAGTTTTATAAAGAGGTGTTGTTTTTCTATATGGAATAAAAAAATACATAATATGAACACATCAACAGTTTGGACGCTAAGGAAAAAAAGAAAGACATAGAGAAGAAAGAAGGAAAAAATCGTAACAATAATGAATACAAAACATCAACTAATTCTAGGAAAAGAAATAGATAAAGCAAAAGATGACCACACGATACCTTCAAACTTAAACACCAACAGTCCACACACGTATCACTTCACAGTAAGTTTAGACGTGAGGACAGAAATATTTGGAGACAAAACAGGAAGGGAGCAATGAACAACGGTGAAAATAATACAGTGAATAAAAAGTGGGACGGTCAGTGGCGGGGAATGACAATAATGACACGTTTGAATCAGTTTTATGAGACGCAAGTGAGGTGTCAAAAAACAAAGAAAACCAATCACGAGGATGTGGGAAGAGGAGAGGGAGAAGAAAGAAAAGGAGAAAGAAGAAGAAGAGGAGGAGGAGGAGGAGGAGGAGGAGGAGAAGAAGAAGAAGGAGGTAGGAAAGAGGTGACACTACTTCCTCGGTAACAGCTGATTGAATCCACATACATAATCGAGAGTAGCGTTCACTAACACACACACACACACGCACACGCGGGCGCACACACACACACACACACACACACACACACACACACACACACACACACACACACACACACACACACACACACACACACACACACACACACACACACACACACACACACACACACACACACACACACACACACACACACACACACACACACACACACACACACACACACACACACACACACACACACACACACACACACACACACACACACACACACACACACACACACACACACACACACACACACACACACTCACTCTCTCTCTCTCTCTCTCTCTCTCTCTCTCTCTCTCTCTCTCTCTCTCTCTCTCTCTCTCTCTCTCTCTCTCTCTCTCTCTCTCTCTCTCTCTCTCTCTCTCTCTTCTCTCTACGCAGTTCGTCTCGTTATCTTATCAAAGCTTATCGTCTTTAAAAAATGGAAAAAAAATGAGCCAAAGTCTTGTCTGACAGCGTCGCTTATGTATCCAACCCGGAAATGTTGAGACAAATTGTGATGCATTAAGCCACTCCCGCCATCCATTGCTTGTTTAGCCGCGCACTCCATTACTTGACCCCTTCAATACTGCCACACCTTTTTCCCCTGAGATTTGGGTACGATTAGACCATTTTATTCTACATTAGGAAGAGTCTATGGAGGTCAGACAATTAATAGCCACAGTCTTTACTATTTTAATCCTCCACATGAGTTTCTGAAGCTGTATAGTCACCAACTAGTAAGCAGAATGAATATGGAAACGCGTCATGGAAGTGAAAGGGTCAAGTGATCATGAACGTGTGTCTGTACATCTAGAGTGTCATACATATCTTATCGAGCTCATTTTTATTCGCATTTCTTATATCCAGCTTCTCCTCCTCTTCTCTTCTCCTTTCTCCTCTTTTCTTCGTCCTCTTCGTCCTCTACAGTGGTCAGCACCACCTCCTCCTCCTCCTCCTCCTCCTCCTCCTCCTCCTCCTCCTCCTTCTCCTTTATTTTCCTTTTATATCTTAGTCACTATTTTCCTTCATTTTTTAATCACATTATCTTTCGCTGTGTCCTCTTCGTCCTCTTCCATCACCTCCTCCTCCTCCTCCTCCTCCTCCTCCTCCTCCTCCTCCTCCTCCTCCTCCTCCTCCTTCTGCTCCTCCTTCTCCTCCTCTGTTATTCTTTCATTCGCTTGTTTTTTTACTCGCAATTCTGGCACGATTATTTGTATTACTTCTCTTCCTTCATAACTCTCTCTCTCTCTCTCTCTCTCTCTCTCTCTCTCTCTCTCTCTCTCTCTCTCTCTCTCTCTCTCTCTCTCTCTCTCTCTCTCTCTCTCTCTCTCTCTCTCTCTCTCTCTCTCTCTCTCTCTCTCTCTCTCTCTCTCTCTCTCTCTCTCTCTCTCTCTCTCTCTCTCTCTCTCTCTCTCTCTCTCTCTCTCTCTCTCTCTCTCTCTCTCTCTCTCTCTCTCTCTCTCTCTCTCTCTCTCTCTCTCTCTCTCTCTCTCTCTCTCTCTCTCTCTCTCTCTCTCTCTCTCTCTCTCTCTCTCTCTCTCTCTCTCTCTCTCTCTCTCTCTCTTAAACAATGCGCCCCATGAACAATGCAAATGTAGTCTGATATATAAGATACTAACATCATACAAATATAAATAACACACCAACACAATATTTTTTTTTTTCTTCTTGACGTCAATATTCATCTGGCTTGCAAGTCATTCTCTACTACTCGGGAAGCATGACAGGATCAGGCAAGTAAGGTTTGTGTTATAAGACGCTTTGCTCTCTCACCTCTATTTTCAAAGGCCATAGACATGATTTACCGGGTTCCCAAGACTGTTTCTCTCTTAATGTTGTAAAAATCTTGGTAACCTGTCCCTAGAACTGTTGAAATATCCTTAAAAGCTAGTGTAATTTTAACTTTATAAAGCCTTTTGGAAGTAATCGGGTTACAACCAGAAGTGTGTAAGAAAATCATTCTAAGCAGTGGTGCAATCTCAAACATTTCAGCGTGTTACCTTACTTACACGGACCAGGCTCTCGTGGATCTTACTTGGACTTTCAGGGTTGTTTTCATGTTTGTGACGACAATTTGACACTTACTCTGTAGCAATAAAAGGAGAAATACACAAAGAAACTCCACTGTATTTATATTTGTGTCCTAATAGAAGCTCAAGAATACACTGCAAAACCCACGACCTTTATGACTTTTCCTTGTTCACTCCACTGTTCGTATTTTGTCTCTTTTTGATGCACAGAAAAAAAAGAAGGAAGAGGAGAAGGAGGACGAGGAAAAGATGAAGGGCTTGGAAAGGAAAAAAAAAATAAGGGAAGACAATGAGAGATAATCTTAATGAAATTGGAGAGGAAACATTTAGAAGACTACAGGAATCGACAGACAAAGTGAACACAGAAAGAAATAAAAGACAAACAGACAGAGACAGACAAATAGATGGGCGGGCAGACGAGAAACAGTGACAGAAGTATCTATAGACAAACAGATCCATCTATTAACTCGACACAGCCTTCCAGACAACTACCACCTCTACTTCAATGACACTCAACTGTCTTCCTCTTCCACACTAAATATCCTCGGTCTATCCTTTACTCATAATCTTGACTTCATATCTCATCTCTCGCTAAAACAGCTTCTATGAAGTTAGGCGTTCTGTGGCGTCTCCGCTAGTTTTTCTCGCCCTTCCAACTATTAACTCTGTACAAGGACCTTATCCATTTTTGTGTATGGAGTAATCTTTGGGGGTATTCCACTCATACAGCTTTATTAGATAGGGTGGAATCAAAAGCTTTTCATCTCATCAACTGCCCTCCTCTGACTGATTGTCTTCAGCCTCTTTCTCACCGCCAAAATGTTGCATCCTTTTCAATCTTTTATCGCTATTTTCATGCTAACTGCTCTATTGATCTTGCTAATTGCATGCCTCCCTCTTCCTGCGCCCTCGCTGCAAAGTGCTTTCTTCTTCCTCTCATCCCTATTCTGTCTAAACCTCTAATACAAGGGTTGATCAGTATTCTCAATCATTCATACCTTTCACTAGTAAACTCTGGAACTCCCTGCCTGCTTCTGTATTTCCATCTTCCTACGACTTGACTTCTTTTAAGAGAGAGGTGTCAAGACATTTGTCCCAGGATTTCGACTTATTCTTTCTAATTTTTTAGGGAGACTGCAGTTCCAGTGGGCCTCTTTTTTTCTAATATTTTGTTGCCCTTGGCAGCTTTCTCTCTTGCATAAAAAGTAGATAGGTTGACATACATACACTTAAACGGACAGACAGAGAAGAACATTAAAACCATACAATCACTTCCTTCCCTCATTTTCGAAACAAATTTTCAAGCAGATCCCGTTATTAATAAACTTCTTTTTTCTAATACTATGAATCACGAATAAAAAACAACCATGCAATAAAGTGAAATAGCGACAAAGAAACCAGAACGAGGTAATAATTCTGTTATCCTATCACAGGATCAGGGAGAATGAGTGAGGGACAAGAGAAAGGAGGGAGAGAAGGAGGGACGGAGTGAGGAAGGAGAGGGAGGGATGAAAGTATGAACATCTCTTTGGCTTCTCACGTAACAGCAAGTCTCTGGAAGGCTTGGATCAATCTAGAAAGGCATGATTATCAAGGTGTGTGGCCAGGCAAGGAAATGCAAGGACTCTCTCTCTCTCTCTCTCTCTCTCTCTCTCTCTCTCTCTCTCTCTCTCTCTCTCTCTCTCTCTCTCTCTCTCTCTCTCTCTCTCTCTCTCTCACACACACACACACACACACACACAGTGATCACATGCACATCACTAAATAATCATCAGTCTTTCCGCCTCCTTCACATGATGATGACACGAGACTCGTAATGATGGGAGGTGGAAATACATAGAGGACAAGAACAAATAAAGAAAACGATTACGAGTATAAAAAAAGCATACACGTAACATAAATTCTATGGGAAACCTCAAATATACGTTCAGAATAAGGGAAAGTGGAGACGAGGCAGAGTTAAAGATCGTGGACTTTCTGAGAGAAGACAAAGAAGGAATAAAGAAAAAGAATCCTGAAAAAAAGCGTTTATCAGCTACGAGTAATCATATCAGACGCTTTGCTTGGAAGATAAAACGAATTATGAGTTACGAAATATCTACGTGATGCTTTTTTTTCTTCTTTTCGCTCATTCATTTCTGTCAAGACTGGTGCCAAGGAGAGGAAAACAGCAGTAGATCATATAGAACCAGCAGTTTTCTCCTAAATTTTGCGCTCTTCACAGGTAAGGCGGCAGGTGCGAGAAGCTTACCTTTAAAATTAGGACAAGTGGCAGAGGTTTAGCTACGATCACTTCAACTCTATCAGGGGCTACAAAAACACCGCTTATCGCTCAACCCTCCAAGGTCGCTGTATGGGAAGGACATTTTTTGCTTTATAATTCCAAACTTGCTTTAATACCGTCACTTTTTGTGCTCCTCAACTCGTCACAGATACTTGAGAATGGACTTAACGGTGGATCTCTTTTTTTTTTTTTATATATATATATAACCGAGACTTCTAAAAACTCGACCAAGGATGTATTTTTTTTCGATTTCGTACATTTATATTTTCTATTCTTCTTTTCGCTATAGATAACACTTAACCTCTACAAAATTACCTTTCGTGTGACTTATATCTACCTTTTTTTTTCTATTTTGGTTTCGGTTCTTTATGTTTTTCCTATTTTGGTGGTTTTGATACTTTAACATGAGGATCATATCTATTTTTCTTCTTTTTCTGTTCCTCCTCTGTCTGGCTGCAATTCTCACGTGACCTCTACAAAAATAACCTTCCACCTAATCTATTTCCATCTTTGTTTTTAATCAGATTGAATGGCTGATTCAACAACAGCTGTCCCCAAAAATCAACAAAGCACACACACACACACACACACACACACGTATATGAAAAAAGAGTATTATAATCAACACACACAGTACA
>NC_059285.1:10158845-10213845 GCF_017591435.1 Portunus trituberculatus
AACAGAGGAATTAGTAAAGTAGTGGATGAAGGAGACGGTGAAGGAAGGGTAAGAAGGAAGAGAAGGAACGAGTGAAGAAGAGGAAGAAAGAAAGTGCAAAGGAGGAGAAAGGAGGAGGAATAAATAAAGGAGGGAATGAAAAAGGAAACAGGCTATGTTTCTTTGTGCTTTTGTTAACTTATCTAATTTTTCTCTTTGCACTTTCTTGTACTATTTAATTATGAAGGAAGCTAATGTTAATGGGTTTGCTTTCTTGATGGATGGATTTACACACACACACACATACACACACACACACACACACACACACACACACACACACACACACACACACACACACACACGTGCATACTCTCACTTCCTCTTCCTTCTTCTTCTTCTTCCTGCATCTCTCACACACACGTTGCTTGAAGGAAGAAGAAGGAAGGGAAGGGGAGCACAGATGAGGTCACAGGGAGGTCATAAAGCGCCCAGTCAACAGCCATGCAGTGTTATGTGAAGCACTGCAGTGACGGGATGCAATCGTATTCTTTCCTCAGGTACAACACTTTACCCATCAGGTACAATTACATACATGGCGCCCATTTTCTTCTTAGCCTTACGTGAGCCGGACACTCAACAAGAAAACGCAAATATAATGACTTGAGAACCTAAATTAATTTCCTATTTATTTCCTAGCCTTGGTGAAGAGGATATGAAGTTTTTTTTTTCATTAATTTATTTAGACTTTCAAATGCATGTTCCAAATGAAGTGATGTATAAGTAAGCTGTCTTTTTTTTTTCACCTATAAGATTCCTAATTAAAACCTTCATTCCTCTTCCTTTTTCTAGTCCTGGTAAAGATGTTTATGCTGAATTTTTCTTATGTATTTATTCACTCATTAGATACACTCTCAACTTTCTATTCTGGCTTTGATGACGCCATATGACCACGATTTGGGGAGCATTTATTTATTCAATTATTTTTAAGCAACCAGTCAATCGCCCTAATGTAGTGTGTGATTTTTCCTCATAGAACGTTGCATGGCACCTTCATCACTGTGTCAAGGATGTAAAGAAGGACAAGAACAGTTAATATATCAGACAACGAAGATAAAATAGATTTAAAACCAATACTTCTTTCTTTCTTTCCGTCGTCGTCATCATCTTAAGTAAAGGAAAGAATAAGAGAAAGAATAAGGCCCCAGAATTCAAGAAAGAGGGAAAGAGTCTATTGTTCTACTCTTCCCTTATCAGTCTTTTGTGCAGTGGCCATTAGAGATTGTAAAAAAGTCTCCCATTCCCGCTACGAGATACTTGATGGGACTGATAACGATACAACGATTAAACTGCAGGCTGTCAGTTCTCATTCTCTCTCTCTCTCTCTCTCTCTCTCTCTCTCTCTCTCTCTCACCCAAGGATGCAGTAGAGGACAAATTGATAAAAAAGAAGAAAGATAAGATAACTATATAAAAAGCTTCCATTGGCATCACGAAACTGCAACTCAGCGACGTCGATAACTAAGAACAAAGACATATATACATACATACATACATACATACATACATACAGCAGTGAGGGAGGTTACGGGAGCTATTTATTCTGTAGATGATGATGATGATGATGATGATGATGATGATGATGATGATGATGATGATGATGATGTTGATGATGGTGATGATGATGATGATGATGATGATGATGATGATGGTGGTGATGATGATGATGATGTTGATGGTGATGATGATGATGACATGCGAATATTCAGAGGTACGTACAGTGTATACATCATCAGACGAAACAAGTAGATAAGACGAGTTGATGGATAGGTAGGTAGATAGATAAAAAGATAGATTGATAGATAGATATGATAACCCACTTATCTATCCCTTCCCTATTCTTGCCATCTTTCTCTAACTGGTAGGTGTTCATCTCGCTCTCGGCACACCATCACCATCACCATCATCATCACCATTACTACCAACAACAAACCAAGAAAATTATGTACAGTGACTCTTTAAACATTTCTACATCTTCGTTACTTTTATCTTTTACCAATGAGGCGGGTCGAGATGGTGAACGACACAAAAAATACAAGAAAAAAAAAAAACCGCTTAGTCCTGTTGATCCTAGAAAGGCAAAGAATCCTACGTAACTCTTATGGTGAGTCTCGACCTTACCGTACCCAATTTCAAGGTCAAGACACAGTTATTAGGCCTTTAATTCGCTCTTTTCGTTGCTGTTGGCTAATACCACTCTTAATGATTTGATATGTCTCTGGCCTTCCTCATTACTGCACAGTTTATAGAAATCCTGGTCAAATATTCCTGCTTCAGCCTACAGATGATCCTATTTCCTCTATCCCAGCCCTCCGTACCTCACTCAGCACCAGGAATAGCGGGAGTGATTTTGTAAGATCTGTCTACATTTTACCGTCAGGACTGTCGCCGCTGCAGCCACTCGGTTGATTGACTGATTAACTGATGCCCCGCCGCTGCCCCGTAATGAAGCAGTGGCGCCGCTTCACCATAACCTTAGCAGCGGGCGATAGTGAGGCGAGCACTGATAGGTATACGGGAGAGGGAAGGGAGGAAGAACAAGGTACGGTGCAATACTTAGGACAGAAGGGTCATTTGTTTGGTGCGCTGCAGACCTTAGCTTCGCAACAGTGACGCGGCGCTGTTCACAAGAGCCTACGTCAATGGTTGTTGCTTCCTGCTCTGCGTGAGTTGACGCATGCAACAAGATCGAAGTCAACAAAACAACAAGGTGTGGAACAGGTCTGGCAGCTGGCAGTAAATCTCATCTGCCAACTGTACAACCCCTCCTCCTCCTCTTCTTCCTCCTACTCCTGCGGGCGGCAACAACACGCGGATGACAACATGAGGCAAGCATAGGCGCCGCGACGCCCACCTCGGCCTGGCTGTGACTCACGTTCTGGCAAGTTCACCGCTTAAGGAAAAGAAGATTCCGGCAAGACGTGTTTATCAGGCACACTTGTCCTGGCGCTCTGAGGGGAAACGTGCACTCTTTAATAGGCTGCTGTGACCCATGAGTGCCTTTTTGGTGCCGCTTGTCCTGCCTGACCTGCACAGTGGCCCTGAACTTGTATGAGGCTGAGGGTGAGACGTGCGGCGGCCCTCGAGACTAAACAACTATCATAATTCTTGCATCGCCTCTCTTTTTTATCACTTACTGTATATTTATTCCTGTGTTGATTTTTTTTTTACTTTTTTTTATCTATCTCCTTGTGTGTATGCTTATCTTTTATTTTTTCCTAATATCTTTCCTTAATTTCCTAATTCCCCTTTTCTTTACTTTTCCGTTTCCATATACCACGCTTACTTTCCCCTTATATCCTCTTTATTTTTGCTTTATGTACTCCTTAATTTTCCCTTTTTTTTACCGACTTCCTCACTTTTTCCCTTTCCAAATAGTTCCAAATTCCCACTTCCATCTTAACAACATTCATATTTCTCCTTTCTTCTAATAGCCTTCCTGTTCCCTCTGCTTCCTAACCTCTTCCTTTCTCCTCTTTACTATTTTCTTTCTTCTTTCTCCTGTAGTCTCTTTCTTACGGCCAACTCTTAACCTCTCCCTCTATTCTCTTTCTCCTTTCCTCTCTCTCGCCTAGACGCTTCTTCTTCTCTCTCTCCTCCCTGCGCGAGTCATACCGGGATAATTAACGCGACTCAGCGGTGACCGAGAGATTGCCGCTGATTCACTTGCAGAACAGATGAAGCCACAGTGAGTCAGCGGCGTTCCCCTCTGTGCTTCAAGGGCAGGACGGAGCTGGGACAAGGCTACAGTGGATAATGCCTAGGAGATGGGGCGGGGAGGGCAGGGGAATACAACAGCTCTAGGCGGCTCGGGGTGAGGCGGGGTAAGGTGGGACGGGGCGGGGCAGGGTGCAGCAAGGTTAGGATGAAGTGGCGTCGTTCGGTGTGTAGGTGACCTGTACCGGAGCCAGGCAGTGAGTGTGGCGCCGTGCTAGTGACAGATGCCATGCTGCTGGTCCGTCTCTCCTCTCTCCCCACCGCCACACCCCGTCCCTCCAGCCCTTCTTCCCTATCATGACAGCATCACTTAATCTGACATCACTGTACTATAAGGCTTACTCGTAACACATCACAACGTATCCTTCTCCTATTCTTTCAAGACAACATCAATGTACTGCAACGTTTAGTACAACACTTTATAACACAACATAAATAGTTGTCACCACCACATCAAACTATGCACAAAAAAAAAAAAAAAAAATATATATATATATATATATATATATATATATATATATATATATATATATATATATATATATATATATATATATATATATATATATATATATATATATATATATATATATATATATATATATATATATATATATATATATATATATATATATATATATATATATATATATATATATATATATATATATATATATATATATATATATATATATATATATATATATATATATATATATATATATATATATATATATATATATATATATATATATATATATATATATATATATATATATATATATATATATATATATATATATATATATATATATATATATATATATATATATATATATATATATATATATAACTAAGAATGAACAACGAAACAATACAAATCTTAAGAGTGACGCTACAAATCAGTCCTCGCCTTGTAGCACAAACGAAGGAACTCTCACATCAAAGAAAGTAAAGACTGGCTTCCTTGGCGGCACTCCCAGAGTTCCAAACACAACAAGCAAACTCAAAAAACCCAAGCTGGCGCCGTGTCCAGCAACCAAACACGTGGCGGGCCTATGATCACTGCTCCACCTCCCCCCCACCTTCACTGACAACACAATAAAACCACGAACTGCGACGAGATAAACTCCACCAGTATCAAATCATCAACAACAAGAATAACAACAATACGAAGAATATATATTTCTAAGTTAACTTTAGAATCTTTGACTGTCACTCGATATCATTAAAAATAAAAGTAATTATATATATATATATATATATATATATATATATATATATATATATATATATATATATATATATATATATATATATATATATATATATATATATATATATATATATATATATATATATATATATATATATATATATATATATATATATATATATATATATATATATATTTTTTTTTTTTTTTTTTTTACGTAGGGAAGAGGGCCAGCCAAGGGCAAAAATAAAAGATAGTTAGAAAAAAGCCCACTTGAGCGCTGGCTCTCCAAAGAGTACAAAAAGTTCCAAAACCGTCAGCCAGAATTAGGTTAGCAAATGCCTCGATACCTCTCTAAAAAGAAGACAAGTTGTAGAAATTCGGAAATACAGATACAGGGAGGGAGTTCCAGAGTTTACCAGTGAAAGGGATGGATGATTGAGCGTACTGGTTAACTCTTGCATTAGAGAGTTGGACAGAATAGGGATGAGAGGAAGAAGAAAGCCGGGCTTAAATTATATATATATATATATATATATATATATATATATATATATATATATATATATATATATATATATATATATATATATATATATATATATATATATATATATATATATATATATATATATATATATATATATATATATATATATATATATATATATATATATATATATATATATATATATATATATATATATATATATATATATATATATATATATATATATATATATATATATATATATATATATATATATATATATATATATATATATATATATATATATATATATATATATATATATATATATATATATATATATATATATATATATATATATATATATATATATATATATATATATATATATATATATATATATATATATATATATATATATATATATATATATATATATATATATATATATATATATATATATATATATATATATATATATATATATATATATATATATATATATATATATATATATATATATATATATATATATATATATATATATATATATATATATATATATATATATATATATATATATATATATATATATATATATATATATATATATATATATATATATATATATATATATATATATATATATATATATATATATATATATATATATATATATATATATATATATATATATATATATATATATATATATATATATATATATATATATATATATATATATATATATATATATATATATATATATATATATATATATATATATATATATATATATATATATATATATATATATATATATATATATATATATATATATATATATATATATATATATATATATATATATATATATATATATATATATATATATATATATATATATATATATATATATATATATATATATATATATATATATATATATATATATATATATATATATATATATATATTTAAGCCCGTCCCTCAACATATCCTCACCACCACGCCTCCATACTGGGCAACCTCTTCATCACGTCCAGACAACATAATCACGTCCTTTTCACATACGACGCTCGCCACATACAGAAACAGCTACACACACACACACACACACACACACACACACACACACACACACACACACACACACACACACACACACTCACACTCACACACACACACACACACACACACACACACACACACACACACACGAGACAAAGGCGACTAGTAATTAAGGTGCAGAGCGTGTGTACAATACCCACGATAAGCCAAGAAAGGAGAAACTATATGGGAAGAAAGGAGGATGCGAAAAAATATAGTAGGGAAAGCAAGAAGAGGGGAAAAAGGAGAGGTGGAAGGAGGTAGGAATAAAGAGCAAGAAATATTATACAAGAGAAGAAAATGGATGGATCTGGAAAGATGATTGTGGGAGGAGGTGAATGAAAGGGTTAGGAGAATCATTGTTATGATGCATATCAGCTCACAAAGATGACTTCCTCACCACAAAAAAATAACAAAGATATTAAATTATAAAAGATAAAAGTGAATGCACCCTGGCAAAACCCAAACACACTTGACTCGATGCATTTACTTATAACTGAAGAATAAAAAACACACCCGATAAGACAAAGACAAGACAAGATGTATTTCATGTCACTCCTGAGGTCACCAGAAGCAAGGTGTGGCAAGAGTGGCGTGGGACAGGAGTGGCAGGGGGAGAGGGGGGAGAGTGACCACCTTTGTTGTCATCATTATTACCACCACCAACAACACCAACACCAAACCAATGCAGGGGGTCGACTCGTTAAGCTGTGGTAAAGTGGTGGTGGTGATGGCGGTGGCAGTATTTTTTTTTTTATCTAAGTAACGCCTAACAGGAGGATAATGGTGTTACTAAGTGTGTGTGTGTGTGTGTGTGTGTGTGTGTGTGTGTGTGTGTGTGTGTGTGTGTGTGTGTGTGTGACGCCAGGCAGATCCTCAAGATGATGCGCGACAGAGTGGCCCCAGGCGGTCATCGCCCCCACCACACCACCACCACCACCACCACTACCACCACCACCCCAGTACCAACACCAACACCTTCCCTATCACTATCACCCTCAATACCTTAATTGTCTCCCTTTCCTATCCCTACTATCACCATCACCATCACCACCACCACTACTACCACAACCATCACCACCACCATCCCTGACTAGCACCAACGCCTTATTTCTCCTCCCATTACCACCGTCATCACAGCAACAACAACAAACCCTCCCCCTCCCCTTCCAACCTCCACCTCCACTCCACTCCACATACACACACACACACACAGTTGGCGGTTTATATATTACTTCATTAGCTGGTGTGGGCATGTAGCAAGAAATACACAGGAGGAGGAGGAGGAGGAGGACGAGGAAGACGAGGAGACGCAGCAGTGTGACCTTCACCAGTTAATGCTTCGTTGAGGATGAAGTTGCTAGGACGCTTTCTTCTTCCTTCCCTCCTTCATACATCCTCTATTCCTCCTCCTCCTCCTCCTCCTCCTCCTCCTCCTCCTCCTCCTCCTCCCTCTTCCTCTTGCAGTCATAAAGTTGTTATTAAAATATCTAATTCACTTAATATCTCTCTCTCTCTCTCTCTCTCTCTCTCTCTCTCTCTCTCTCTCTCTCTCTCTCTCTCTCTCTCTCTCTCTCTCTCGTTACATTAACACCATTAAGAGTAATCAGGTAGGTAATTAACTTGTCACTTTTCTCGCTCATTTTACCACTTAGAGATAAAACTAAACTTAAAACACCAACATTAAGCAGCCCTCACACACACACACACACACACACACACACACACACACACACACACACACACACACACACACACACACACACACACACACACACACACACACACACACCACCAAATTTGAAAGATGTCGACATTTTTAAGGAAAACATTTATCTATTAATCCACAAATGTTAGAAAACTATCTATACAATTTAGTGTGCCCTCCAGCAAACCGTAATTTTGGCCCGTTTTCTTTTCAAATTACGTATTTCATTCATTCATTCATTCATTCTCTCTCTCTCTCTCTCTCTCTCTCTCTCTCTCTCTCTCTCTCTCATACTTAACACACAAAATAACTGAATATTTCACCTCTTCCTTCTTTTACTTCCTTTACTATTTTCTTATCCCTTCATTTGTTACTACCTTTTCTTTTTGTTTATTTCATCTATGGTTTCATCATCTTATTCTTTCTCATTTCTTTGCTTCCATTTCCTCTTCTTCCTCCTCCTCCTGAAAAAAGAAGGGTTAATAACACATTATGAATATCTCTTTTCTCCTGTTCCTTTTCCCCCTCCTCCTTCTCCTCCTTCTCCTCCTCCTCCTCCTCCTCCTCCTCCTCCTCCTCCTCCTCCTCCTCCTCCTCCTCCTCTTCTTCTTCCTCCTCCCCACACATTAAATGATATAATGCTAGGCAGAAACACACTATAAATAGACGGTTGTAATAATATTCCCTCCTCCTCCTCCTCCTCCTCCTCCCTTCATATTAAAGGATATAAAATGTTAAGCACAAAACGCACCATAAACAGACACTGTAATAATGTTCTCTTTACACAAACACCAGTCTCTCCTTCTTCATCTCCTTCACCTTCTCCTTCTCCTCCTCCTCCTCCTCCTCCTCCTCCTCCTCCTCCTCCTCCTCCTCCTCCTCCTCCTCCTCCTCCTCCTCCTCCTCCTCCTTCTCCTCCTCCTCCTTCTCCTCCTCCTTCTCCTCCTCCTATACCTTCATCTCATCATTTTTCCCCTTCTTCTTCTTTTCTTTTTAATTCAATACAATAACCGCACATTATACAATTTTTTTTTCTAGATAATTTCTCGCACATAGCATTTACAATAGACAGATGAAGCTTATACTAGGGAAATAAATCATTATTATCGCTACTATTACTGCTACTATTTCTGTTTATTCAGGCGGCTTGTTATATACACCTTTAATCTCGTCTTGTCTTATCTGCCTGTGTGTCTATTTGCCTCTCTACCTGTCCTGAGTCAATAGGTGGACACGGTTATCAAGCCAGGCATGGTATTACACCCACCCGCACCTCCTCACACCCCGCGTATAATTAATGGAAGTGATAAGGAGCGTTCCCCTGATACACTTTACTAATAGTGCTCTGTAAGGGTAGGTCTTGGCGAGCTGTGGGAAGGATAAGGACAACAGCGAGCACAGGGATATGAACGGTAGGGAATGTTATACCAGCAAGCACTATAAGGAATATGTAGGGTAGAAACAGAGAGGTTGCGATGATGGGAGTGTGAAAAAGGTGCAGAAGAGGGTGAAACGGTACAAGGTGAGGCTGAAGGTGTCGGGCTGTATTGTTGAAGGTGTTGCGAGGTTCTCAAGGGCACCATGCATACGTAATTACCGCATGATTGAGACGAGTAGAGAATCCGTTTTCTTTACTGGACAGCTCGCCCCAAGTGACCGCCTGTCGCCTCGTCCCACCAATATCCCCTCTCCAAATCCTCCTATCCCAGCTTCCCACCTCCCACCCCAACCTTCCCCTCCCCTCAGCTGCCCAAAGACTCAGTTGCTTACGTAATAGGAATGAATGTTTTCTTGTTATTTACCTAAGATTAGATAAAGGCCTACCTCACTTAGATGTTCATTATACCGAGTGTATATAGTATTCGATGCACTCCTGTGGTGAAGAGTGACTGGCTGACTGACTGATTGGCTTTCTCTCTCTCTCTCTCTCTCTCTCTCTCTCTCTCTCTACATTAATCACTTGTTTTCTTTTCTAAACACGTATAATTTTCAAGTATATTCTTTTCTTCTGAACGATCAGCACGTTTATCACATTTCTCCTCTTCCTTAAGTGTCCCTGCGGTCCCGAATTTCAAAAGCGGAGTTCCCGTCATCTAAATACAAACTATGCACGCTTGTTAACTCTTTAAGGAAGAAAAAAAAAAAAACTTGCATTAATATTTTCCTCATGGCTTTCTCTCACACGTTTAGCGAGTGAGGAAACATGTCTTCATCTTCCTGCACGTCGAGGAAAGGTAGTAAAAAAAGGAAAAATGGTGATGGAAATTGATTGTTTTATGCGCCACCTGTAGACCCATTTTGTTTTGTTTCAGCTTTCCTTATTTTCTTGTGTTCTGGGATTGTAATATTTTCTACTTTTCTCTTTTGTATTCTCTTATACACACTGTTATTTCATTATACTTCCTTTCTAGTTCTCTCTTCACTCTCACCTTACGTATACTTTTCATTGCGAGTGAAATGCAACGAGAGAGAGAGAGAGAGAGAGAGAGAGAGAGAGAGAGAGAGAGAGAGAGAGAGAGAGAGAGAGAGAGAGAGAGAGAGAGAGAGAGAGAGAGAGAGAGAGAGAGAGAGAGAGAGAGAGAGAGAGAGAGAGAGAGAGAGAGAGAGAGAGAGAGAGAGAGAGAGAGAGAGAGAGAGAGAGAGAGAGAGAGAGAGAGAGAGAGAGAGAGAGAGAGAGAGAGAGAGAGAGAGAGAGAGAGAGAGAGAGAGAGAGAGAGAGAGAGAGAGAGAGAGAGAGAGAGAGAGAGAGAGAGTGTATTAGATGTTTCATCATAGACACTCTCCTTCCACTCCGTTTATTTATCCAGCATATTTATCTAACGTTTCCTCGCAAAATAATCTTCGATCTGTTTGTATGTTTATGTTGAACGTCTCTCTGAGGAGGCTCATGTTGAGAGAGTGACTGGAGACTTTCTTGATGGCGGCGACAACTACCTCCCTCATCACGCTGGTCAACACATCCCACACAACACTGACCGCTGCCCGCCGCCCCCTCCACACCGCAGCTTGTTTCTCTCGCTCTAGTAAGGGTGAGATTTGCTGGTGTTGTAAGGAGGTCGTGGAAATTTATTGTCTTCTCCTAGGTTAGATTATGGTCTTTATTTCATTTATCTATCATTATTATAATTTTCTTTTAACTTTTATTCCACGTTTTTAGCGTTGTTATCGTCTTGCATTATTATCTGATTGAAATTCAACTTGTCAAAGAAAAATTTAAAGTTCGTTGGTTTTAGTTGTGGTATCCATCACATCTGATGCTCTCCAGAACGTCAGCCAGGTGAACCCAACTTTCCACTGTAGTGCTCCAACCACAACAGTAACCTCCCAGTAAACAGTTTAAACTCAATGAGACTTGATCTGCCGATCTTAACAATGCCTGGCCAGCGCGTTACCACTAGCCTCTGGCTAATACAGTATGAATATAGAACAGAACTAAAAGGCGGTGTTATCATTGTTATTTTTATTGTCACTATTATCATTACTATTATTACTATTATTTTTATTACTATTACCATTATAATTGTTGTTGTTGCTGTTGTTGTTCTAATATGCAAATTACGCCCCTCAGTGTGGTCAGACAAGGATAAATTTTCTCTCTCCTGCATGGACACCTAAAAAGAGGGCCAACGAGTGAAGACAAACAGCAGGAGACCTATAGACCTTTACGAGACTGTGCGTGATAAGATAAAAAAAGATGATAGATGACCAAAACTCAAGTGTCGAGACGTCGGGACCAAAACACTAAAATAGATGACGACTAGATAAATAAATAAGAAGCCAACGAACGATAAAGTCAAAAGGCGAGTTTTAATATCACCCTCAAGCAATGATACAAACACAGCACGACACGACACTTGGCGACAACACGACCGCGACCCCGCACACCCGAACACAGATGTAAATAAGCTCTACTTTTCTGGGTCACCTGCTTCAGTCACTACCACCTCGATCACCAATAGCTCACGACACAGCCTTTATATAAGTCTGCGGGCCACGACTACCGGGTTTCAGTCAAAAAGGTACTACAGTGTTTCAAGTTTTCGAGGACGTCGTGGTACAGTGGAACCACGAGCGCTTTTGGGGTCTGAGGGGTCTCCAAGCGCACGGGTTGGAAATCTTGTCTACGGTCCGAGGGTAGATAGGGGTTTCCTTACTTCGGGTAACAGATCCCCAGTGGGTGGACTTTTAGATATGAGTTGTCACGAAAAATAGCTCCTTTAGCCTATGAATTCCAGTGAAAAGCCCACATGGTATATGATATGGTGTTTATATAATCATTTATTCTCCTCCTTTTTTATGGTGCATTGTCTAATACTTTTGTTTATCAAGATTTTTTGTCACTTATCATGGATCATATTTTTGCCTTTTTCCCATTTTTATTTAATTCCAGCACCGCACACTCACAAAATATTACGCATGTTTGGAAATACTTTATACACATAGTGATTGTGCTTAATGAAGTATATATCTACCTTCCTATCTATTTACTTATCTATCTATTTATCTATTTACGCCTATCACTATCTATCTATCAATCTACGCCTACCACTTAATAGTTCACGATCACCACGCCACGTCAACCTCCCTCCCTCCCTCCCTCCCTCCCTCCCTCACTGTGATTCCGGTCAAGTGGCTCAGCGTGGCGGATCACAACACGCCCTTTAGAGGAAGCACCACCATAAACAAACCAAGTCAACCGGATCCGCACAGCTCATCTCGGCGCCATGTACGGAATGCTTGTGTGTCTCCATGTGTCATATGAATAGATGTACATTCATAAGTGGAAAACTAATGCATGGAGAGACACACAGATCAACAGCTGGACAAGGTCAATTCTGCGTGGCAACAATACGGCTGCCAAACTGAATATAACATAGTATAATACGATGCAATATACATAAAAAATAAGCATATACACAGTATAATACGATGCAATATACATAAGAAAATAAGCATATACACACTCTACCTACCATTAACTGAAGGTGGTGGTAGGAGGCTGCTGGCTAGATGACACACACACACACACACACACACACACACACACACACACACACACACACACACATACACACACACACACACCGGCTCTTTCTTCGCACACCTGTGGACAAAACAAACATAACGTCAACAAGGAAACTGTCAGGTATTTTTAAACCATAACACACCGTCACCTGCAGCAATACCTGTGGCACCTGTGCCCCGCTGCTAAATAAACGCACTGACCAGTAGATGAATGCATGAAAACAACAACAAAAAATTATTCCTAGTCATATTATGTTTCTGTCTTTAATTCGAAGTACTACAATATATACAATATTAATGTATACAACAAAACATTCGTTATTGCTCTCATGTATTATCAAACGAAAGAAGAAAAAAAAAACTAATAGAAGCACACAGACTGACAAACATACAGTCAAACAGCCAGATGAATAAAACTAATACCTTCCCACATCCTCTGCAAAATATTCTGCATCACATTCCTACTAGACAGATTGAAAAACGTGAAACTAAGAATACACAAGCAAGTACAGATGCAGAGAAACCTGATAGAGGAGCTGATCGCACCCAAGCCTTCTTATCCCTGCTGCTTCCCTGCATGCTGAAAGGCAAGACACGCAGCCAAGGAGAGGAAAACCCGCCCCAACCTGGAGAGGATTGTCAACACCAGATACCCTTCCAAGTGACGCTCGTTCTAACAGCCTGTCACCGTCACCGTCACCGTCACACCACCATCCTCCTAAGTGGCGCCAGTTCTCGCAGCCCGTCACCGTCACCGTCATACCAGCACCCTCCCAATTGGCACCCTTCCCGCAGCCCGTCACCGTCACTGTCACATCAGCCACCTCTCAAGTGACGCCCGTCCCCGCCGTTCATGTCCCCGTCACACCAGGCAGTTTCCCAATGGCGCGTCACAGCCACACGGGACATCTCCATAAGTACACAATAGAAGGTCGATCAACTTTACTTGAGAGAGAGAGAGAGAGAGAGAGAGAGAGAGAGAGAGAGAGAGAGAGAGAGAGAGAGAGAGAGAGAGAGAGAGAGAGAGAGAGAGAGAGAGAGAGAGAGAGAGAGAGAGAGAGAGAGAGAGAGAGAGAGAGAGAGAGAGAGAGAGAGAGAGAGAGAGAGAGAGAGAGAGAGAGAGAGAGTCGCTACCGTAAGCCATCACCCAGCCACTCCCCAGCAAATAGTGCCTACCTTCCGTCCCTCACGTACACCGCCAACTCTTGTTCCTGCCCACCAACTTATTTTAATCCTAGCTATCCCTTCCTCACTCCTCACCACGCAGCTATATTCGCTCCACGTGCGCCCCTCAGTTTCCTCCATCCGCCTAAAGGTTACTTAAGCCCGCCCATACACATTCACTCACTAATTCACCACACACACACACACACACACACACACACACACACATCGTAGCATTTACTTAACTGTGAGGAGATGGAGTGCGTTCCGTGGACAAAGGCGAAGAGTTTTTCACAGGGGAGGGCGAGGCGGGTGGAGGTTCCTCTTCCATCGCTCCTGCCTGTGACCATGTCCCTCCCCATCACACGTTGGTCCTCCCTAGCTTCCTGACGCAGGAAAACGTTACCGAACAGGCTCACTTCATTCCCCTATCAGTGTCTTTCTTCGTTCCCCGCGAGAGATGTTCGGTTTAAGGCACTGTAATGGTTTTTAGATGCCCATCCCACCAGCTTCCACCTACACCGTACACCTCGCCGTCTCCCTACGTGCGGCCGGCAACTAAAGGGTAGACTCTGGGGCAGATGAACTGTTCAGGCGAGCCAACCGAGACTTGTTTCGGAACGCTTACATCCACTCAGGGTGCACAGGGAACGTTTCCATCCCTACATCACGTGAATAGTTGATGATATTTATTAAGTCAAATTTTTTTCTTTTCGCATTATCCCATTTGTTTTGTACGTACAGTATTAATGTGTTGCCTTTTATAACAAAATCCTAAACATAAAGGAAGTGAGTCATGGCCACTTGTCAACGAAGGTTCAGGTGCACTTGATCATCAATTCATTTGAGGCTGGAGAAGCAGAGTGCGTGAATCAAACTATAGTCTCTTATAATCTGTTAACACTAATAACTACTTTTAATTTCCGAAGATCAAGGAAAGATTTAAATACAATGTAAACCAACTAAGCTTTGTTACGGACTCCTGTTACGTTACTCCTCTGAACTAGGTAACATCAGTTCTTGAGATTATTATAGTTCCCCTACGTCAAAATGTACGAGAGTAAATTACGCACCAAAGTTTTGATATCATCCTTAAATAGAGCACAGAGGGCCTAATGGTGCTGCGTAGTATTAGATCGTAAGGGAAAGTCATAGGCTTAGATCAGATATCTTTATGTAAACAAGGAGGCTAGCAGCAAGGGGGAGGAGGATGGGAGCCGGTGTGAAGAGGCGGCGAGATTGGACAGAGCTTCGGACATCAGGGGAGGCCGTGAGAAGCATAAATCCACCCATACCATCTCTATCATCCTTCCTTCACTGTTTCACCTCTCTCTATCTCCCACTCTCCCTTCATCCTTCTTGCTTCCCATCATTTCTGTTCTTTCAAATCTTCCTGTATCCCACACCCACGTCTTCCTCTTCCTCCTCCTCCTCCTCCTCCTCCTTCTCCCCATCCCTTCCTTCCTTTCCCATCAGCACTACCCGCCTTTCCTTTACTCATCTTCCTTCTCCTCCATCACTTCTCACCTTCCTTTTCCTTCAGCCGCTGCCCTGTTGCTCCCCTGCTGCTCACTGCCATCAGCCTGCCATCCACCTTTCCCTTCCCGCCCCTCCTCCCTTACTCCTCCCATCACGCCTGGGCCCTGAAGGACAAATGAAAGTCAAATCACGCACACCTCCTCTATCATCCACGTTAGGATATGCTATCTCGGCGGCCAGGCCACAAAGAGGAGACGCAGCTCATGGAAAAATCTTCAAGTCCGCAAGTCCGTATAGTGTCGTCTTGAATGAGAGCTGAAGAGAGGCAGGTCGATGACTTATTGTGAGTGATAACTTAAACATTATCTGTAAACTTTCCTATCAATGGCGGGAAGGCGGATGGGTGGTCACGAGATAAGTATTCTGTAGATGGTGGCTGATAAAACGAGAGTGGACGCGAATCTCTTCGTTCTTGGGATGGTGGTTTGTTTACCAACATTACAGTATGATGGTGTGCCGGTGGATGGGTAGGGTGGTTACTTCGCTATCTTCCAGTGTTGCTAAGCATTTACTAATAGCGTGCATGTTTGTGTTTTGTGGCTTTTAAAGGAGATAAAGAGAGACACTAATATAATAATTCACTGGTTACCGAAACCATTTTTAACTAAACATTCTGTGTACCAATTTCGTACCCTGTGAGTAAACACTTACTGCGGAGAAAGTTTTCCTCTGAGTACACACGGCAGTGTGAAAAATAGTAAAGGCAGAAGGAGGAGGAGGAATTGGAGGAAAAGAGAAGAAAATGTTGATGCCAAAAAACACACGAAAGACATGATATTTCTATTAGTCGTGGGCCACACTATTTGTCTCGCTGGGGCATATGCATGACTGTGTGTGTGTGTGTGTGTGTGTGTGTGTGTGTGTGTGTGTGTGTGTGTGTGTGTGTGTGTGTGTGTGTGTACGCTTGATACACTATCATGCTCGTGGGATGCGATATCATTATAATCTGATACTACTTCTTTTCTTCTCATCGGTTCACTAGAGTGTATAGAATCTTCAATCCCCCACAGCCCGTTTCCCCATCAGCATGGATGTTTTTATTCTCTCTCTCTCTCTCTCTCTCTCTCTCTCTCTCTCTCTCTCTCTCTCTCTCTCTCTCTCTCACACACACACACATAAACACTTAGCCTTAGCCTTCCCCGGTGCCTCAGCGGCGAGCACAGGGGCGAGGAAGTCAGGCAGTGCTCACATTTCAGGCATCATTCGTAAACGGTTTCCTTGCGGGCCACAATTAACATTCCTAAACTGTGTGTCTGTGTGTCTGTGTGTAATATAAGTCAATAAACAATGGCAAGGCACATGAGAAAAAATATGACATTACGGAGAGAGAGAGAGAGAGAGAGAGAGAGAGAGAGAGAGAGAGAGAGAGAGAGAGTGAGCGTATGCTTTTCTTGTGGGCGTCGCCTAGCAACTCTTGTTACGCAATAGGAGAAAAAAAACCTTTTGCAGCTTCCGTTATCACACACACACACACACACACACACACACACACACACACACACACACACACTGTTGCTGTTACTCAGTAATCATATACACGCGATCATTACAAATATATGGAGATGTACGATGATGATAAAATATATAAAATAAATAAGAAAAGATGGTGATGATGATGATAAT
Organism: Portunus trituberculatus; assembly: GCF_017591435.1. Classification (NCBI taxonomy): domain Eukaryota; kingdom Metazoa; phylum Arthropoda; class Malacostraca; order Decapoda; family Portunidae; genus Portunus; species Portunus trituberculatus. Next base: position 10,176,476 of record NC_059285.1, read on the forward strand.
AATAGAAATAATAAATGAATTAACCGATCTGTTGGCATCAAATTAGTGAAACCATGCACTTACTCCTCTGCTCCCGCCAGTTACGTGTCACTAAACATAAAACGCTACGAAAATAAACAAGAAGTCACTATAAGAGGGACCGCGGGGTGAGGATGGTGCAACAACACATCAATGCTGGCAAAAAACGGCCCACTTCCTTGCAGCACACCACTCCTCCCCCGACATGTAACCGAGGCGCGAGGGAGGGCAGTGCGGCGGCCGACCTCGTGCATAACCTTGGGAGATGCATTGAATTAAAAGTATCTGGCAAATATATAAGTTCTCGTTCCAGAGAAGTTATTGGGGTTTGCAAGAGTGTTTCCATTTTTTCAAAAGAATCTGACAAGTACATAATATTAGTTTTCGTTCCAAAGTTGTAAAGGTTTGTAGGAGTGCTTTCCTTTTTTTCTAATGACATTGTAATAGATTCTGCATTATTAATAAAAAATAAAACCTGTAAGAGAGTCGAATGAACCCATAATGAAAGCTCTAAATGCTTCGAAACACGAGTCCTGATGTTGTCGAGTAAGATATGGTAACTGACCATGTGTGTGTGTGTGTGTGTGTGTGTGTCAAGTACTCACCGCAGTTAATGCCGCATGTGTCCACAACCCAGACCCGGTGGTTTGTAGGGCAGACACGCTGGCGCCAGAACTGCCCGGTCATTCCCGCGGCCATCATGGATCTCGAGAAATTTGCTCACCACTGACTTTCCGATTCAGTCAGGGACTGGCCACGCTTTGGCTGATCACGTGACCACTGAGTTGGCATGTTTACCTCTCCAAATAACTCTAATATATAAATAGAGTTATTTTTGTGTTATATGATTCCTAAAAGGGAAAAAGTAATCAATGACTAAAGCAGAGCGTAATGTACTTAGTTCAAAGAAACGTAGCGAGAGAAAGATAAGGAAAAAGAAGACTCAGAGTGATGGGCATGAAAAGCCATCAAGCTCATAACATCAAAACATCACAGTATCTTCCCCAACTGATCATTTATTCGTGTTCATGATAAAAAGATGTCTCTCTGTACCTTAAGCTTCCACCAGTCACAATATACGGCTAATCATTGTCCACCACGCCCACGGAAGGCAAACCTCCCATCGGTGTCCGCCGTGTCCAGCCGCGCCGCAGCCCCACGTCACGTAATTGCCGCGCCTTACAGCAGTCACTCAAATTGTCAACCAATCATTCCGTCAGATAATCAGTCACTAACTCGATCAATCAGTCAATCAATTCTTACGATGTACACACACACACACACACACACACACACACACACACACACACACACACACACACACACACACACACACACACACACACACCGTTTCTATCATTGGTTTGTGATTTTAAAACAAAGTACATAGGAAGAAAGCACATGGACACGTTCAGAGAATGAATTTGAGAGAGAGAGAGAGAGAGAGAGAGAGAGAGAGAGAGAGAGAGAGAGAGAGAGAGAGATGCAGCAATAATGGTTTCCTCTCTCTCTCTCTCTCTCTCTCTCTCTCTCTCTCGTCCAGTGTCTTCCCGGCGCCAATGGTGAGTGGGGGATGGGAGTTAGGAGGAGATCATAGATGGGGAGATGAAGGGGGGGAGGGGAGACGGAACCAGTCGCTTCTCACGTGATCAGCAGTGTGTTGACCCTAACCTTTTCCCGCCTCCTCCTCTTCCTACTCTTGCTGCTGCTGCTGCTGCTACTACTCCTGCTATTCTTGCTCCTACATCTCATTTGCTCCACTCTCAGCCTCCCTTCTAAGGACACTATCCTGAAACACCTGCGCCACACACCGACTGCTTTCAAAAGACTAAAATTTAAGTTACACGTATTTCCAGTTCTAATGACAGGTCAACAAAGCTTCTGTATTGTTAACTAGAAAAACACTCTTAAGAACACGGCCGATCATCTCTGTGGCCTCTGAAAATAGTTGTGTTGAGAGTACAAAGTGTTTCAGAACATGAACCAAATTTAAAAGACCTCCCAGCGTCCCTTTAATTAAACACGTTCACAGCCCTTCATCTGCATCCGGTTTTCTTCCATGCTTTTACTCCCACTCATACATATATACATACGTACATACATACATACATACAAGTAAACAGAAGATAACGCTGCCTTTCTCTATTCATATAATCATTTAGTTTATCTATTCTATATTTTATCTGATAGAGAAAAAAAAACATGAATATCCACGTGACACACACACACACACACACACACACACACACACACACACACACACAGTTGATTTTCCATTCACTCATGATTCAAGAGTTCAAAACATGATAAGCCTACAGGAGTTGGGAAGTGCTCTCTCTCTCTCTCTCTCTCTCTCTCTCTCTCTCTCTCTCTCTCTCTCTCTCTCTCTCTGTATCGTATGAAGTCCACTGGGCAAGATCTTAATTTGATCTGGAGGACCTCCGTGAGAGAGAGAGAGAGAGAGAGAGAGAGAGAGAGAGAGAGAGAGAGAGAGAGAGAGAGAGAGAGAGAGAGAGATTCCTATTTTCTTTTGTGGTATTCTAAAACTAACCCCAAAATATAAAAAAATAAAATGTTAACGTTTATCTACCTTCCTCCTTGCTCTCTTCCTTCATCCCTCCTGTCTCTCCTTTCTATTCATTCCCCTTTATCTCCTCCCCTTATCTCCCTTCCTCCTTCCCTTTCTTCCTCCTTCCCTTCTGTCTTCCATTCTTTCTTCATCTTTTATAGCAGCCTTTTTATGACCATTTTCTAAAAAGTTTCTCTATCTGCCTGGTACTTACTTCACTTCAATTCAGACAGTAGTAGTAATAGTAGTAGTAGTAGTAGTAGTAGTAGTAGTAGTAGTAGTAGTAGTAGTAGTAGTAGTAGTAGTAGTAGTAGTAGTAGTAGTAGCAGTAATAGTAGTAATAGTAGTAATAGTAGCTGTAGCAGTGTGTGTGTGTGTGTGTGTGTGTGTGTGTGTGTGTGTGTGTGTGTTTCGTTCGTATTTCTATCCATTTGTATGATAATAATATGAAATACCAATCCTTAAATAAACATACAGAACATTCAATACACATTAAATGAATAAATAGATAAATAGTTTATAGTTTCCGTTTATAAGTATAATTCATTCACTTATCATTACATTCATGAGTACACCTTCACAGTATTCATTCATTTCACCAAGCCAGGCAAATCAAATTAATCTCTTCAGTACCAGGACACGTCTTCATATTCATGGTTACTTTTTACCGATTCTATACAGCTTCAGAAACATATTTTGGGATTACAATAGCAAAGACTTTGGCCATTAATCTTTTTGACCTCCATAGGCCTTCCTAATGCAAATAAAATCGTCTAATCATACCCAAAAATCATGGTAAGAATGCGTCTTAATATTAAAGGGGTTAATGACAGCACTCAACTGACCTTCTCCCTATGACGTTTAAATCACCGATCCTAACTGTTACACTTATAAATACAAGTACTTTCGCTAGTCTGCCCAGTGACAGGCAAATCACTCACCCCTGGACTGCTGTGGCCGTTCCTAGCTGAAAGAAAAACGTCTGATGCAAGTTTGGATCATCATGTTGGAAGACACGCACGCGCAGCTGTAGGAGCGGTCGGGCAGGAGTGGTGGAGCAGCTCAAACCTTTCAAAATCATCATCAGTCGTCAGTCAGATGAAGTATTAAATTCCACAATCATTAGCAATCGAAGAGGTAAGATACAGATGTGCTATATAGCGACAACCCCCTTCCCTCTCCCCCGCCACACACACACACACACACACACACACATACTCCCATTCATTCACTTTACTCCCCCCAAAAAAAGAAAAAAAAAAAAAAGGTGTACGTATGTAGAGTGAAAGCTGCCTGGCGCCAAGGAGACCAAAATGTTAGGCTGGACGCTTCGCAAGTCACCTTAGCACCAGCCAGCAGCACCAGAGAGAGAGAGAGAGAGAGAGAGAGAGAGAGAATAGCCGTAACTCTCCATAAAAGGTGAAGAAAGTACCCACCCACCCACCACCTAACCACCCCTCCCAAGACCCACCAAGGAGTGTGAGGGACGCTTGTTCGCCTTCGTGATTGGTGCTCAGTTGGTGACGTCACAGGTCGTACGATGCCTAGGAGGTGGAGGACTGGCTGAGGAGGAGGAGTAGCAGGCAGGAGGAGGATTGTTGACATGGGGAAGAGGAGTGAGGGACAGAAGATAGGAGGAAGGTCCGCTAAACTTGCCAGAAATGTTTTTTTTTTCCTTCTTTTTTAAGTTTTCTTCTTGGTAATACTAACACCAGAAAACAACCTAAGCTTATTCCACGCTGTCAGGAAGGCTATACCTCCACAGACAGACAAATGAAGTGGCTGACTTTGGGGTCGGTCCCGTTAAAACTGGAGAGAAAAAAAAAAAAAAAGTGTGTGTATTCTGGATTTCATGATTTTCTCTTCTGTTCTCTTAGAATTTTTAGGATTTTACTACTCCTAGGGGCAAGATCTAAAAGAAAAAAAAAAAAAACTATGTGGGAAGAGAGACAACAGAAATCGGCCTCTGTAGCTAAATCCCAGGAGGCACTACACAATGAGCAGCTGGATTAGGGATGCTGCCAATATGCTGCTGATCCTCCCTAAATCTCAGTAACAGAGTGCAGTTGCAACCCGCACTCTAAAAACAACCACTCATTTTATGAAGTACGTACACACTACAAACATCTGCAAACTCTTAGAAGTAATGTTGTATTCATGAAAGAAAAAACAAGTTCCTAAGCCGGAGTCTCGAGTATGAACCCAATGTGTCGTGATACCTGCTCTCACTTTCTCTATGTTAATTTCTATAACATTCAATCTTTAGTTTTATACCAGTCGAGCGAATGGTGCAGTAAGGGTGGCCTCAAGGCACCTCCAAACATGAAATGGCTCTTTCCTTCCTGAATGTATTCTTGTCCTTGCATAAGAAAAAGAAATGCTTCTCCCTTTATGCACCAAACGACCACCCACGCCTTCTTGTGAATCAGGCCCTGATAGATTAAAGGCGGGTTCACACGTGTCAGTTTGTGACCGAAATTGCAAGTCAGTAAAGTTTTCAACTGAGTATCGGTGCCTTAGCACCGCACGCAAAACAAGACCAACATGTTGGTCTTGTTCAGTCGATTTGCGACTTTGTTTACGCTGTGACCAGATGTAGAAAAGATGGAGTTGGTGAGGGAAAAAGAGCACATCTGGGACCTTAAAAATTAATACAGCAAAAAAACTTACGCAAATCGACGTTCGATGAGATTGCTGGCACTCTCCAAGAACTGTGTCCCTCTATGCAGGGTGTTGTTGCAGATGAGGATTGAATATTTGTGATGATTTAATTTGATCACAATCGTCATCGTCACCAGAGGAGGACATCTTACTGAGTAGTTTGTTTACATTCACTTACCGTCAATCAGTCGATACTTCTCAGTCACTATGTGTGAACGTGTTCCGACTAGAAGAGTTTGCTCGATACTTCTAGCGACTTTGAATTTCAGTGGCATATTGACAAGTGTGAACCAGCCTTAAGCTTCCTCCTTTCCCTTATAGAGATCTTCGCTATAAGCACATTTCCTTTGCATTGCGTGTGGTCTTGTAACTGACGGCGTGCAAGAATTGGAATTGTAAGGAACAAGATCTGAAACCAAGAAAATCGATTCTTTCAGAATGAAAAGAGACCAACGAAAATGTTGCTCTTGAAAATAGATTGTGGATGAAAATAGATAATTTATGCATCACAGTATGTAAAAATAGTAGTAATAGGTCTGGTAATAATAATAATAATAATAATAATAATAATAATAATAATAATAATAATAATAATAATAATAATAATAATAATAATAATAATAATAATAATAATAATAATAGTAATAATAATAATAATAATAATAATAATAATAATAATAATAATAATAATAATAATAATAATAATAATAATAATAATAATAATAATAATAATGAAAATTATAATAACAATGATAATAGTGATAATAATAATAATAATAATAATAATAATAATAATAATATAATAATAATAATAATAATAATAATAATAATAATAATAATAAAAATGAAAATGATAATAACAATAATAATAATAATAATAATAATAATAATAATAATAATAATAAAAATGAAAATTATAATAACAATAATAATAATAATAATAATAATAATAATAATAATAATAATGATAATAATCTAATAATAATAATAATAATAATAATAATAATAATAATAAAAAATAATGAAAATAATAACCATTGTAAGGAACAGGAGAGACAGCATAATACAGCTTTTCTATCTATTTCTTCAATTTAATTTATTTTTAAACATATTTTTCAAAGCATTTACCACTTTCACTTCTCCCTGTATCCTATAACATTTCAGAACCCTCATCCCTTTTCATTACTTCATTTTGTACTCATGATCCTTTCCTACATCTCCCTCAGGACCTCCCTCATCTTCTTTATCACATCTTTTCACACTTTCCCTCCCTCTACAGGTAGTACTGAAAGTTTTAAGGCTCTGAAATCTTGTATCTTTTTTTATTTTCATTATTGAGATTTCTTATCTAACTTCAGATTGGAGGGTAGCAATAGTGTCATATTCAAAGCTGGACATCTACAAAGTCTATTAAGTGCTTTACACACATACAGAAATTTGGATTACAATTCAGAGAGACCTGTAATCATTTTAAATATATAAAAAATATACAAGTGCCTCACTGAATCTGCCAAAAATATATATCACTGCATTTGATTGGACATTTCATAAACAGTAAAGGCATTTTGCTCTCCCACCTAGCCACTGAATGGACCCTCACTGCTCCCTGTCAGGATGTGCTGGCAATGCTGTGGAGGATTTTGGATTCATTTACTTGTGATATACTTGAGTCAGTAATCTAATTGGTCTGGAGTGATAAGGTGTGAATGAATTAGTTTCCAAATACATAGTATATTAAGTGTACATAGATATTTCAACACAAAAAATCTAAAATGATTTCTTGTTTGGTGGATGCATGCCAGGTCTGTATGCAATCAATCAATGAGTCTCACTACATGTCCCTGACAGGGTGGCTGTGATGGGCTCTGCAAGGCAGCTGATGACTGCTGCACAACAGTATAGACAGAAAATATTCACAGAAACCCAGCAGTCACCCATATGCAAGTCAACACTGCACCTGTGAATCCTAGGCACAAAATCTCACCTGTGGCAAATATGGGTTTACCCAAGAGGCCAGGGTGGTATGAGTAGTGTGTTTGTTTGGTGTGTACCACGTGCCTCCAAGGATGTGCTCGTGACCAGCTTCAGGAGTAACTACACTATAACTAAAGCAAAATATGACTCGCAGGAGCTGAGCCACAAGAATATCTACAGCTGTTTACAACCCTCCTTCATCAAGTGGTGGTTTATATATATATATATATATATATATATATATATATATATATATATATATATATATATATATATATATATATATATATATATATATATATATATAGTTTCCCAATATATTTTACTTTATACTTTTAGTGATGTGAATTTCATAAAAAAGACATGGGAATATTACTAACTAAACATTTCTTCTGCTTGAATAACCACAATTTCCATCACCAGTTTTTCAGATCTTGCCAACGTCACTATATTATGCTTAACTTTGAAAAATATACATGAATTTCTTTATAAGTCTACTTCTATCAATGTACAGAGTATCCAGCTCTGTAGGGGATCTCAGTGATGGGACGTGGCAGCTTGCGGTAAGTACCGGACAGACTTGAGGTAACACTGGTGGTGGCGGTCAAGGGTGTCTGTTGATGATCGTTACCTGTGTCTGTTTAATCTTAATTGTCAACAAAACTGAAGGTTCATACTACTTCACTTTCAATCATCAGCAGAACCGTAACTGATGCAAATTTATCTAGAGATGTATGTGTTTGATAATGCAGCATGAATGAGTAAATACAATAAGATTTAAGTCTGTTACAAAGTAATGCAATTTACATTCTCCTGAGCCCCAAGGAACTCAGTGGGCCTTACAGGACTAATGCTTTGGTATCAATTCAGCATCCCAGAGCTCTAATGTTCTTTGGGGGGGCCATTGTACATCTGTCTTGTCTATTATATTTACCTTTAATGAACATATTTGACGGAGAACCTAACGATATGTATGATTATGTTATTTTCAATGTGAAAATACATAAAAGATGTTGCTTATATCATAAAGACAAAACAATTGCCAGTATAAAGCTGATAAATTCAGATAAGTCATGGAAATAAATAATTCATTACATACAATAAAAATTTTTTTTAAAGACATACCTCAATCTAAATCTTTCTATGTATTCATACTTTGATTATTAAGAATCCATTGTATTTGTTATTAGAAATCTAAATTGTTATTAAGGAGATAACAACATAATTTTTACTTTCCTGATTCCAGTCAACCACTCAAGTCACTCTAAGCATGAACTTATCCAGCCTTCCTGGATCACCTGCTGCCACCATGAATCATGTTTCCTCATGTGGCTCCAACTCCCACAAAATCACTGACTTAACTCTCACACAGTAAATCACAAGAATATTCTAATTACAAAACTGGTTGTCTACTCAGGGAACATCAAGTATTCCTAGACATCTGGTGCTTTGTTATCCTCACGCTTTGATAGTCTCTATCACCCAAACCAACTGTGGATCACACTTGAGATGGAACTTCACCTCATCCAAACAGTGCACAAATTGATGATGTATAGAGATGTCAAGACAAGGATGCCAGTAGGGGCCACATGGGTGCTGCCTGCTGCTTCCTGCTCACTAGAGGCTGCTGGTTCTCTTCCCTCCACAGTCTCCAGCATGGTTTCAACTCCCTCCATGTCCTTATCTTGCATATCATTCTGTGCCACCTCCAGTTCTGTTGGTGTCTCTTCAGGTACTGACTCAATGAATGTTTCATCTTCATGACTTGTTTCATCATCTATCACAGTCTCCACTTCATCCTTTTCCTTCTTGGGTTTAGTCTTCTTTGTGACAGAAGGAGTGGTGGTGGTAGTGGTGGTGGTGGTGGTAGTAGTGGTGGCAGGGATGGTCATAGGTGGTGGTCCCTCTGTCTTGGACTCACTGTCATGCTCATCCTCTGTCACAAAATAATCATCATAGTCTTTGTCATCATATTCGGTGTGAGTGCAGTTGATCTCATCCGAACCATCATGACAGTCCTCAAAGTCGTCACAGGGTCGCACACAGGAGCCGTCCTTGCAACGGTAAGACCGGCTCGCTGGACACTCTAGCGCGTGGCAGTTCTTCTCATCCTCACCATCAAAACAGTTATTTCTTCCATCACATACCTGGTAACATGACAAATTATTTAAAAACATGCAAGTACTTTCATTTAGAAATAATGCCTAATAATGATAGAAAATTAGTTATAAGTACTGTGCTATAAAAGTAAGAAGACTTTTGCCTTTATGTTGTCCTGATCAATCATCTGCATAATGATAATTCTTTCCATGATTCATTAAATTATCATTAGATACATTCAATGGTCCATATCTTCCCTTTCACTCACTTGGCAGCTACATACAATATGAATAACACACTTCCCTCCCACTAAGTCATAAGTGATACATCTGACAAGGTACAGCACAACTCAGGAATGCAACATACCCGATACTCATCTATGCAGATGCCATTGTCACAAGTGAACATGTTGGGTGGACATGTGGGTGGAGACGTCACTTGTGGTGGTGGTGAGGGCGAGGGACAGTTCTGCTCATCAGTGCCATCACTGCAGTCATTCCTCCCATCACATAGCAGACCCCTGGGAACAATGCATAAACTGTTAACCTATACATACATTTATGCTATGCATGTCATCTCTGCCTTGTAAAAAGTGACACATAAACTACTGAAGTTGAATAAAATGTCTTCCTGTCTTGTGGTATAAAATGAGCCACTACACATAATGCTAAATTATACACAATTCCTTAATACCAACCCATTGGTAGAGATCACACAGACCTCTGCACTTCCCTACCAGAGATGAGGAGCCATGGTACACAAACAATGATTGCTTACCCATCAATGCATATTCCATTGGTACATTTGAAGTTCCTGTTAGGAGGACAGAGGATGTTGGTGCAATTCTGCTCATCTAATCCATCATCACAGCCATCTATGACACCATTGCAAACCTGCAGGTGTGAAACTTCAATTACACCTTAACATTCAAGTTCTGGTGACTCACTGAATAACAAATACTGTCCATGAGGGGCTGGAAAACACACAATGACAACAAAAGCAGCAACAATTAGCAGAGTTTAATTTCCTGATTGATTAAATTTAACAAAGTCTTCATTACAATGTTACCTGAATTGCAGACTTTTGGCCATGGGTAAAGTCATGATCAAAAGAAAACAATAAGTCACTCTCACTACATTTTGCCACAGGCTTTGGTTCTCTGAGCTGCTGAGAGTCAATCATGTACCAGGTTCTGCAAGGAGACTCAGCAGATCAGAGGAATCCAGATTAAGCAAAAGCAGCTAATGCAACAAAAATGAGGATGGAAAGTTACTCAACTTATGACCACAACTATACCTCATGAAGTGCAATAAAATTAGTAAAAAATAATGGATGATTCTTTGCTAATTGTGCTTAAAACATTATTCTCCTCAACAGAAAACAAGGGCAGGAGTGTGCAAGTGTTGGGATGGACAGCAATGTACAAAGCAGGGCAAGGGGTCAGATAACCTCAAGACAGATTAATGCTCTAATCTATCTATGGAAAGATCCTTAATAAAGTTTATATAAGAATGATGACACAAAATAGTTGAAGCTTTCCTGAATATATACATTACATGAAAATTTGTGAAACATTATCAGTTTCAAATGCAGGTGAAGTAAAGATGATGAAAATATTTATGACAATATACTAAGATGGATAAAAAACAGCAAAATACAAATTGTGATCAGCAAGTAAGTGAAGGTAGGAAAGAGCAACACCAGCCATGAGGAAACAAAATAAAAAATTGCCCATGAACAAAACTGTGTATGAGTAAGTACTGTAAGCAATAAACCAAAAATAGGCAGAATCCACTTTAAAGATAAATGTTATTACTTTATGGAGCTAAAAACTACTTGTTCTGATTCATTAATGAGATAAATAAAAATAAAAAACAAATAAATATATAAATGTTATCAGTCAATTTGCTTTTGATGCAAATTCTTGTATGCATTTATTTTAGATACTTTGAAAAATATCTATCTTGTAATACTGATTGCATAATCTTCTCATTCTTCTTGCCATCTCTAATCAAATCTTCTTGCAATCTGTCTCCAGCCATCCTATAAAATCACTGCCTGTACCACGTCAGCTGTTATCTAACATCTGCATAAAAGCTTCATTTTATGATGAGTATCTCATATGCCAAGCTCAGAATGAATCACAAGAAAAGTTCTTATGGATGCTCATCATTCAGCATTCACCAAAACAATGCCAGTCACTTGCGAAATTGCTTCTATGGACTATGCAGGGCAAGGCTCATCTAACATTTTCAAATCAGTACACAAAGATAGTACTCCCTCCTAAATTACAAAAATTAAAGTAATGTTTCAAGCATTTAAGTATCAACTCCTCTTTTGTTTGATTACACACAACTTAGGAGGGGATGACTGCACCTATGTATGTATGTCTGTGAAGCAGAACATTGCTTTAGAGTTGCCTGCAAGTTACTATAAAGCAAAGCATATTAGAGCACAATTCACATTAAGTGATGTACAAAAGAAGAAGCACCACACACAGTATACCTGATCCATGCTGATACAAAGACCGCTTAAGCACTTGAAGGGTCGCTCAGCAGGACAGTGTTTTCTGTCACATACCAGTTCATCTGTTGCGTCAAGGCAATTAAATGTTCCATCACACACCATCCTCTCAGAAATACATTTTCCATAGTCACACTTGAAGGAACGGGTTGAGGGGCAAACATGGACACTCTTGCAGAATTCAAAGAACTCATCATCCCCTTCATCACAGTCTTTGAACACTCCATCACAGAGGCTCTCCTTGGGAATGCATTTCCCACTCCGGCACCTGAGGGAGGAACATGGTACAGCTCACCAATCACATACACACACACACACACACACACACACACACACACACACACACACACACAGTTTGAGTGAAGAAGTGGTGTCAGCAACGAGTGTGCATAGTTTTAAAGAAAAATTGGATAAGTGTAGATATGGAGATGGAGCCACACGAGCATAAAGCCCAGGCCCTGTAAAACTACAACTAGGTAAACACACACACACACACACACACACACACACACACACACACACACACACACGTAGTGTAGTGGTTAGCACGCTCGGCTCACAATTGAGAGGGTCTGGGTTCGAGTCCCAGAAAGTGGCGAGGTAAATGGGCAAGCCTTTTAATGTGCAGCCCCTGTTCACCTAGCAGTAAATAGGTACGGGATGTAACTCGAGGGGTTGTGGCCTCGCTTTCCCGGTGTGTGGAGTTCATTGTGGTCTCAGTCCTACCCAAAGATCAGTCTATGAGCTCTGAGCTCGCTCCATAATGGGGAAGGCTGGCTGGGTGACCATCAAATGACCAAGGTGAATTACACACACACACACCTAATTACTGTGTATGTAAAAATTGATTATTGAGGAGGAGGAATCAGTAAATGGATAAAAAGTCCATTACTGTTAAGAAAAAGAGAAGCTGGATGTTGGTGGTGCTGCACAAGGCTTTCATCAGGCACAAATGACACAACAGTAATGGATATGTTCTGATTTTATGAGCCCATGAATATAAAGCTACTACTGATAATGATGACTTTGCTATAATTTTTCTATAATGTTCTTTTGAAAGTAATTATGGCACCTTCTTGATTTTTAAATATGACTAAAGTTTATTACCAGTTCATCTTTCTGTGTCCATATGCACTACATAAATACTAATAATACTGGTAGTAAAAGTATAATTTAAGTGAGTTGAGTTCTTCACAGAAAAAAATACTTTTGGTGGATCTACAAAATAGACATACAGTCCTGCTGAAGGTATTCATAATACTAGAACTAGCCCAGGTGGACAAATGGAAACTGAGATAAAGATTTTTTAATAACAAACAGAGTTCTGTTACTCAGGGATATAAAACTGAACTACATAACCATATCATTCCCTCCTCTTTTTTCTCAGAATATGCAAACAATAGTGAAATAAAGAATTACACCATTCTTAGTTAACCATGAGAGATGACTTGGCATGCTCACCTGAAGGGTCTGTCTCTGGGACAAGGGAAGGACCTGCAGAAGCGAGGATCTTCATCCTCTCCTCCAGGGCAGGCTGGCTCTCCATTACACAAGTCCATCAAGTCGAGACATAATGTGCTCGTTTGGCAGCGGGCAATCTTGTCTCGAGGGCAAGGCTCTGAATGTGACAGTATTGAAATTAATGAGATATTAATAACAGTTCAGCTTTCTGAGTGTAGACATAAAGCTACATTACAATAAGATACACCAGATATTTTCATTGACACACATGCTTCATCTTTCCGATGCATTATCTTACACATCTAAAAGTAAATTATTTGTTTGACAAAAAGCATTCATGAACTCACTGGACCAGCAATGTCCTTCATCAGCACCATTCATGCACTGCACAGTTCCATCACACATATTGGTGCGGGTGGTGCACTGGCCAGTCACATCCCCGCACCAAAAGCGGTTGACTGGACTGCTATCGCTGCAGCATCCTGAGAGTGAAAAGGAGAGATACGTACATTAGATAATAATGACTTAACAATACCTATGAGTAATGCTTAAGTAACAAGGCAATATTTTCATGCTAAAACTGTTTATAAGAACTTTGTTTCTCTTGTCCACTATAGGTTGCACTGGAGACTAGCAAACATATCCTTTCCTAGCCCATCTCACCTGGCTCTCTGGGGTTTATGTTACACTCCTTGTACACACAACGGCCGGCCTCACAGCCGTATCCCACACCGCGGCACATGAAGTCATTGGTGCAGGGACTGTCAGCACCCACACACACCCCAGGGATGTCCTCCTCCTCTCCCTCGCAGCCCACCACTTCTGTCAACAAAATATCATATATAAGATAATAGTAATGATTAAGGAAATAAGAAATTTTCATCCTCAATCCACTTTGTATGTATATTAGAACAAAAATACATGAATATGGTAAATATACATAAAAATACAGTTGGATTAGAAGTTGCAAACTAACCCTCAGCAATGTACTTCATGTTCATGACAATGGTGGGCCAGATGTACTGTGGGACATGCCAGTGGTAGGGGTTGCCGTCGCCACGCTTGGATGCCATCTCTCTTACTCCTTCTATGGGTTGTGGAGTAACTTCCAAAATGAAGATTTTCACTCCAAGTTTCTTGAGATGCTGTGCACCAGCTTTATCAGTGCCTTCTGTTCCTGCACTGCCAAACACTGGCAGGACTAGAGGCACATGAACAATACATTACTTAATGATTAAAATTGTAACTGTTACCATTTTCAAAATGTGAATTAGTAGTAATTGCACTAATGCATGCTGTTTACCAGAATTGACCAAGTAACAAAAAGCAAGAACAAAAGTATACACTTTCAAAATACATAAATTACAATTGCTTTTGTGGCAACTATAACTTTGAGAACCTTCATATATTAGCAGCTTTGATGAGGGAGGCCACTACACACCCACACTCTAAAACATTAATTCTGATTCTGAGGTATCCTTCATACAAATACAACATGATTTTCTTGACAATTATGTATTGATCTGAATTCCCCCGAAAGTCAAGCGTACCATACTATCACTTACACAGGACTTTGCAGTTCGACTTGGACTTCTTGAACTTCTTGAAAGCTTCCCGCAGCACCATCTCAAGGCGGGTTGGCCACTTTTGGTGTGTGAGGTCTTTGAAGGCATTCTTCAAGGCACATTTATTTGTACCTTCTCCAAAAGACAGCTTGGATTGTGTGTAGTCTGAGTACGTCATCACACTCACCCGGTTTGTCGTTGAAATTCTGTCAAAATATATAACTTTATCAGCAACACCAAGCCAGACTATGAACATTTAGTGTGTCACTGGAGACAGGATTCAGAACACATTAAAATCTAGTCCTCCAGCCTCACACTACTGACACCTTCCTACTTGAAGCAATAAAGTGTATTAACAGTTTTATGATTGTCTGTCTTTTTAAAATTTTAATGATATTGTGTATCACATAAACTGATGGTAGCATACATTATATCATACATGAAATGCACATAAGTATGATTTATTTAGTTGTGTGCAGATATTCTTCATGTAGCAACAGGTAGGTACCAGTTATAAAGTCACATATGGAAAGAAAAAGGCTTGACAAATGCTTTCTCACTTTCATGAAACACTTGTTAAAATTTTGCAATTAGAGTGAAATTTCCTGAAAGATGCCACACTGATGCTTACATTTGGTCAGCAATGGTGTGTACCAGGTTGGCCTGAGCTGGAAGTGTCTGGTCAGTGGCATCCGTTGAGACATGAAGGAAGAACATCGTGTCACACTTACACTCTCCCTCAGCTATCACATCACTCAGGGAAGTAGCAATTTCACCTGTAATTGTTAGAGATTTGGTGAGTGTGTGCTGACTCCTGTCAATTCTATGAACATTTTTCTTAACTCTTTCACTGTTATGAACTATAGGACACTTGTTAATAGTTCAGTATAATAATAATCATTAATAAGCCAAATACAATAACACACACTAAATGTATGAAATGCTCAATCACTTTCACTATTGTCAAAAATTCACCATGCACCTACTCAAGATCTCATCCGTGTGTGGCTGCTCTGTTACTGGCGGCGGTCTTCTTTGGTTCTCTGCAAAACAAATAAACAATCAGCATCACCAACATGTACAATGGAGATAACTCTTAATTTGTTCATGAAGGAGCATGGAACACCAGAAAGTGATATAACACAAGATATTATAATGATAGAAATATACCTTGTTAAGAATTTGCAATAATTTCTTGTCACATAACTTTTTTTACTACCACTAAACTCCTTCACACACTTCTATTCCTCATTCCATTCTTTCCTTCCCCTAGTATAATCAAATGTCCAGCAGTGTTTATTGAGTCACCAAAACAATGTCAAACCCTCCACCACACCATGGGACACTGCCACCTGATGAAGAGAACCAACAGCTCTCAAGTTCTGCCAGGATTGAAGGAGTTGACTCAGTGGCATGGCTATAGTTTGTCTATTCTACAGTCAAAGTCGCCATTGGGTCTCAGTCTGAGGAAGTGGACAATTAGTTTCTTACAGTTGACCTCCTGGTAGAGGCTTATGCCTGTGGCTCCTGATTTTCATTTCCATATTATGGTAGCATGTGCCAGATCTCATGTGCTTTATAATTATAATATGATTCTTGATTTGCCTAGAACAGATTTAGTTTAGCCTCAAATTTCTTTACATAAGTTGCTGAAACTACCCACTCAGGCAAAAGATTCCAAGAGTTTACTACTCTACCCAAAAAGGCATATTTCTTTACATTTAATCTGGATCTTGGCTTGAAAAGTTTCAGTGAATTTCTTTACTTGTACTAACTTCATTACATTTCAGTAATCCCTTGCAACATATCTCATCATATTTTTCACAAAAAATAGTGAAAGTTTCTATCATATCTCCCTGTGTCCTTCTGTAGGCTAGTGTTGATAGTGTCAGTTTCCTGAGTCTTTCTTCATAATTGAGACCTTTTAGTTTTAGAGCCATCCTTGTAGCTCTGTGTTGGACATTCTCCACCACCTCAATGTCTTTTAAGGGGTGAGAATTCCAGCCAGAAATTACATACTCTAGATATATGGGCTTATCACCGCTTTGAACAAAACAAATTAGGTTACTGTTCAAAAAATATTGTAGTTTATTGATGATATGATTAATGTTATGTGTAGCCTATATTTAATTTCTGTTGACCAAAACAATAATCACAAAGACAGACCACTATTTTCCTAAAGATATAACAAGCATTTTCTTTCCAGACCCGAGACTCAGCGGCCCAGCCTTCCAGTTTGCCGTCCTTCCCAGAAGTAATATTGTAATACAAAAGTAAAATGCACATGTTAACCCCCACAAGGCCAGTTCACACGTGTCAATATAAGGCTGGAAATGCTGGCATCTAAAAGTATCGACAAGACAGAGCCCTGCTAGTTGGAACACGTTCACACGTAGCGGCTGGAAAGTATCGGCTAGTTTCCCTACATTTCTTGTAAGAAGAGTGTTCATCTTAACAAAAGATTATGCACAATTGTGATCAAATTAAATAATTCAATTCTCACCTCCAACAGCACCCTGCAGGGAGGAAAACAGTCATCAGACAGTGGCAGCGATCTCATCGAATGTAATTCTAAGTAGGGTGTTTTTGCTGTACTACTCATTGTTCGGGTCCCAGACAAGTTATTTCTATTTGTCCCTCACTAGCTCCAACATCTTCCTCTCTGGCCTCTGCTTCTGGACAACTATATGTTCAAACCTTCCGTAACGTCACAATGTAAACAAAGCTGCTAGCGGCTGGACAAGGCCAGTTGATTGTCGTAAGAGTAGCCTGGGATACCAAAAGGTCAGTCTTGTTTTGCGACTGGTTTCTCCACCCGGTAGCCGGTAGGCACCGAAATCAACCCGAAAGCTCTAGCGACATATTGTCATGAGTGAACCTGTCTCTCTCTCTCTCTCTCTCTCTCTCTCTCTCTCTCTCTCTCTCTCTCTCTCTCTCTCTCTCTCTCTCTCTCTCTCTCTCTCTATATCTATATATATATATATATATATATATATATATATATATATATATATATATATATATATATATATATATATATATATATATATATATATATATATATATATATATATATATATATATATATATATATATATATATATATATATATATATATATATATATATATATATATATATATATATATATATATAGTACACACACAGTATATCAGACCAAATTAGCTTACTTTTTAGATAGATAAGGAAGCCTCTACTGTGTCTATCAAGAATATGCACTTAGGTCATAGCATTAGAAGTTCGTGTATATTGACGTAGTGCTTTTTGAAAGTAGTGGAGGCGCGGTGCAGAAATGTTTCAGAGTGGGGGCGAGCCAGTGCAGACTGGAGCCACGGGTGGTGGAGCCAGTGCCTATCATGTCTCCCCCTCAGCACTATACACACACACACACACACACACACACACACACACACACACACTGTATCACCATCTATATAACGAAGAATAGGACAACATACACACACACACACACACACACACGGTAGCTCATTGGTTAGAGCGCTGGCTTCACAAGTCAGAGGACCGGGGTTCGATTCCCCGGCCGGGTGGAGATATTTGGGTGTGTCTCCTTTCACGTGTAGCCCCTGTTCACCTAGCAGTGAGTAGGTACGGGTACGGGATGTAAATCGAGGAGTTGTGACCTTGTTGTCCCGGTGTGTGGTGTGTGCCTGGTCTCAGGCCTATCCGAAGATCGGAAATAATGTGCTCTGAGCTCGTTCCGTAGGGCTGTCTCGTCAGAGACTGCAGCAGATCAAACAGTGAAACACACACACATTGTATCACCATCTATATAACGAAAAATAGGGCAACACACACACACACACACACACACACACATCATCATCATCATAATCATCTTTTGTACAATGAAAAACAGGTCAGCGAAGAGGAGGAGGAGGAGGAGGAGGGAGCAGGAGGAGGAGCAGGAGGAGGAGGCAACACACACACACACACACACACACACTGTATCACCATCTATATAACGAAGAATAGGACAACACACACACACACACACACACACACACACACACACACACACACACACACACACACACACACACACTGTATCACCATCTATATAACGAAGAATAGGACAACACACAACATAAATAAAATTGCCTGCGCCACTAATGGGCGGAAGCTGAACAGCGCTTCCCATACACTCTTCAAGTGTGCCTACAGGCGCTATAGGCCTTACCGTACACACACACACACACACACACACACACACACACACACACTGTATCACCATCTATATAACGAAAAATAGGACAACACACACACACACACACACACACACACACACACACACACACACACACACGATATAACAAAGT
The DNA here is from genome assembly GCF_017591435.1 of Portunus trituberculatus. NCBI lineage: Eukaryota > Metazoa > Arthropoda > Malacostraca > Decapoda > Portunidae > Portunus > Portunus trituberculatus. The sequence goes on from NC_059285.1 coordinate 10,195,704, forward strand.
AAATCATGGTAGCCTACATATGGACAAGAAGAGAAGGTAGCAGGGAGGCTGTCGTCATCGTGATGTCACGGCATGGCCTTGTGGGCTGATGACGTCACGGCCTGAGCTGGCCCAGCCTGGCGGGCTTATATATATAATGTAAATTATTAAAAAAAACAATGCTGCCATACCCAAATGCTTTACATATTTTGACTTGGCACATACTTTAACACACACACACACACACACACACACACACACACACACACACACACACACAATTCCAAACTCTAGTAATAAAGATTTTTCAAAAGAAGTATAAATAAGATGTTGGAACCTTGACCCTCCTTAAAAACATTGAAATATCCGTCCATTCTCACTTCAGAGGAACGAAACAAACTTTAAAAGAATATTAACAGTCTTTTCCGATACTTTAGAGTGAATTAGAGCCAGAAATTAATAATTCACAAGGGTAGCAAGCAAACTATTAATGGAACATTAACAGCGTTAGAAAACAATTCAACTTCCCACATCCAATAACCGGAAAGGCAAGAAAACTCTAAAACACATCAACTTTTTGTTGAAAACAATAACAACTTGATATTGGCTCAAAAAAAAAAAAAAAAATTCCAGGACGCTCCTGAAAATTTGGCACCCCAAAAAAACACCTTTATTTAACATATAAACAACGCCAACAAAATGTTGCTCCCCACACGCGTACGGAAAACACTTCAAACACAACGAAATACTTTTAGAAAGCATCAAATCTTACTATTCAGTCCAAATAAACACTCCAGAAAATAAGGAAAATAATTCTGGAATCGGGGTAGGCTGGAGTTGTCATATCCAAGATGGCGGCAGGGCCGTGGAAGGTTCGTACGTACCTCATGCACTTAAACCTTCACCAAACTTAAATCTGCCCATGGCAGATGTATCTCAATAGCTAATATGAATGTTTGGTGAAGTGGCTGCATGTTGCAGCAAGACAGGCGTATAACAAAGAGAGATAAGGATGGAAATGGCTAATAAAAAAGAAGGATACAAGATGACGGTGGTGGATAATAGTGAGAGATAAGGCTGGTTATGTCAATAAATAGGGACTGGCCGGCCGCCACCACAGTTGTTTTGTATGAATAATTAGCTAAATATCAATACAAAAAGCTAAATGATAGGTAAATAATATTGAGAATATCCCAAAAACGAATAATAATGCTTAATCTCCTCGCCCATATATAAAAAATGGCACGGAAGACATTTGATGATTTATCCTGAGTTATACCTTGGTTGTAATTTGTCTTAAATAAACGCTGAGACAGGGTAAGGCCTGTGTCACTCACTTTGATAACTTAGTTCTGCCTCTGTGGTTCTGTTTCGTGGCTTTAGTCAAGTAATGAGATTATTTGGAGACGTAGAAACACCAGCGCAGTCTTGTTAATTCTGCCACTAAAAACTTGATAACACTTGTGAAATCCCTTTTGAGTGTAAAAATCTTATTGATATGTCGCTAGGAGAGTCTTAAAATCGAGTGTTAATTCAACAAGAAGCTTTCACGTAAAGTAGTAACTGCTAATCCGGGCATCGTTTGCTGTCACGAAAGAGTCGAAAAAACTAAACTGGAAGGGTGGTTGACGCCGCTGCTTGTATCAGTGTAGCAACAATTGCCGTATTAATTACCTTATTATTTGAAAGGAAAGTTTATCACCAGAGTGATATCAATACCACTGCATAGATATAGTAGGTACAACTCATCCTATATTTGTATTCATAGTAATAGTAATGATATAAGTAGGTATGAAGTAATGTGAATCCTGCTAGTTCTTCCTCAATGTTGCGAGCGCGCCCATTAACAATTAGATGACGTTCTGATCGGAAATGTCTTTACAAGACTACGGCTTGTTTCTATACGCTCGTTTTTTAACCTAACCTAACCGAATCTAATATAACAACCATCAAGCAAATAAGCATAAACAAGGTGTCTGACTGTCTCTTTCCTCTCATCTGAAAAAAAAAAGCAACAACAATAAATCTGCCCTATATGATTACTTTTATTCAACTGACGGCATCGTAATGCCTGGAACACTAGCTATTCATTTCTAAATACAACAAACTTTAAAGAACGAATAGTTATATAATATTTACTTTGCGTCAGAACAGGACAATATTTAGCTTAGTATCCCCTTTAATTCTGAGTTGTGCAACAATTGACATTAATTCATAAGTTATATATGGAGTGTCAGTAAGCATTTACAAAATGTATGCAAGTGTGGTGAAGATTTGGTAAATGTGGCGTGTGTAAGTGTGTGTGTTAATTTGTAATTTTTCAAGTGTGTGCGTGTATGTGTATTTACCTAGTTGTAGTTTTACAGGGCCTGGGCTTTATGCTCGTGTGGCCCCGTCTCCATATCTACACTTATCCAATTTTTCTTTAAAATTATGCACACTCGTTGCTGACACCACTTCCTCACTCAAACTGTTCCACGTCTCAACACATCTTTGCGGGAAACTATATTTTTTAACATCTCTCAGACATCTTCCCTTCCTCAGTTTCTTACTATGCGATCTTGTGCTTCTAATGTCATATTCTTCTCTCAGGATCAGTTTCTCATTATCCACTTGATCCATTCCGTTAATCAATTTATAAACTTATATCAGATCCTCTCTCTCTCTTCTCTGTTCCAGGGTTGGTAGATCCATTCCAGGGTTGGTGTGTGTGTGTGTGTGTGTGTGTGTGTGTGTCTGTGTGTGTGTGTGTGTGTGTGTGTGTGTGTGTGTGTGTGTGTGTGTGTGTGTGTGTGTGTGTGTGTGTATTTACCTAGTTGTATTTACCTAGTTGTAGTTTTACAGGGCCTGGGCTTTATGCTCATGTGGTCCCGTCTCCATATCTACACTTATCCAATTTTTCTTTAAAACTATGTACACTCTTTGCTGACACCACTTCCTCACTCAAACTGTTCCAAGTCTCAACACATCTTTGCGGAAACTAAATTTTTTAACATCTCTCAGACATCGTCCCTTCCTTAGTTTCTTACTATGCGATCTTGTGCTTCTAAAGTCATATTCTTCTCTCAGGATCAGTTTCTCATTATCCACTTCATCCATTCCGTTAATCAATTTATAAACTTGTATCAGATCCCTCTCTCTCTCTCTGCTCCAAGGTTGGTAGATCCATTGCCTTTAGTCTCTCCTCATATGCCATCCCTTTAAATTCTGGAACCATTCTTGTAGCCATTTTTGTAGTCTCTCTAATTTTCTTATGTGTTTCTTTTATGGGGAGTCCACACAACTCCTGCATATTCCAATCTAGGTCTTATTTTAGTACTTATCAATTTCTTCATCATTTCCTTGTCCATATAGTGAAATGCTACTCCAATATTCCTTAGCAAATTATACGTCTCTCTGAAAATTCTATCAATATGGCTTACCGGTTGATTATTTTCTTCCATTGTCACTCCCAAGTCCTTTTCCTTTTTTTACTTTTTCTAGTTCTACTCCATCTCCCATCTTATAGATTCCCACTGGTCGTCTTTCACTTTTTCCCATTTCCATGACATGGCTTTTGTCCACATTACATGGATTTTGTGTGTGTGTGTGTGTGTGTGTGTGTGTGTGTGTGTGTGTGTGTGTGTGTGTGTGTGTGTGTGTGTAATTCACCACGGTCATCTGCTGGTCACCCAGCCAGTCTTCCCCATAACGGAGCGAGCTCAGAGCTCATAGACCGATCTTCGGGTAGGACTGAGACCACAACACACTCCACACACCGGAAAAGCGAGGCCATAACCCCTCGAGTTACATCCCGTACCTATTTACTGCTAGGTGAACAGGGACTACACTTTAAGAGGCTTGCCCATTTACCTCGCCGCGCCGGGACTCGAACCCGGCCCTCTCGATTGTGAGTCGAGCGTGCTAACCACTTCACACACACATACACGTGTGTGTGTGTGTGTGTGTGTGTGTGTGTGTGTGTGTGCTTGCGTGTATGCATAATCTGTCACCACTATACATACGGTTATTTTCATTGTTACTACTACTACTACTACTACTCCTATTATTATCACCACGCATTTAAGCCTGTGAGGCGGTGGTATAGTGGATAAGGTGGTGAGCGTGGGATCGGGCAGACGTTCACACGTAGGTTCAAATCCCACCACGCCCTGATACTTTGCCATTCGTCGAGTGGTTTAAAGTTACCTACATGTCACCATGATACCAATGTTTCTAGGTGGGTACACCAAAGATGCTCTTGGGTGGTGATATGGACGCTTATATGTATACCACTATAAATAAAATTGCCTGAGCCACTGCTGGGTGGAATCTTAACAGCGCTTCCAATACTCATCAAGTTACCTACAGTCGCTATAGGCCAAAGCATAAAAAAAAAAATTATATATAAATATCAATAGCATGCACTTGCCTTATAACGTGAAACTGACAACTATAAGGACGAAAAGTGTCGCCCAAAAAATCGTCACCCGGAGCGGACCATCCCCTCGCCCGCCCCTGCCTTAGTGACGCCACTAGTGGCTCTAGCGATCATGAACAAAGTGAGACTATAGACTCCTTACCTACAACAATCCTGATGGCAGCAGAGTCCACACCCGCTGTATTGGAGGCCTCGCAGACGTAGGTGCCGGCATGTTGGGGTTCGATGGTATGCAGGGCGAGCAGCACCTTGTTGTAGCCACGGTAGGCGTAACCCAGTGCCCCCGTTACGATTTCGTGATCCTGTGGTGCGAGTATTAAATAAAAAGACAAAATTACTATCATTCTTCTTTTATATTATTTTCACAGGTACAAGGAAGCAATGTATTGAGGTAGAAATAACGTGGCGAATAGAGTATTAGGTTTCTCGGTATTTTTAGAAGTGTTAAAAGCAGGAGTCCCGAAGTAATACTAAAATTATACTTGGTGCTGGTCAGGCCACATCTTGACTATGCGGTACAATTCTGGTCCCCACATTTCAGGAAGGACATAGCTCTGTTGGAGTCAGTGGAAAGGAGGATGACTAAAAGATACAGGGAATGAGGGATATTCCTATGAAGAGAGACTGAAAAACTTAATTTGCATTCCTTAGAGAGACGTAGGTTAAGAGGAGACCTGATAGAAGTATTTAAGTGGTATAAGGGTTTTAACAGAGGGACATGAATGTAGTTCTTAGGATCAGTAGCGGGGACAGAACCAGAAATAATGGGTTTAAACTTGAAAAATTCAGGTTTAGGAAAGAAATGGGAAGAAACTGGTTTTCAAACAGAGTGGTTGATGAGTGGAACGGTCTCAGTGGTCATGTAGTCAGGGCTGAGTCAATAGGGAGCTTTAAAAGAAGGTTAGATAAGTTCATGGATGGGGAAGATAGATGGAATTAGGTAGCTTAAGCACACTGGGACTGCCTCGTATAGGCCTGGCGGCCTCTTGCAGCTTCCCTCTTTTATGTTCTTATGTTCTTATTGTTACACTCGAGCACATATCCCTCCTGCCCTTCCTGCAGCGTGACGATAGTCTGATGGGAGCTGAGGCGAGGCGGCACTGAGGAGGTGGAGGAATAATGTCGTAAATCAAACTGATGCAACTTATTCATTACAGTTGTATATATCGACTGCAAATACTATTTCTGCTGCAACTATTGCCTCTACAATAGTAAAAATAACAACAATAACAACAAAAACAACAACAACAACAACAACAACAACAACAACTGCTACTACTACTACTACTACTACTACTACTACTACTACTACTACTACATTACTAAAGATGAGCGACGCACAAGTACGTTACTCACACATCGCTCCCAGGACGCTAGTCACGCCAAGCAGCAGCAAGAGCAGCAGCTGGAGCGGGGCGCAGCCTGCTCCCACACCCAGGCATAAGGTCTCCCGCGCCATTCCGGTTCCCTCTCGGCGCGGACGAGCCTCGCTCACCTCTTCTGTATCTGCAAGATGAAGAATATAATTAGAAATTGTACTGAAGATTGAATGTAATAAAGAAGAAGAAATTAATCAAGCAAATAATCATCCCAAATCGAAGTGTGTGTGTGTGTGTGTGTGTGTGTGTGTGTGTGTGTGTGTGTGTGTGTGTGTTAAGAGATATATATTCTGAAAGGAGAGAGATGAAGACAGAATATAAACATATGAAGGACAGAGAAAAGCAGAGGAAGATGCAGAACTAAAATAAAATATAGAAAAAAAATAGAAAAATATAGAAAAAAAGAGACAAATAAAAAGAAAATGAGGGTGAAATAAAGTTAAAAAAAGAAAAAATGGAGGGGGCTCTTATTACATACTACCCTCAAGTGCCTTAATCTTATCCAGCCTAGCTGTGGCTTATCATTGGCTTCTCTAGCCCTCCTCCATGACTTCCTCCACCGCGACTCTCCCTCCCACCCCTCCATCCCTCCATTCCTGCCATCCCCTGCCCGTTCAAATACGTTCCCTACGTGTGACGCTGTGAAACTGATGATAGCTATTGAGAGAGAGAGAGAGAGAGAGAGAGAGAGAGAGAGAGAGAGAGAGAGAGAGAGAGAGATTAATAATAAGAATAACAAAATACTAAACTACGTCATACAGAACGTTCTTGCCCAAGCATGAACGACAAAGTGTACATAACTGAAGGTAGCGTCGTACTCCAAACCTCCGCCCTCCCTCCCCCAAAAAATAAACAACTCGTACACCAAAAAATATGTGCGAAATAATGTGGTCAAACGAATATTTATCGAGAGCAACGTGGGAGTTACAGGAACATAAATCTTTTGTGAAAATGTCCGTCTCGAGGGAACATTCAAAGTGAAGACAGCAAAGAACGTTAAGAATTGCTGCGTCTTGCCAGAGAGAGAGAGAGAGAGAGAGAGAGAGAGAGAGAGAGAGAGAGAGGTATTAAATAGTCATCGTCGTGCAAGTTCTGGGAATGATCAGAAAGATGTGTGGAAGAGGAGGAGGAGGAGAAGGAGACAATGTGAAGAGAGATAAAAATAAAATGAAAAAAGAAGGTGGAAATGTGGAGGAAGGATATTGGACAAGGGTGGAGCTGAGAAAACAATGGAAGAGGACAAGGGAGGGAGGGAGGGAGGGAAGGATGTAGTGAAGGAAGGAAGAGGAAAAAAAGGAAGGAAATAAATTCTGGTTGTTGATAGAGAGAGAGAGAGAGAGAGAGAGAGAGAGAGAGAGAGAGAGAGAGAGAGAGAGAGAGAGAGAGAGAGAGAGAGAGAGACGACAACGACAAGGGGGAGGAGAAGGAGGAGGAGGAGGAGGAGCAAAAATCAGCAATAGTTGGAGGGAAAGAAAATTGACAGGGTTCTAAAGGAAAGGAAAGATGGATGGTGGTATGAAACAAGACGAAATAACCGCTGGGTGTAGGAAGGTATTTGAAGGAGGAGGAGGAGGAGGAGGAGGAGGAGGAGATAGGCAGGAGGGAAGGAGGGTGGAAGAGCAAGAGGAGGAAGGAACACCACTTGACTTGCGAAAAACAAAATAAAGAAAGAAGGGGAAGAGTGAGGTTGAAAAACAGACCAACCAGTGCTCTCTCTCTCTCTCTCTCTCTCTCTCTCTCTCATTCAACACGCTGGCAGTGGTATAAAAAGTGAAATGTAATGTAATATAATGAAGGAATATAAAAATCAATACACACACACACACACACACACACACACACACACACACACACACACACACACACACAGAGAGAGAGAGAGAGAGAGAGAGAGAGAGAGAGAGAGAGAGAGAGAGAGATTAAACACTGAAAAACAAACTCAAAACAATATCAACTAATTAGAAAACGCTTCACACTTGTCTTGAATCCTACCTCTACTCTCTTTTCACTCCCTCTTCCTCTCTCCCTCCTAAACTTACTCTTACATCTCCTACCCCTGGCTTTCCCCCATTCCACTCAAACCAACCCCCTTCCCCACACGCTTAATTCACTTCTCCACCCGTCCCTTTGTCAGGTGTGGCGTATCCAGTCCCGTAATCTGAGACGAGACACACGTACCCAAACAAACACGCAACAGCTGCACCTCATGTCCCAGCATACGTAGCTTAACTCTTCGCCGCGGACACGAACGAATACAAAGGAGGAACCAATCACAGCGGCAGTGGACCTCTTGTTATTAGACTTTCAAATCCAGCGAAGGAGAAGAAGGAAGAAGTAGAGGAGGAAAAGGAGGATATTTCGTGATTCTATCCTTTCCTTTTCCTCTTCTATAAGTCTTTTACGCACGGAAGATCACGAAGAGGGAGAGAAAGTGGGAAAAGGAAAGAAGGAGGGAGAAAAGAAGGAAGAAAGTGATGAATGGGGAAGCGTTGAGAGAAGACCGATAAGATATAACGAAAAGAGAGAGAGAGAGAGAGAGAGAGAGAGAGAGAGAGAGAGAGAGAGAGAGAGAGAGAGAGAGATATTCCAAACGATAATTACATAATATTACATAAATCAACCTGAAAAAAAGAGGAGAATAAGAAGACAGATGAACAATAATTAAGAAAGGAAGAGAAAGAAGACAATAAATAATACAGGTGAAGACGGATGTGCAGGGAAAGAAAGAAGAGGAAGAGGAGGAGGAGAAGGAGGAGGAGGAGGAGGAGGAGGAGGAGGAGGAGGAGGAGGAAAAAATCTTAATGAGGTGGAAGAGGGGAAGAAGAATGATTAGAGAGAGAGAGAGAGAGAGAGAGAGAGAGAGAGAGAGAGAGAGAGAGAGAGAGAGATGTAATCACCTAAAGTTATCTAAAAAAAAAAAGCTAATAACGAGAAAAAGGAAAAATAGCAAAAGAATAAAGGAAAAACAATGAAATATGATAAAGTAATGAGGGAAAAACAAAAAGAGGAAGAGTTACAAAAAGTGTAAAAATGAAGGAAAAAAAAAACATAAAGGAGAAAAAAAAGTAAAAAAAAGTACCATAAATTCATTAACTGCAACAAACAGATAAATAAATAAATAAATATAAAGCTAAATAGACAGATGAAGAAATAGATAAATAGATAGATAGATAGATAGATAGATAGATAGATACGTAGATAGATAGATAACGAGACAAATAGATACACCAGCAAGATATATTAATAATTGGACGAATAGGGGAGAGAGAAATTATATACAAAATAACTCAAAAATATATAAGTGCTCTCCCTTTTCTCTTCCCCATCCCTTTCCTTCTCCTCCCCCTGTCTCTCTCTCTCTCTCTCTCTCTCCCTCTCCCTCCCTCTCCCTCTCCCTCACACGCCGCAAATTGGCCCACAGGAAATGCTTAATTAGACTTAAAAACAAAAACTGCTGCCATTTGATGATACTACTACTACTACTACTACTACTACTACTACTACTACTACTACTACTACTACTACCTAACCTTTACTGTTAACCATTACCCTTCTCCTCCTACCATTTCTTGTTCTTCACGTATTCTTCTCCCTCTGCTCATCTTATTACCACCTCTAATCCTATCACTGGTCCTACAACTACTACTACTACTACTACTACTGCACTAGATAAGAAGCCTTCCCTTCACTCTTAGATATCCTGTGAAAAGACATTCATTACCATAATATTGCTCTTAACTGCCTCCCTCACTGATACTTGAATATAACCCTTAATCGCCTTTACTCTCTCTCTCTCTCTCTCTCTCTCTCTCTCTCTCTCTCTCTCTCTTCTATCCTCCAGTTAGGAGTCGCCACAGAGGAAGAACTTCTCTAATTTTTTGTGCCTATGTCAGTCACACTCATTGAAGGCACGTCTCCTTTCACTGTGAAGCTTCTATTAGGTCTTCCCTTTCTTTTTTTTTTAAATTTAATAAATCTACATATCCCCAGTGTGCTCCTCCCCACGCACTCCTCTCTCTCTCTCTCTCTCTCTCTCTCTCTCTCTCTCTCTCTTGACTTGTCCCAACCACCTCAGTCTCACTTTAATCGCCCTTACTTAAATGATATTTTATGAAATTCAGAGTTGTGATTTTATTTCTGTTGCTGTTGTTATTATTGTTGCTGCTGCTGCTGCTGCTACTACTACTACTACAACTACTACTATTACTACTGATGCTGTTATTGTTACTGTTGTTTTTACTGCTACTACCACTACGGTGCTACTAATTAATATTCTACTCCTGTTTATAAACTCATCCGGTCGCCGGTGCAAATTTGATTAACATTACTACCACCAGCATTACCACTACTGCTGCTGCTACTACTACTACTACTACTACTACTACTACTACTACTACTACTACTACTACTACTTTTACTACTACTACTACTGCTACTACTACTACCACTACTACTAACCAGCCTATCAACACTCAAACCACCACCTTCACCACCATACCTATAACCATGTCGATTACAATTACCACCACCACCACCACCACCATCACCATCACCACCGCAACAAGACTCACTGACGACCGCCTCTGACACACCAACAACACCACTATTCAGTCCGTCAAGGCCACTATTGTCCTCCAAGCTCATCTCTCTCTCTCTCTCTCTCTCTCTCTCTCTCTCTCTCGGCAGTGCAGCAGCGTGTACCTAAATATACAAAGGGCGCCTGTGAGGTGGTAGTAGTGGTGGTGCGGCGCGTGTGATCCCGATGACCACCCTGACGAAGGGCTGACGGAGGTAGGTGTGTGTGTATGTGTGTGTGTGTGTGTGTGTGTGTGTGTGTGTGTGTGTGTGTGTGTGTGTGTTACTTGAGATGTGTTTTTCCTTTCTTGTATGATTTATTCCTTCATTAGTTTACACTATAGCTGACTGCAGTTGATAAGGAGGAGGAGGAGGAGGAGGAGGAGGAGGAGGAGGAGGAGGAGGAGGAGGAGGAGGAGGAGGAGGAGGAGGAGGAGGAGGAGGAGGAGGAGGAGGAGGGGAAGCATTGAGAGATGACAGAAAAGATGGAGGAGGAGGATAAGGATGAGTAATCGTATGAACAGCAAAAGAGAGAGATGGAGGAAAAAGAAGAAGAAGAGGTGGAGAAGGAGGAGGAGGAGGAGAACACAGTAATGCTTAGAGAGACCACACTTATGTTTATGCTCAATTGAGCAACGCATCAGTTAAATTATGACGCCAGATTTCATGACGACCACCACTATACCAACACCACCACCACCACCACCACCACCACTACTACTACTACCACTACCACTACTACTGCTACTTCTATTACTACTACAACTACTACTACTACTACTACTACTACTACTACTATTGCTATAGAAAATTGTGTCCAGTCACGCCGTTATTTCCGGGTAGTGAAGCGCCGTGCCCTCCCGAAGGAGATAAGAGAGGACCTTTTAAGCACCGGCGATAGTGTGTTTATCTTTGCCAGGTGACGGGAGGAGGAGGAGGAGGAGGAGGAGAGACAAGGGTGATGATACTTTCCTCTCTCTCTCTCTCTCTCTCTCTCTCTCTCTCTCTCTCTCTCTCTCTCTCTCTCCAACACCTACTTCAAGCTCCTTCCTTATCTCTCCTCCGTAAGACAGTAAACATTCTCTCTCTCTCTCTCTCTCTCTCTCTCTCTCTCTCTCTTCTACAGTGTCCTTTTATTTGTTTTTGAAATATTGCATGCATAGTGCGTGTATTTCACTGTTTGATCTGCTGCAGTCTCTGACGAGACAGCCAGACGTTACCCTACGGAACGAGTTCAGAGCTCACAATGTCACAACTCCTCGATTTACATCCCGTACCTACTCACTGCTAGGTGAACAGGGGCTACACGTGAAAGGACACACCCAAATATCTCCACCTGCCCGGGGAATCGAACCCCGGTCCTCTGGCTTGTGAAGCCAGCGCTTTAACCACTGAGCTACCGGACTGTGTGTGTGTGTGTGTGTGTGTGTGTGTGTGTGTGTGTGTGTGTGTGTGTGTGTGTGTGTATGTATTCCTTATCATATTCCTTCTTTTCTTCACAATTATCTTCTTTTCTTCCTTTCACTAATTTCCCTCTTCTCTTCTCTTCTTCCTCTTCTTCATACCTTACTATCTCACCATGAATATTTCTCATGCATCTCTTTCTCCTTCACCTCCTCCTCTTCTTCCTTAATCTCTTTCTCTTTCTTTCTCGTCCTCGTCTTCCTCCTCCTCCTACTCCCCCCCTTCTACCTCCCTCCTCTTTCTCCTTTCACGCACCCCATTGTTTCACAGTACCCCTCTGTTTCTCCCGCCTTACCAATACTGCCAACGCCGTCTTTACAAGCAGCTCCCCCGACACTCACTGCCGCTTCACCTCCGTCGGCACCCATTGCAAGCAGGAACACACTAGCGCTCCCTCGGGTTTACTCACACAAATGTAGACACTTACTGACTTCTGGGACTTAAAGGAATGCTACTCCGGTCTTGTGAAAGCTAAAAGAACAGACACCAGCCTCTCACATCGATACAATATCAAGTTACGTGAGAAAGAACACTGCGCGAATCTGATGACGCAAGGCTGGTAAAAATCAACAGGAGGAGCGAGTGTGGCAGGGGAAATTACATGCGAGATTGTAGGCGCCTGTGGAGGGATTCCCTAAGGGGTAGCATTTGGAAAGGAGGAGCAGGAGGAGGAGGAGTAAATGGTGGCGTGATAGCAGCCTTAACGCCCCATACCACACTGACGTCTGTCTCCTCACGTCCAAGGCGGCAAAACTTTGTGGACGACAAGAGTGTGGCGTCTTGTTGTCTTCCTGGCTGGCTGGGAATGAGCAAGTTGGACGGGCTAGGCAGACCAGGGCACAGGAGGGGATGGGAAGGGCTGGGAAGGTCTGGGAGGGGCGGAGGAGATAAAAGAGCAGGGGACAGGCGGAGCAGGGAAGAGTAGGAAGGTTGGGAGGTCAGAGGGGGAAGGGTGAGGAAGGGTGAGGAAGGGTGAGGGTGGCAAAGGAATGGGCAAGGCAGTGTGGTGAAGCTGTGCTGTAACAACTCATACAGGCCAATGAACTCCTCATCTTTGCTCTTGTTCTGCACACACACACACACACACACACACACACACACACACACACACACACACACACACTTATATTATGATTCAAATGGTGACGACAATCAGTAATGAGTATAAGTAGACATATAATGAATTTACCACAACAACAACAACAACAACAACAACAACAACAACAACAACAACAACAACAACAACAACAATAAACACCTACAACTGCACTTTCTCTTTCTCGTAGCGACTAGAGACACCTGGGTTATGGCGGACCCAAGCACACCTGACTACTACTGATGAGAGAGAGAGAGAGAGAGAGAGAGAGAGAGAGAGAGAGAGAGAGAGAGAGAGAATGAATGACAGCAGGATGTGTGTGGATAGGGTCAAAATAGACAGATACATGATAAGGAAAAAAGGTCGTGTGTGTGTGTGTGTGTGTGTGTGTGTGTGTGTGTGTGTGTGTGTGTGTGTGTGTGTGTGTCCTGATCACCTCATTCAAAGCCATACCAACCGACACGCATCATTACCAACTCCTCCTCCTCCTCCTCCTCCTCCTCCTCCTCCTCCCCTCCCCTCGTCTTCTACCTCCTGAATACTGCATAGGGGAGCACCATTGGAAAGAGAAAGTAAAAAGAAACGAGGAAATAAAAGACAAGTTGAAATGAAAACAAGACCCGCTTATGGAATGACAGAGAGAGAGAGAGAGAGAGAGAGAGAGAGAGAGAGAGAGAGAGAGAGAAACTACTACTATTACAAATAAGAATAAAACAACATTAATGAAACCGTATTTTCGTTTCTGCTGAAGTCTTCTCTCTCTCTCTCTCTCTCTCTCTCTCTCTCTCTCTCTCTCTCTGACGCGGTTAGGGAGTGCATAGGTGTTGTGTTGTCGCTGTCTCTGTGGGGCCTGTTAGCGGGAGCACACACACACACACACACACACACACACACACACACACACACACACACACACATTCACACTCACACACAACCATGAAGGCTTTATTATATGGAGAAATAAGGAAGGTGGTAGTGGCGGTGGTGGTGGTGGCGGTGGTGGTGGCGGTGGTGGCAAAGGTGGTGATGGTGGTGGTGGTGGTGGTGGTGGCTGTGGTCTTCAGTTTTAGGTTACCAAGAGTATATTGAACAACACGAGTGACCAAAACTGATGCGATAGCAACTTTTAAAGCTCAAATTCTTAAGAAAATATCTTTACAATTTTATAACCAAATCAGTTTTACCTGGTTGTATTGGAAGTTAGTTATTTAGTTAGTTTAGTTAGTTATTTGAATGTTTCGTGTATGGCGCCACTATGAAGGAAGCTACAGGGGAGTTTAAAGAATGCTTGTACGACTAAAGTGACAATTGAACACCGCGAATAGGAAAACACCCACGAGAACCCTGTTGGTAATCTCTGCAGCCTTATGAAATTCCCTCTTTTTCTCTTCGTCTATTCCCCAACCCTCTCTTTGCTATTTCTCTCACTACCATTGTATATAGATTTCCCACTGGATTTGTGCTTTGTGGTGAGGAATGGCTGTGAAAACTGGATCCTGCTTTTTTTATATAATCGATTGGCATTAGAAAAAAAAAACAAGGAGGAAATTTGAAGATGAAATTATGGGAAAAAATTGGATTAATTAAATCAAGTTGCTCTCTCTCTCTCTCTCTCTCTCTCTCTCTCTCTCTCTCTCTCTCTCTCTCTCTCTCTCTCCATACACCTCACGCCTGGCGGTAAGCAGAGGCCAATGACCCTTGAAACAGAGAGAGAGAGAGAGAGAGAGAGAGAAAGACCACCACCACCGCTATCCACCTCCACCAACACCGCCACCTGTAACATAAAGGTCATCAGAGTGAAAACACCACGCGGGGTTTACACTTTTATGGGTGTTGGGCATAAGGACCTTTTGGCACCATAGCCCCTCTATCCCCCCCCTCCTTGGCACCCCTTGGCACGGGCATCAAGGGCCAGGCACTCGACATGGCTGGCGTAGAGAGAGGAGGAGAAGGAGGAGGAGGAAGAGGAGGAAGAGAAGGATATATATAGGAGGGGACATAGGGGGGAGGTGGAGGAAGGAGAAGAGGAGGAAGGAGAGAAGGATGCAGAGCTGAAGCGTATAAGTGATGCATAAGAAGTGAAGATAATAATAGAAGGAAGAAGTGGAAAGCAAAAGGAGAAGAAAGAAGCAAGGAATGATAAAAGAAGATAATAAAGAAATATGAAAAGATAAAATAAATGAACAATGCATGACTAAAACAATAAAAATAAGCGAAAGATGATAAAAAAAACTGAGAGAGAGAGAGAGAGAGAGAGAGAAACATACATAAATCATAATAAGCACCATATGAAAGAGGAGTAGGAGGAGAGATAGTGAGGCAAGAGAAGAGAGGAAAGGGGAGAGGGGGAGAAATAAGGGGAGCGTGGAGAATAAGAATAAGAAGACGAAGAGAAGGGGGAGGAGATAAGGAGCCTGTGAAATATGGAGGAGGAAGACTAAACTAAGACAGTGAGGAATGTTAGTGAGGGAACAGTGATGGTGAAGAGGAGATGATGAACGTGAAAGAAAAAAAAATATGAAGCTGAACATGATGAGTATAATGACAAAAAAAAAAAGATTGAGAGAGAGAGAGGGACAGAGTGAGAGGGAGAGAAGCAACAGGTGTAGAAATGTGAAGCAGAGCGTATTAGAAAGGAATTATGAGGTAGACAGAATAATAGCGACGTAAAAAGAGGCAGAAGGCAGAGAGAGAGAGAGAGAGAGAGAGAGAGAGAGAGAGAGAGAGAGAGAGAGAGAGAGAGATGAACATGAGTAACTGGAGACGAAATAATGTAGAAATAAATTGGCTTTTTAAAGAGAAATATGAGAGAGAGAGAGAGAGAGAGAGAGAGAGAGAGAGAGAGAGAGAGAGAGAGAGAGAGAGAGAGAGAGATCCTTAATCCCTCGTGACATATACCAAATAAAAAATAAAATAAAAATACGAATAAAAATAGAATAAAGAAACCGAAATGGAACGGAATGAAAACGGGAAGAGAGTTGAGAGGAACAGAGTGGGACAAATATAGACGTAATAAATACATCAACAAATAAAAAAAAAGATAGATAAAGAATAAAGTACAGGCAACAGAGGTGAACGAAAGACATGACCGACAAGGTGTGAGAAAAGTGGCACGTCACCTGAGCTATAATTAATGACATGGCGGCTAAAAGAGGAAAGGTGAGAGGGAGAGACGGGGAGAGAGAGGGAGAGGGGAGTAGATGGAGCAATAGACCAGGCATAGCAGTGATGGTGGTGGTGATGATCAGGGGAGGGGAAGGGGAGGGGTTTAGAAGAGTATAAAGAGGAGATGGGGGGGGGTAGAGGGTAAGTGCCTTTGGTCTGTATATATAGAAAGGGGTGATGACTGGTACTCGGCGCGATGTCACCACCCGGAAGCATGTGGTGAGCCAAGTACCGCCTGGGAACGCCGTGTCCCTTACAGCGCACACCAGGCCAGGCACGTAGTGAGGCTGGTATAGGTACACGCGGCAGTATATTTGGGGAGAGGAAAAGTTGTATACGCTTAGCTGTGTGTCTTCACTTTTTGCTTCTGCCACTTATTTAAGCTTATTTAATTTTAGTTTGTATTTTCTAATTTCTATTCCTTGTCTTTCTTTTTTTTAGTTAAAGGGTTGTTATTATTCATTCATCCATTTTTCACCTGATATTAATTAAAAGGAAATATAATGTATGCACTATCTATTCCTTTTACTCTTTCCTTATTTTGATTGTATTTATTCATATGCCGGTTTATTCTATTCTTTTATTAATTTCTAGTCACTATTGTAGAAACCAACGCTGATAACATTACCTAATAGTATTGCAAAGAAAAGCACTAATATGTAAAAAGAAATAGCAGAGAATATAGAAACACAACTCGCAGCATTACTGAATCATGTGTTGCAATTGAAGATATGAAAAAGGCGATTAAACTTATCAATACAAAACTACAAGTAAATTCCATCATGGCTATAGTTTTCCTTCCTTTTCAGCTGTTTCGCGTGCTTACTTAAGGGTGAAAATACGGTGAAACTACCTTCGTGTCGTTATTGTAACTGCTAACATAATTCGTATCTTATTGCTAGGTGAGTTAGATGCACTTAATAGATATACTTGACGTCTTGGCTTTTATTACTTCATGACGACGCGTTGTGCTTTGATAGTGTTGAGTTGCAAAGTGTTTAACGAGCACTCCACTTCTATTTCTATGGTTGTTTTTCTTTATAATTATTTGTTCGTTTAATCTCTCTAGTACCAGGACGCGTTTTCGTATTCATTCTGGTGATTTTACACAGTTTCAGAACCATATGTTGGGACTAGAATACTAAACACTCTGGCCATTAACCATTTGATCTCCCTAGACCGTTCCTAATGCAAATAAGATCGTCTAATCATATCCAAAATCAAGGTAAAAATGCGTCTCAGTATTGAACGAGCTAAGAACTAAAGACTTCGGACTGTAACGATTATTTTTTCCTGTTCCATCTTTCTCTTCTTTATTCCTATCGCCGTTGTTACTCTCAAGCTCGTTATCTTATCTTCTATCAAAACATTCTCAGCAGAGACGAAAAAATAACAACGTGAATGTGGAACGAAATTATAAATTCACGCTAATCGCAAATCTATCGTAAAATCTTAAACATACACAATTACGTAATATAACGTTAGCCGATGCCTCGCTACATGACAAAGAATACCGTATGTTTTTTATTCAAATGCTCATGTTTATGGAAGCTTGAGAAAACGAAATATGACGTGAAGAGACTATTAAGAGAAACTTGATAGAGATTTCCAAGGTGTAATGTGGAGAGAGAGAGAGAGAGAGAGAGAGAGAGAGAGAGAGAGAGAGAGAGAGCACTAGCAGATGTGGAGTGTAAATAATATTATAGTGTTGTGTTTCCTTGTGCCGAGTGTTGAGGGCTAAACAAACCAATGTGATAGGCTGGCGCTTTAGTAATCACACACACACACACACACACACACACACACACACACACACACACACACACATACAAACTACTTACGCGTACACTGACCCATTACATCATGTCTCTTTATCAGCTCAGATAAACGCACGCACGCACGCACGCACACACACACACACACACACACACACACACACACACACACACACACACACACACAGGAAATACAAAACATACACGAGTACTCCTCCTTTCGCACACACACACACACACACACACACACACACACACACACACACACACACACACACATGGAACCAAT
>NC_059285.1:10223845-10253845 GCF_017591435.1 Portunus trituberculatus
TATTGCTACTAATCTACAACAACAACAAAATTTACTACTACTACAATTGCTACTACTACTATTCTCACCACTGCTTCTACTGTATACTACTACTACTACTACTACTACTACTACTACTACTACTACTACTACTACTACAAAAATAACAACATAACAACACCCGGCAAGAAAAGAAACACTGTATCCTTGACCTTTAAATTGATAATGACAATAAAGATAATAATAATGATAATAATATAAGCAACAGGGCAGACACGAACGCACCTACCCCCTCCTCTCTCTCTCTCTCTCTCTCTCTCTCTCTCTCTCTCTCTCTCTCTCTCTCTCTCTCTCTGCACTCATACTCCATAACCCTTACCTCCTCTTCCCACAGTTATTCTCTCATCTCTTCTTCCTCCTCCTCCTCCTCCTCCTCCTCCTCCTCCTCCTCCGCCTCTAAGTAGCAAGTTTAGCATGGCACCACGTCAGTACATCTAGGCACCGTCACCGTTCCCGCCACTGTCACTCTTTGCAATATTTCTCCCTAATCTACTACGTGTTTGGAGTTTATTCTGATCCTATTATTGATAAGCGGGTCAGTCGTGTGTATGCAAATAGACGGGTTATTATCACTGTTGTTGTGTAAGTTAGTAAAGAGATGAGGGGTAAGGAAATTATTGGTTGATTTTTGTGAATGTAAGTATAGTGTGAAATGGTCGGTTAGGTTAGGTTAGGTTAGGTTAGGTTAGGTTAGCTTAGGTTAAATTCGGTTTTCTGCTTCGTGAATAGATGTATAGTGTGAAATAGTAGGTTAGGTTAGGTTAAGTTAGTTTAGGTTAGGTTGGCTTCAGTTCGGTTTTATGCTTCGTGAATAGAAGTGTAGCGTGAACTGGTAGGTAAGTTAGGTTAGGTTAGGTTTGGTCTGGTTAAGTTTGGTTGGGTGAAATTCTGTTTTATGTTTCATGGATAGAAGTGTAGTGTGAAATGGTAGGTAAGGTTAAGTTAGACTAGGTGTAGTGTGAAATGGTAGATAAGGTTAAGTTAGACTAGGCTGCGTTGGGTTAGATTATGGTTTTATGCTTCGAAGGTGAAATTAAATTAGGTTCATTATTTTACTTAAGGCTAGGTCAGGTAAGGTTTTAGTTAGGTTTGGTTTGGTTAGGTAAGATTTGGTCACCTTGAGTATTATATCAGTGGTACATAAATAAGAGTTAAATATAACAGACCGGCTCTCAAGTATGATAAAATGGAATGAATGAATGAATGAGAAATGAAACACTAGAGAATGTTGACAAGTGGTATGATGTGTGAAATAATTAACGTGTGTAATAGATAAGCAAGCAGAACACACGCAGGGCTCAAGAAACAACACGCAGATAGACTTTACAGACAGAATGAAATATAAACAATGATTAAGAAAGCATTATGAACATGTTAAAACCACTTACATCTCTCTCTCTCTCTCTCTCTCTCTCTCTCTCTCTCTCTCTCTCTCTCTCTCTCTCACGCAGTAACGGAAAGGAAGCCGTAAATTTGCGTTCAGAAGAATTATTTCCGAACGTGCTTGGTTTTCACTTTTTTTTTTTTTCCTTGTGTATTTTTCTGCCTGGTTTATGAGGTGCCGGTGACCTTGTGGCTTGTGGGAAGAGGAGGAGGAGGAGGAGGAGGAGGAGGAGGAGGACGAGGAGGAAGAGGCGGGAAGGGAAAGAGGGGAGGCGAAAGGGTGTTGAGGGTGAAGGGTGCGAGAGGAAGGTGGGAAAATCGGATATGTAAAAGGGAAATGGGAGGAAATATGCGACGGGAAGCGGAAAGTAAGGTAAGAAGAGGCAAAGGAAGAAAAATAAAGAAATTAAGAGAGGGAATATAGTAAAGCAGGGAAATAGTAGTAAAAGAAGTGGGAAAAAGCAAAAAAGAATGAAAACTTTGAATAAAATCATAGAGAAATATACAAGATGAAGCAAGGAAGAAAGGAAGGAAGTGGGGAAGGAAGGAAGAAAGAGAAAATGAGGAAGAGAAAGGGTTTAGCTTGACCACACCCCGGAAACGAGAGAGAGAGAGAGAGAGAGAGAGAGAGAGAGAGAGAGAGAGAGAGAATGTAACAAGATCCTGGATGTTAAGCTTAAGAGATGCATATGTTTCTATTTTCTGCCTCCTCCTCCTCCTCCTCCTCCTCCTGCTCCTGCTTCTGCTCCTCCTCCTCCTCCTCCTCCTCCTCCTCCTCCTCCTCTATCACTTCATCTTTTTGCTTTTGCTTTTTTGCATTTCTATTTATCTTACTTCCGTGTCCTCAACGTTCCTTTTGTAATGTAATAATACACTAAATACTTTACCACCACCACCACCACCACCACCACCACCACCACCACCACCACCACCACCACCACCACCACCATCTCCTCTTCTTCTTCTTCCTCGTCTAACCTCTTCTATTATTGCAACTGTTTTTTTTTTTTTTTACTCCTTCTGATACTACTGATAATACCACCACTACTACCACTTCCACTATTACTACTACTACTACTACTATTACTACTACTACTACTACTACTACTACTACTACTACTACTACTACTACTACTACTACCATCAACACATTATTATATTAAAATTTCCACCATACGCTCCTCCTCCTCCTCCTCCTCCTCCTCCTCCTCCTCCTCCTCCTCCTCCTCCTCCTCCTCGTCTTCCACATACCAACTTCTTCCACTCATATTCTCATCAAGACTGTACCCTTTTACCTCTCTCTCTCTCTCTCTCTCTCTCTCTCTCTCTCTCTCTCTCTCTCTCTCTCTCTCTCTCTCTCAATTACGTTAACACTCCCTCTCCTCCATATCACACTACCTCTATAGTCCTCTACAGATTTGAACCCTACTATTATTTCTCTTTTTTCTCCTCCTCCTCCTTCGCTTCCTCTTCCTCCTCTTCTTCTTCCTGGTCTTTCTTATCATCCTCTTTTCTAACTTTCTGTATAGAGCAGCTTCTTTCTTTCTGTCTTCTTTCTTCTGTATTTATCCTTTCTCCTTCTCTTTTCTTCTCTTCTTCTCTTAGTTCTTATCTTTTCTTCCATCTCTACTCCTTCCGTTTCTCTTTTGTTGTTCTTTCCCATTTTAAGCTGCATTTTTTTTTTGTGTTGTATTTAATTTCTTATTTTGTTCCTTCTACGTGTTTTCATCTCACCTCCTCCTCCTCCTCCTCCTCCTCCTCCTCCTCCTCCTTCTCCTCCTCTATTTGTTCTATCTCCCTCATCACAGTCCCCCTTCAACCCTAAGCCTCTCCTTCTTGTCCCAACAACTTAGTATACCTTCTCTAACTAAGCTCTCTCTCTCTCTCTCTCTCTCTCTCTCTCTCCCAGAAATATCACTGTTTTATTCCTTTTTCAAATGTAGTTTCCAGTTCCAATATTATTTTTTTAGAAGTGTGTAGTTTCTTCGAATTAGATACCTATATGGAAGAAGCAAAGGAACGAAAAAGAAAAAGAAAATGAGGATGAAGATGATGCAAAAGTAGTAAAAGGAGAAAGAGGAGGAGGAGGAGGAAGAAAAAGAAGAGGAGGAGTACAAAGCAGGAAAGATGAGACAGCTGATATGGAAAGCGAAAAGGAAGAGACATACATATACTGAATACGTATGACCAATGGACACACACACACACACACACACACACAACAACAGCAACAAATATAAGCGCACTCTCTCCCTCTCTCTCTCTCTCTCTCTGCAGTGAAGCTAACGAGAGAAAATACCCTCCGTTGATTGGTCCAAATTTGAGAGCCTCCCATGGCAAGGTCTTCCCAGTGTTGGTGTATCTGTACATTGATCGCAAACTGAACAATAGAATGCCTTACTTTTTTCTTAATTCCTCTTCTCGTATTCCTGATGATCGTTTCGTAATTATCTTCTCAATTTATCATTATTTTTTATTCGAATTCTTTTTTTTTTTTTTTATCTTGGTTATCTCTGCATTCTAAGTTATAATTCACGTTTTTTTTTCTTTATTTTTCCCTTTTTTATTGATTTTTTTTCCTGTTACATTCGTTATCGTTTGTATTCTGTTCTTTATATTTCCTACTTTTTCATCAATGTCCTTGTTTTCTTTCCCTTATTCTACCTTTTTTGCTTTCATTATTTCATTTTCATTAATTTTCTGTTCTCTTATCGACATCTCTCCGCATTCATTATTCTCTTATTTTTGGTATTACTTTATCCTTTGTCTTCTCCAGTTTTCATTAAATGCATCTAATATTTTTTTTTTTTTTTTTTTTACGATAAATTATTTCTATCTTTTAATTCCTTTTTCTCTCTTTTCCACCATCCTTTACATTAATTCGTATTCTCATTTAAGGAATTAGTGGAGGGAGGAGGAGGAGGAGGAGGAAGAAGAAGAGGAGGAGGAAAGGAGGAAGTAATAGGTAGGCTGGGAGGGAGGGGGGAAAGGGGGAAGGAAGGGAAGGCTGTTTGAGGAAAATGAGCAAAGGAAATAAGGAAAGGAAAGGGAAGGGAGAGGGAGAGGGGAAGGGAGAGGAAATGAAAGAGGAAGAGAGAGGAAGGGAGAGCGAGAGGAGGAAGAGCGGGTGAGAGGAGGGTTTGAAGCAGGCATTTAGCTACTTCGCGATAAGATCCAATTTATTACGAGGATAAAGTGGCGGAGGAGGAAGAGAGGCAGGAGGGAAGAAAAAGGAGACGGGGAGAGGAGGGAGAGAGAGGTGACAGGGAGGAGGGAGAGTAACAAGACCCAATCAGGATAATTAACTCATTACACTTTACAATTCCAGTTCAGTTCAATATTGCTTTGTGATTCTTAACTTTGAACCTTTATATCTTAATTCTCAGTGAAATTATTAAAGATCGAATTTCTCTTCTTTGCATTTTTAATATAATTTTTTTCTAGTGTCTTTTTTTTCTCGTATTTATATTTGAAGCTTTATATTCACGATTGTTTGACAAGTGCCTTTCAAATAGATCGCCACCTGCAACCCATTAGCTCTCTCTCTCTCTCTCTCTCTCTCTCTCTCTCTCTCTCTCTCTCTCTCTCTCTCTGTTTTTTTGTCAGGTTTTATTCCTCCTGTTTTTTACTTTCTGTCTCGTTGCCTCTTGCCTTCCTCTTCATTGCATTCCTTCCTTCTCCTCTTCCTCCTCCTCCTCCTGCTCCTCCTCCTCCTCCTCCTCCTCCTCTTCCTCCTCCTTCTCCTTCTCCTCCTCTTCTTCTAGCTCCGTCTCCTCCTCCCCCAGGCTTCGTTGTCATCGTCCTCTAAATTAGGAAGCAAAGTTTTCACAAGAGACAGTTGAAGGACGCGCCTGCACACACACACACACACACACACACACACACACACACACACACACACACACACACACTCTCTCTCTCTCTCTCTCTCTCTCTCTCTCTCTCTCTCTCTCTCTCTCTCTCTGTTGCGTTGTTTATGCTTTAACATTCACTTTCTTTTTTTTCTTAGAGTTATATTTTCTTTTAATTTCCAACAAAAACAACAAGAAGATTAACATCTAAAACTGTCCAACCACAAAAAAATTGAAAAAAACAAGTGATAAAAAGATAGTTCATTCTTTCTCACTGCTTTTTTGATTATCTTTTCTTCCATTCTGTAATTTTACGATTTCTTTTTTTTTTTTTTTGCTTTCTTTCGTCTACATAAAAGAAAGAAATGAGTTTGAATGGATTGAGTGAAAAGAAGAATAAATGAAGGCAAGCAATGAAAAAAAAAAAAAAAGGAGAACAATGGATGAACAAACAAGCAGATAAAGACAAAACAAGAGTATTAGTGGACACCAACGCAGCAAGACTTTTAAAATCTTCAAGGACTTACATACCTGCATTCACACCCACACTCACACACACACACACACACACACACACACACACACACACACACACACACACACACACACACACACACAGTTACGCCACCAGCTTCTTCCAACTCATTTACTTCATCTCTCTCTCTCTCTCTCTCTCTCTCTCTCTCTCTCTCTCTCTCTCTCTCTCTCTCTCTCTCTCTCTCTCTCTCTCTCAGCTGCCTGCGTGACCCTGCCCATTAATTCTCCCTCACACGCCGGTCACCTCGTTTACACTGCCTTGTGCTGCCCCCAGATAAGCAACTTCGCGCTGCGCTATCTTGCAAACCATCGTCAGGAGGGGAAAACACACAGAACAACACCAGAGAGAGAGAGAGAGAGAGAGAGAGAGAGAGAGAGAGAGAGAGAGAGAGAGAGAGCGGAGTATGGTGGAGAATTGAATGTGGGCGAAGTGGAATTGGGTGTGGTGTAAAGAGAGAGAGAGAGAGAGAGAGAGAGTGTGTGTGTGTGTGTGTGTGTGTGTGTGTGTGTGTGTGTGTGTGTGTGTGTGTTTGTACGTGGGAGTAAAGAGATATAAAGGAGGAAAAAAAGTGTGGGATGACATGAGAGGAATGTAATTATGTATTGTAAAAGAGATGAGGAGAATGGCAAGAGGGTGAAAAAAAAGTAGAAATTGTCGTTTACATTTTGCGCAGTGGAATAAAAGAGAAGAAGAAAAGAGAAAGATGGAAATTGAGGTCAAAGAATACAAGACAGAGATGGACATTTAAAAACACCGTCACATTCAGTCCATCCATCCACATAGTCCACTTTTCCGTCACATTCCACCCACACATCCACCTTCCCATCACTCCCGTCACATTCCACCCACACATCCACCTTCCCGTCACACCTCTTCCCTCTGTCAATCTTCCCGTCTCATTCCACCTGTTAATCCACCAACAAAACCACTTAGTTAGTCCACCACATGCTATCATCCTTCACATTACATTCCATTCACTTACTCCACCACATTCTATACAACAAAATCCACTTCCCCTTTCAAATTCCACCTATTCACTTATCTACCACCACATTCCGCCCATCCACAGTTCAACCACCCGTCACAGCTCGCCTGGGAAGAAGGAGTGACGGGGAGTGTTAACAAGAAGGTCCCGCGGTCACGTCACTGCTCCCAGGTGCTGAGTTGAGCTGGCCAGGTGCCTTATACGTCACCTGTGTCATTAGGCAAATCACTTGGACTTGCCCATTCCAGGTGAGGGGCTCGTATGTCTCCCTCCCTCTCTCCCTCTCTCTCTCCCTTCACATTTACTTCCCACCTTCCCACCTTTCCACCCTCATTCCTTCTCCCTCCCTATATCTATTCGTCCCTTTCCTCCCCTTACCTCTCGTCTTTCCATCATTTCGGTCCGTCTCATACTTTCTTCCTCCCATCCAATTTCTCTCTCTCCTTCCTTCTTCCCCTAACATATCATCTTTCTCTTACTTCTTCCTTTTGCCTTCCATCTGTTCCTCATTTTTCCTTCTTCCCTTCATACTTTTCACGATCCGCCTTCTCATTTTTTTCCCCTTTTTTTACTTCCACCTATTGCATTTCTCAGTTCTATATTTTTCTTTTTCCTCCCTTTGTCTCTTTTCCTTTTCCTTTGTCTCTTCATCCATTACTCTGTCCATATATTCCCTCATTCCTTCCTTTCTTCCTTCCTTCCTTCCTTCTATCCTCTCCATTCCTTCCCTTCCACCACTAACTACCAACCCTTTCTGTCATCATACCCCAACATCACCATCCCTTCATCATACATTTACAACCACCACTACCACCACCGCTATTACCGTCTCTATTGCAATCATCCCTCACCACCACTACCAACACCACCACTCTACCACTACCACCACCATTATCTTCCTCCCGCTCCTCCTCCTCCCGTGATATTCCTTCTAAGCTTCGTAAAGAAATGGGTAAAGGAAGAGAGTCATGTAATAGTTAGTATCTTTACGAAAACCAATACAATACATGGTGTTTTTTTATTATTTCAAATTTAGCTTTTTTTTTTTGTTGTATTCTCATTAGTATTCTGTTTATATTTTTTCGTCTTTTTTATTCAGTAAGTTTTAAAACGGTGATTTGTATCTGTTTGTTTATTTTATTTTGTGGTTGAATGTGTTTGTTTTTTCTTCCCAAATGCTGTAATGGAATGTCAAGGGGAGATTCTATGAGTTGTATAGAGAGAGAGAGAGAGAGAGAGAGCAGGCACACACACACAACAAGTTAATACTTTGTGAGTCACGGGTCAAGGTTGTGATGATGACCGTGCTGAGGCAAAAACTCCCTCACTCAGTCACCATTGTATCCTTCCCTCCTCCTCCTCCTCCTCCTCCTCCTCCTCCTCCTCCTCCTCCTCCTCCTCCTCCTCTTCCTCTCCTCTAACTATTTCTGCTTCTTACTCCTCTTCCCTCCTATTTGGTTTCGTCCCTGTTTTATTCCTCTTCATATCTCCTCCGTCCTTTTAATTCCCTTCCTCCACACTTTTTTTAATCCTGTTCTCTTCTCTCCTTTGTTATTTTCATCTCTCTCTCTCTCTCTCTCTCTCTCTCTCTCTCTCTCTCTCTCTCTCTCTCTCTCGTCCTTCTCCTCGACCTTTTACCTAACATGCAAGATAATACATTTAGCTTGTAAGAGATAAGTAAGAATTTTAACCTCTCCCCCTTCCTCCTCATCATCCTTCTCCTTCTCTTCTTCTTTCTCCTTTACATATCCTCCTCATCTCATAGTCCACTCCTTTCCTTTTCCTCCTATTTTATAACTCTTATCTTCGTTCTGCTTCCAAATCTTTCATCTCATTTTACAACTTCATCTTGCTCTCTCTTCCTTCATCTTACTCCTCTTTCTCCTACCTTCATGCTTTCCATCTCTCCTTCATCCATTCGTCTTCACTCTCCTTATACTGCATTAAAAAAAAGAGGAGAGAGAGAGAGAGAGAGAGAGAGAGAGAGAGAGAGAGAGAGAGAGAGAGAGAGGGTGGGGAGGAAGAAAAAATAACATTCCCAGTCCAGTGATAAAATCTTTGTTGTCTGTCAAAAGGACGCGCCGGTGAGATGTAAACCGCCAGGAAAAATTACTTCCGTCAACTGGGAAAGAGAGAGAAAAGAGAGAAAAAATGTTGATGCTAGATAAAAAAATGTATACGTGAAATAAAAATGTCTGACTGTGTGTGTGTGTGTGTGTGTGTGTGTGTGTGTGTGTGTGTGTGTGTGTGTGTGTAAGAAAGTGAAATATTGACTAGATTTATTTTTTAAAGTGTGATTTTTTCTTTCTCTCTTCTCATTTTTTTTTCGTTATCTGATGAAATAAAGTAACAGAAGTCAAGTTTTATTTTTACTATTGTTTCTTTTTATAGTTTCCGTGGATTACGTAAAAAAGTTGAAGTCAGGATGCTGAAAGTGGGAAGCTTTAAGAGATTAAGAGTTTTCTCACTTTATTTATAGTGAGGATTAATACTTGCTTACTTTGGCCACACGCCGAGATACCCACCTCCTTCTCCTCTTCTCCTCCTCCTCCTCCTCCTCTTCCTCCTCCTCCTCCTTCTCCTCTCCTTCTATTGCTCCTCCTCCTCCTCCTTTTCTCTTTCTCCTCTTCCTCCCCTGCCTCCTCCTCCTCCTCCATCTCATTCTTATTTTTTCTTCACTGCATTATCATCTTTATTATTATCATTATTGCAGTAGATGTAGCAATAGTAGCAGTAGTGGTGGTGGGAATAGTAGTAGTAGTAGTAGTAGTAGTAGTAGTAGTAGTAGTAGTAGTAGTAGTAATAGTCGTGATGGTGTTGATTATAGTAGTATTATGATTTTTGTTACTACTACTACTACTACTACTACTACTACTACTACTACTACTACTACTACTACTACTACTACTACTACTACTACTACTACTACTACTACTACTACTACTACTACTACTAACTACTACTACTACTACTACTACTGCTACTACTACTACTACTACTACTACTACTACTACTACTACTACTACTACTACTACTACTACTACTACTACTACTACCATCATCACCACCACCACCACCGTTCACGAGATGGATCCTGCAAGACCCTGTAGCAGGAAAGTGTTTGATGAGGACTAAACGTTTCGCGCGCCGGGGATTGAGTTCGAAGGTTAACATGCCATTAGCGGGAGCGGCGTCCATCGCGGGGCATTATTATGGGTGGCGTGTGGCTGCGACGCCTTATGGGGAGTATAGGCAGGACATGCGTAGATACTTCATGTGGGAACACTCTCTCTCTCTCTCTCTCTCTCTCTCTCTCGTCGATATATTCTATTGTTATTTTTTTTCGTGCCAACTACTTGCATTTTTCTATGTTGCTAGTAAGATTATTATTATTATTATTATTATTATTAGTAGTAGTAGTAGTAGTAGTAGTAGTAGTAGTAGTAGTAGTAGTAGTAGTAGTAGTAGTAAGTACAGTACGTAATATACCGCAGTAGCAATGTCCTTGATCGTGCTCTTAGTGGTAGCATTTCAGCAGTAGTCAGTGATCGTAGTAGCAGTATTTGCAGTAATAGTTATTGTTGTTTTAGTAACACACACCACACGCCACAGACTGCGCCCCTCACCCCTTCCCTCTGCCCAAACAGGGAACAGACACACTACATCACTGACTTTGGCGCAACACCCTTCAACACTTCCAAAACATCTCCCTTTTTCTTATCCCTCAGGACTTCACATTCTCCAGGTCCCTCAGCGGCACCATATGACCTCGTTGTTTCGGTCAAGTAATCCTTCACCCCAAGCAAGCAGACAAGGACTAAGGAAGGAAGAAGAATAAGGAGCTCCACCCTTCCATCTTCTAGTCTCGCTCCTAACAGCCACGCCCTCCCACACCCTATCCTTCATCTCCTTCACTTCCTTCTCGTAAGTCCGTGTCAATCAGATAAAATCCAGAGTCTCCAGATTGGGTGGGAGTTGCTTCATTGGTCGGGCAGCTACGGACGTCCGCCTCCCTCAGATACAATCGTGATAGGAATGATAAGGTGTTCCGTAGGTCCTGATATCCCTAACTCCTTGTACCGCGTCACTGGCCACACTAATATTCAGAAACTATTCTCTCTACTACCAAGATAATTTCACCAACCACTCTCAAAAATTGGAATGGTTAGACAGTTCGTATAAGACTTTTGGTTGTGGGACTTTTGATGTATTGATTTCAGACTCCTGTGGCAAGTTTACGTAGAGCACATTTCATCAAAAGGGAGTATTGAGCAGAGTAGTTCAGAACTTCAAACCTCTTAGTGTTTGTATTTTAGGCCTGGTATACTGAAAGGAAGCAATCAGTGTCTTTTTTGTTATTAGTGTAGTCGAGAGGTTAACGACTGAGGAGGAGCTGAATACACGGCATCAGTGAACACAGTCTCTTCGATTAGCTATGGCAATGTGACACCTTACTTATCTGAGTAACCTTAGACGACTTTACAAAGCGAAGATGTAAATGCAAGCACATAAAGGTTTCAATTGGGTTTCAGAAAAATAACTAGTACTATACATTTCCTTGGCCCAATGGTAACGTTAGTGCCTCACGTTTCAAGCGTCCAGGGTTCGGTTCCACTTTTCGTAAATGTTTCGACTCTCATGGTTGTCCCAGTCTTAAGGCGCGGCAGCTTCAAGATTTCCTCACACGAGGATTGAATTCCTTTGATGTTTACTGCAACTGAAACTAATACTAGAGTCTTGAAAAACAAATTACTTTCTATAGCGTGACACCCTTAATAACACACCTTCCAAGACTTGAAAATCTTTACGTATACACGAACATAATATCTGTAGACTCAAACATTCTGACTAATTCGGTAACACTATATATGTAACCTCAAACACCCTCGGCCAGACAGGAACACCATACTACTATCGCCAAACACCCTCGAGAAGACAGGAGCGCCGTATCTGAAGCGCCGAACACGACTTGGCTTTTAAAGGAGCATTGGATACGTGGCACTGAACATCACAGTCAGACAAGAAGAACTAGAGATTCGTCAGTGTCAGCGAGGCATGCGAGGTGTCAAGCAGAGGAGGTCTCGAGAGTCGCCTGCCAAGGATGAAGCAATAAAATGTCTTCGCTACATTAAGTTATGATCTGTCAGTGATAAAATAAGAGCGATATACGTAAGCACTGTGTATTGTATTTCCCTCGTGTACGAACACTGTGATGAGGTCAATGCACTGGTAATACTTCTTCTGTCTGCCTCGATTGATAAGTGTTACATAAAAGACACCAGGATTTGAGAATTGCGTGGTGTTGCAGGCTCTTATTCAAATTGTTGTTGTGCAATGTGTGTGTGTGTGTGTGTGTGTGTGTGTGTGTGTGTGTGTGTGTGTGTGTGTGTGTGTGTGTGTGTGTGTGTGTGTGTGCGCGTGTGTGTGTGCGTGTGTGTGCAAGAGTCTCTAATATCAAATGGAGAAGCAGGTCAAAT
This sequence comes from Portunus trituberculatus, assembly GCF_017591435.1. NCBI lineage: Eukaryota > Metazoa > Arthropoda > Malacostraca > Decapoda > Portunidae > Portunus > Portunus trituberculatus. The sequence continues at coordinate 10,236,119 of NC_059285.1, forward strand.
AAACACAGTAGAAAGCAAAACCACCAAACAAGACGCGCGCGCGGACACACACACACACACACACACACACACACACACACACACACACACACACACACATGTATTCAACAACCACCTTCATCCATCACCCATTCCCTCATCCTCCTCCTCCTCCCTCTCCTCCTCCTCCTCCTCCTCCTTCCATAGTAATGTATGCCCAGTGTCTCCCATACACATACCCTCCCCGCACGCAGCATTCCACACCCCTGCATGCCACTTCACTTCCATTTCCGCCCTATACATAAAACATCACCAAAACAAAGAGTGTACTTCATTTACATGCAGGTTAATTGGCATGTGAAGTTCACCTGTGGGAACTTAATGAGGAGGCGGCCTTGTAAACATTTGGTGCTGTGTGTGCTAAACATATTACGATTCTTCATTTTATGGATGTTGTGTTTGACGGGGATATTTTCTTTTCTTTACTGATAGGGAAGGATTATTTCAGTGTTTCTTAGCAGTAACGTAGTGTGAAGAAGAAGAAGAAGAAGAAGAAGAAGAAGAAGGAGAAGTGGAGGAGGAAGAGGGGAGAAAAGAAAATAGATGTTTAATGTATGTTCCAAAATATTTCATTCATTCAGAGGTTAAGTGTTATATCCGTAGAATTTATCAGTGATCACTTACTCTCCTCCTCCTCCTCCTCCTCTTCCTCCCTTGGTCCATAAATTCATCTTCTATATATAATTTGCATTTTTCGTTCATCAGAGGTGTGTGTGTGTGTGTGTGTGTGGTGTGGGGGTAGGTATGTGATACCTTATCTGTTTCTGTATGACACACAATAATCCACATTACCTTTCTAAGATATCTAAGAAATGAGGAGGAGGGAGAGAAATATGAGGATGATGATGATGAGGAGGAGGAGGAGGAGATGGAGGAGGAGGAGGGAGGAGGAGGAGGAGGAGAAGGAGGAGAAAGAGGAGGAGGAGGAGGAGGAGGATAAAGAAAAAGAGGCCGAGAAGGAAGAAGTGTGCGATGATGGTAAGGAGATGGAAAAGAAAGAGGAGGAGGTGGAATATGATGATAAGGAGGAAGAGGAGAAAGATAAATAAAAGGAGGAGGAGGAGGAGTATACGTGTAGATTGCCACTTTCCCAGACGTGACAGGTCTTCATTGCTGTCTTGACACATGGAAGAGGAGGAGGAAGAAGGAGGAGGAGGAGAGGAGGAGGAGGAGGAGGAGGAGGAGGAGGAGGAGGAGGAGGAGGAGGAGGAGGAGGAGGAGGAGGAGGAAGGAATAATTGTCTATCGTAGATGAAGAAGAAGAGAAAGATGAAGAGGAGGAGGAGGAGAGCACAGTGGCATGCTGGGAAGAGAACAGTGTGGTGCAAGCAAGACAACTTCAATAAATCAAAGAAAACCCGAAACTCACCATGCAACCAAAGTTTGGTGAACTAATATTTATTCAGCGTGAAGAAGAATGTGAAAGCGAAACTCACTAGACGCTCCTATCCCATGCATAACACACACACACACACACACACACACACACACACACTGTTGCTTTCCCACTCAGTCACGTGCCACATAATGTATCCTTCAGTACAACAATATAATATTCTGCCCGCATGTCCTGTCATCCATCCATCCATATCCTTAACCAGACCCTCCGGCCCTTCACCCTCTTACTCTCAGCTCCACACTCCTGTCTCTGCCTTACCGCGACCTGGTTTCGTCCTGGCAATAAAGGTACCGTTATTCTTGTGTTATTGCTTAGATGAAATCGATCAGGTGAGGTATGCACTTCAAGATCCTGTTACTATTCTCTCTCTCTCTCTCTCTCTCTCTCTCTCTCTCTCTAGGTGAGGGTAAATGTATAAAGTAAACAACATAACGTAATGTTTACGTGATTGTTTCTAGCAATCTCTCTATTTCCTTCATGATAGTTAGGATTCAATACAGTAATTGTTTTTTTGCATGCTTTTGCGTCACTGTTCACTAGTTCAGGTCATTGGTTGTTTCGTCGTTCATAAGTCATTCATCACCGGTTTCTATTCAGTCACATATCAGCAAAACATCTGTATCTTTCAAGAGCATCATCAACTTGTTCAACAGAGTGAATGACTTTCCCGTCAGTATTTAGTTAATACTTTCGTACTGTTCAGTGTTTTGCACATCACCGCTCTGCATTTTTTGGTGTTCATGAGGTAAAGTGAAAAGTGGATATGTCATCAACATTCTGTCACGTATAAGAGGGAAAAGTGCGATTCTCGTTTTTTTCTCTTCTCATCTAAGCATGACAGTGTGAGCATTATATTGCTATCCCAGTAACCAACCCGGATGTAAGTCACCACAGCAACCATTGCAGAAGCATGCCACACCAATACTCACCTCCTGGTCACGCGTTAGCTGCAGAAGTCAGCAGGTCCTCGCTCTCACGCTACGACCACAGCACTAGCTTCACGAGCAACGTCCGTTCACTTGCTCATAAGAAGCGACAAAACTGCGGCACTGAGCTTCAAGTGCATGACACACAAAACTAATATCAGTTATTCACCGCAAGACTCGTTTTTCTCAGCCTCCGGCAAGTGACACGCGGAGCAATGAAGTCCGCTACCCGCAGCGACCCTCCACAAGGCACGTGCACTCTAAGGCAACTGATTGGCGACCACCACCACAACATCCATCACTAGCAGGAGCGCGGTGCGTCACTCACCACCATCACCAGAGCTTCCCCAACACTGCCTTTGAGAGCCCCACCGCCCGGGCAGTCGACACCCACCTCCCACCACGGCCAAGGTCCCGGCATCATAGTTGCCAGGCGCTGCCACTGCAGTGAAGGCGGTGGGCATTTTTTTACGGGCGTCATCTGAGTCTGACCGAGGATAACGCGCATTTCATGACTCCGCGGTGCCGGCGAGGTCAATGTTGCTTGCGGGACGCGTGGGGCACAGGGATGAGCGCCCCCCTGCCCGACAGATGCACAACTGGAGGAGATGGCTGGCTGGTAGGGGGGTCGGTAGGTTCCGCCTCGACCACTGGTTCCTGGGCAGGCTTTGGGCCACACATGCCCGGCGCGATGCTCGGCTTTTCCTTCGTTGTTTTGCCGCGTGTCGCTTAGGTGGTGTACGTCATACGATTGATAGCAAAGAGAAAAGTTCCCTTTGTTCATTCTTATCTTATTAGGAAGCGCGGTGACGCCACGCCCAACACGCTGCGCTCCACACTGCACAGCGACACGTTGGGACCGCGTGCACATGATTGACGAGGCACGTCTTGCATTGTGCACCTCTCCCTATGTCCCCATGTACACCAGACGCCATTGTAGTGGCACTGAAGGATGTCTTCTAAATGATTATTTGTTATTCGAGAAAGGTTCTCTCACAGGTTCTTATCAGAGGACAGAATAGTATTTTCCTCTCCTAATACCCGGCCTCAACAGGGAGGTTACAGGCAGATAACCTCCCTACAGCCACGGGCATTGTGTGTGTCCCTTCGACCTTTCGCATTCAATGTCTCCTCTTGGGGACGTGATGGTGCACCCCTGGGCAGCGAGCCACACGTCCCAACAGCCAGGCAGCGATCACAGATCAGTAAATATATCAGTACGTGGGGCGCGGGACGTGGAGTGCGGTCATGGGCGTGGATTCCACAGATTACGCTAGTGTAGCACGGATATCATCAGTAAACTAATAGGATGCACGAGGCAGTTTGGTAGATAAGGAAAGTACGTGTCTCACTGAGTCAGTAAATGTGAGAATAAACTTACATTCAAGTCAGGCGCACAAAATACATATAACAGATGATCAGGTGAATATCCTCAACACTAAATTTCCTTTCCTTCCACCACGAGTCGAGAGGAATGTGAAGAGCCAACACCTACCTCGCCCCGCCCTCGCCCTGCAACCCTCCTGTGATGGGCAGCCAGTAAAAAATGCTGTAACACGAGGAGGTACGTACGCCACCAGTGAAGACAAAGCCTGAAGGAGCACGTACTCAGCAACATGTGTCTTGAGACTTGTGAAGAAAAGAGTGAAGTGTAATGAGGAACAAGAAAACCTAGTGTTAATGTATTGAGAGAGAGAGAGAGAGAGAGAGAGAGAGAGAGGAGCAAATAGAGTCACAGACAGACAAACAAAAACTCCACTATCTGTCTTATTTTCTCCGTCAACAAGCGAGAACAAAAAGCAACCATGAAAAAGAGATGCAATAATTATGATCCCAGGAGACAATTACTCTCATTTTTCTTAAAGTCGAAGAACCGTCGCTCATCTCATCCCACTCAGTCCACCCACCTCATCCCACCCTTCTCACCCCACCCCTGTCAATCCATGTCACTCACCCCACTCCAGTCACCCCACAACAAGCAGCCCTCTCCACTCACCGTACCCCACTCATCCCATTCCTATCACCCCATCTCACTCATCCCACCCTAGCCACCCCTTCAAGTAAAGAACGTCCCATCAAGCGCACAGAGGCGTCTCATTACTTGCAGTTCCTCTCCCTCACTACAGGGCGTCGTTGATATCACTTATGAAGCCAAATTACAGTGCTTTCCTGGCTTTTTCGTGCATAGATGGAATGATAAATGCAACACAGACGGACAGTTGTGGTCAATAGCAGAGTAAGGTACACCGCTCACTTCCTCTGTCGTGTCACTGAGACTATTTTCAAAAGCCACAAGTATCATTTGCCAGTTTCTAAAGAGTATTTTTGCTGTTAAAAGTATAGAATGTGTAACTTCAACTATATAAACTTGAATTTACTGTAGATGAAGCACAGAAATGTTTCAAAATATGAAAATTAAGTCCTTTAACATATCAGAAAAGTTAAGATTGGGTGAGAATACAAAACTTAATGGAACTAAGTCCAGAAGGTTACTTAACTTCAAACAGTGACCGTACTAAGTTATCAGTCATTCAGTTTCCTCTCTCCTACCTTACTCCCAAGAAAGGTTAGGCTTTATGGTCTTTTTTTTAAGGTGTCTATATAAGTACACATGCGAGCGGCGTCTTCACATTGACTTGCCAAGACGGAGACTGACACTCCGGCGTGTCTCAGCCCTCAGCTCTTATTATCGCCGGCCGTGTTAGGACAAAAGTGCTGCTGTTTCATGTGGCTCCCGATAAGGAATGCTGAGTACGCTGTTGTTGTTAATGTTGCTGTTGCTGTTTTTGCTGTTGTTGTTGATGATGATGCTTCTACCATTACCACCATCACTTACTACTAGTACTACTACTACTACTACTACTACTACTACTACTACTACTACTGGTGCTGCTGCTACTGATGATGATAATGGGTTATTTCTATTGCTTTTCTTGTTATTGTTAAAGTGCTTCTTTTTCTAGTTCTATTCTACTACTACTACTACTACTACTACTACTACTACTACTACTACTACTACTACTACTACTACTACTACTACTACTACTACTACTACTACTACTACTACTACTACTACTACTACTACTACTACTACTACTATCACCACCACCACCACCACCATCACTTTTCCCCTTCCTCAGCTTCACCTTTCCACCGGGGCGTGTTCTCCGTACCCTCTCGACCCTTGCGTCACGTGGCTGCCATGGGGCGGATGTCAGTGGGTGAAGGATGGTCACTGGGGGGCCCACAGTATTCACCCACTCTCATCCCCTCACCCTCTCACACTCTAGTCCAACCACCAGGCAGCAGCGCACTCCCCTACCCCACCCGTCCGTCACCCTCGCTGCAGGAAACAGGTGAGGAACATGACTACGGCTGATTGGGTTTGTCTCGCCATCATCAGTGTCACTGGCGTCCTTATCGTGGTCTTGGCTTTCAACATCACCATCATCATCACGAGCAGGAACAGTAATTCAGTATTTTGTGACCGGTGGTGGTAGTGGCGGTGGTGGTGATGGTGAAGGTGTCATAGCAGTAGCAGTAGTAATAGTAGTAGTAGTAGTAGTAGTAGTAGTAGTAGTAGTAGCAGTTGTTGTTGTTGTTGTTTCTTCATCGTCAATATATTACGTGGATATTTTTAGTTTACGATCTGACAGAAAATCCTTCTCTCCAGCTCCTCCTCTTCCTCTTCGTCCTCATCGTTATTGTTATCGTCCTCCTCCTCTTCCTCCTCCTCCACCTCCTCCTCCATTTCCTGTTGTTACTGTTATTTCTGTTACTACTACTAGTACTACCACCACTACTACTACTACTACTACTACTACTACTAATAATAATAATAATAATAATAATAATAATCGTACTACCACCAGAGAGAGAGAGAGAGAGAGAGAGAGAGAGAGAGAGAGAATTATACCATATCATTATCCTATGCTAAATATCTCACTATTAAGGTAAATGCAGGGCCAGGTGACAGCACCGAAACACCGTCTTCACCCTCATCACCATCACCATCAACATCAACATCATCATCAATTCTTCCCCAAAATCCGAGTAAGGACAATGATTATAGGCTTTACAACACGTCCCTCCCCCTCTCTCTCTCTCTCTCTCTCTCTCTCTCTCTCTCTTGGCCAGATTATCATTTTCATTTTTCTTTCCTACTTTTCGCCCAAATTTCTTTCTTCCAATGCGAAATCTGCAGTGGTTATATTTTCTAATGTTACTTTTTGGTTCGGTGTTTCTCATCTGTTTCGTAAAGAATGGAAGAGTAATCAAATGCCTCAAATTTCTGGGGGATCTCATTTTTCGCTTAACTCAAAAGTGAACGGACACGGGAAAAGAAGAAGAGGAGGAGGAGGAGGAGGAGGAGGAGGAGGAGGTGGTGGAAGAGAGAAGAGATGGTGGAGGATGAGGCGGTGGAGGAGGAGGAGGAGGAGGAGGAGAAGTTGCTTGTGGTGGAGGATGAGGAGGAGAACCAGGTGGAGAAGAAGAGGAGGAGAGGGGAAGGTTAGTGTAGGATAACTTCAAGAAAAAAAATAAAAAATGAAATAGATAAATAGATAAAAAAAAGGGAAATTGAAAAAAAAAAATTGAAACCAGAAAGAGAAAAAAATAGTTTAAAAAGGTGAAAATAGGAAGAAAACTTAATATGACGTGAAAGTTCAGGAAAGGAGACGCAAGAGCAGCGAGAGAGATAAAGAAAAAGTGTTGTGGAATGAGATGGGAAGAGATAAGGAAGGAAGAAAAAGCGAGAACTTCAGGAGATTAAAGGAGAAACTAATTACTGTGCGAAGGAGGAAGAGGAGGAGGAGGAGGAGGAGGAGGAGGAGGAAAAAGAGGAAGAATAGAAAAAGTGGAGGGAAGTATTGATTGTTATTTCTTAAACATACGTGCAAGACTGTATGAAAAAAAGGGAAATTATAAAAAATTGAGAAAAGTAGAGGACGAAGAAAAGTTAGAAGAATAAAAATAAGACAGAAGAAGAACAAGAACAAGAACAAGAAGAAGAAGAAGAAGAAGAAGAAGAAGAAGAAGAAGAAGAAGAAGAAGAAGAAGAAGAAGAAGAAGAAGAAGAAGAAGAAGAAGAAGAAGAAGAAGAAGAAGAAGAAGAAGAAGAAGAAGAAGAAGAAGAAGAAGAAGAAGAATGTATTAACAAACTTTTAAAAACTTATGTGTGAGATGAAGTGAAAAAAAAAATAACAATGGAACACGAAGATGAATAAATGGAAAAGAACAGATTGAAAAGAAGAGGGGTGGAAAAGGGAGAAGAAGAAGAAGAAGAAAAAAAAAAAAAGAAGAAGAATGTATTAACAAACCTTCAAAAACTTACGCGTAAGATTAAATAAAAAAAATGATAATGGAACACGAAGATGAGTAGGAGGAAAAGGAGCAGATTGGGAAGAAGAAGAAGAAGAAGAAGAAGAAGAAGAAGAAGAAGAAGAAGAAGAAGAAGAAGAAGAAGCACCTACACACTCGCACACCTGGTCCAAGTTTATTCCTGATTCCAGCTGCACACACATTCCATAAGGGCGAAACTCGGGAAACTACGTAACCTCACAACTTTGCTTATACCTTAGTCCGCGTTATATTTTTACGCACTCACACCACGTAAAGCTTTCCCTTGGCCTCAGTACCTCGCCAACTCACCCAAACCTTCGTGTCTCCTTAGTTTACGGTGTACATTTGTTTTGTATCAGAGTGTACGTTCAAATTCACGCTAATCTGTAGTGATTCAAAGGAAAGGAGTGGGTTGTTTGCTTCTAAACTCTGAGGAGAAGGAGGAGTAATATAGTAGATGGAGGAGGAGGAGGATGTAGAAAAGAACATTGAGGAGAAAGAAGAGGAGGAGGAACATGTCGAAAAGTACGTTAAGGAGGAGGAGGAGGAGGAGGAGGAGGAGGAGGAGAAAGAGGTTGTAGCGGTGGTCGGTGAGGAGTAAGGATGACAGAGCGGCTAAGAAAAAAGAACAATTAGATGGCCTAGTGATAGCAGTACTCTTCCTCCTCCTCCTCCTCCTGGCCCTGCTATAGTCCTGCCGTCAAAGGAGAGTGAGTATATGGTAAGGCGAGCCCACCCCATCATTACCTCCAGGGTGAAGGAGACCACACCGCTACACACCTCGCCCCTGACAAGCCACTGTGTGCTGGCTCAACATTAAACCTCCACTCTTATTCACTTACCTATTCTCTTTGCATACAATTACTGGGAACACACTGGCGGAGACACACGTGGCAGGCTTCACGCTCTCAATGCTGAACAATGTTTCCCATAAGCACCTGAGATTTTTCTTATTTTTAGACAATTTCTTTGTAGTCCAGTCTTAAATAGTTCTATAGTCGAAAAAAATGAAGAGAAAACAGAAATAATGATATGTTCTCTATCTTTTTTTTATTTATTTTTTTACAGTGTTTAGAATGTCAGCAAAGAGAGACCGTAGTGGTGAAAGATTTAACTAAGTGAGAAGTCCTCTTAACTCGTAGGTAGAAACAGTACTCACTAATTCAGGTGTTTCTCTTTAGTGTTCTCTCGGTGCAGAATGATTAGGAACAGGCTCAGTGAACGTGATGTAAAAACTTCAAGGGAAACAAATGCCGGGAAGGAAAAACTCGTGGCTCGTAAGCTAAAGTGTCTCAACAATCTCTACAGAATAGCTTTTTTTTCTCTCTCTCTCTCTCTCTCTCTCTCTCTTCTGTCTTTCCTTTTTTTTTTTAGCTGAATAATGAGGAACAGGTTCAGTAAACGTAGTAATGGGCTGAAGCTAAACCAATGTAGGCCCAAGAAAGAAATTAGGCAGAAACCAGTTCACAGATAGGGCTTTAAGTTAATGGGGCAGGCTGAGCAGGCAGACAAGGAGCACGCGTAAATACGATAGGGAGCTTTATATGGTTGTAGAATGTTGTTGAAAATGATTAAAGATTGTATCAGCGTAGCAAACAGGAGCTCCTTTGTGTAGACTAGCCGGTCTTACAGACTATTTATGTTCTGAGACTTAATAGAACGAGGAATTCTTGCTGTATGAAGACCAGGAATGCGAAAACTAAGAAACAATGACAGCTTGTGCAATTGGCGCTCATGAAAAAAAATAATGTAAAAATTGGAAAGTAAGAAATACATGTGCATAGTAAATTTAAATGTGAGTGTTGGAATCGGTGGTAGGAGGAAAAGAAACAAGGAAAATAGATATGAAAGGAAATAAAAACTTGAGCTTTAAAATTTTGAGCAGAAAGGAAGGAAAACAAAATAAGAAAGGAAAGGAAATAGAAAAAGAGAGAACATCACAGGCAGGAAACGTGTGTGTGTGTGTGTGTGTGTGTGTGTGTGTGTGTGTGTGTGTGTGTGTGTGTGTGTGTGTGTGTGTGTGTGTGTGTTTGTGTCTGTCTATCTATCTATCTGTCTATCTGCACTCGAATATGAAACTAACGAAGATAAATACCTGACGGGTGAATGAAAGAGGTAAATATAAATATAAAACATAGCCAATAAATGAGAGAGTAAAATTCGGACGGACAAAAGCTCGGTTGATGAAGGCTGACATTTTCCCAGGAGTAATCTTGGCGTTTGTTAGGCTTATCTGATGCCGCACCGCGATGAAGGGAATATCGTACCGTTGCCCAAGTGCCCGGCAGGAGGAGGAGGCGTGGAGAGAGGGAGGGAGGGATAGAGGGAGGTATGGCTGGTCTTCTTTTTCGTTAGGTCGTGTGCTCGTAAACGTGTTTCTGCCCATCAACTCATTGGCTGCAGAGAGAGAGAGAGAGTTATGGAGTATCTTGAAAATAATCAGCATTAAGAAATTTACAGAACCACCATACACAGGAAAGATCTAACAGTTGAAACATTAGACAAAGATACTGAGAGATGTTCATAAAATACACACAAAAAAAGGTTAATTTCTCACTTATGAAAATAATATTACTTTAAGATTTTTCAACATGTACTAAAAAAAGCTGCATTATTTTCTGCTCTTTTTCTCTACGTGTTCATCATTTCTCCTGCGTTCCAGTCGCTTTCCTCCTGTCAACTTATAAATGAGTGAAGGCAGGAGGACAAAAAGAGGAGGATTAAGAGGGAGGGAGGGATGGAGGGAGAGGTTTTGAGTCAGAAAGAAGGTGTTACAGGGAAGAGATCACGCGACGGATTGCCATTAGTGAGCAGCTGAGCAGAAAAGTATTCCATTGTGGCCGCGAAAACCATTATATAGGACCGCAGGTAATGAAAACCCACCTGGCCCTGGCCGTGTGTGTGTGTGTGTGTGTGTGTGTGTGTGTGTGTGTGTGTGTGTGTGTATGTATGTATGTGCTATTCTCTCCCTCTACCCACTCTTCTTACTCTCTCTGACCCTTCACCCTCACCCTCACCACCCCACCCCCTCAAAGAACATCCTTGCCACGACCTTATGACATGAAGGTAAACAAGCATCTCTCGTCCGCCGCTTCTCCTCAACACTGCCCTCATGTCGCCAGCGAAGTCCCCCACCCAGCCTCTTGATGCTCTCACAATAGACCCCGGCGCCCTTGTGTTATAGAAGCTTTAGGTATGGTAGTGTGTCCGCCTCGTGGTCTCAAGGAGGAGGAATAGTAGGAGGTGTATAGGTTTCTAAGTATAAATGGCGTGGTAGAACTCAGATCTTTGGTGTGTTTTTTTGTGAAAGTCAAACGGATTCAATGTTTTCTACTTTTACGTCAGTGTGATTGGAAGAGGAAAAGGTAACGAGGTGGAGAAAGAGTAGAAGGAAAAGGTCATTTATGTCTATAATCTGATTGGAAGGAACGTGGTACGGTTGTTTTGTTTCTATTTTAAGTAGTGGTAAATTAATGGACTGACTGACTGAATAATGTGTTTGTGAGGATGTTAAAGAAAATTGAGGGCTTCTACTTCTTCGTGGAGTCGATGTAGCAGAGAGAGAGAAGAAAAATAAAGAAAATATGTGACGTGTTTAAGGAAGTGGTGAGAAGTGAGTGACCGAGTAGAAGTGATGGATGTGTGTTGTGAGGCGGAAAAAGAGGCGAGGAAAGGGAGAGGGTGAAAAAAAGAGGTGTCCATGTGAAGTTGGCAAGATGATGATGTGTAGGAGAGAGAGGGCGAAAAAAAGGAAAAAATGCCTTTGTACGTGGTCCTGAAGGACTTTTGGAGGCAGAATAAAGGTGTGAGGATTGGAGTGATTGAGACTCGCCAGTGTGTAGCAGAAGTGGCTGACGGAGAGAGGGACGACTTGCCTTTTATTGCGTCTTTATGGTGTCTTTATATAGTCTTCACGTGCTTGAAGGAGAGGGTGACGAGGAAAGGCTCTCTTGATTTATAAAAGGGAGGAGAAGTAAAATAAGAGTGAGTAAGAAGAGAGAGGTAGAGAGAAGAACGAAAAAAGGATTAGTAAAAGGAATTATATGTAATGGAATAAAAAGGAGAATAGATTGGCGGAAGGACTGAAGAAGGCACTGAGGGAGAAACTGAAGGAATATCTGAAGGAGGGGCTGAAAAAAAAACAAATAAAGGTTACGTGTTTACTGCATAATTATAAAAAAAAGATGGTGATTCTGAGTTGCCTGTGGAAGCGACTGTGGTGAGGGTGAAGGAGTGTCGTGTGTAAAATGAGTAGTTTCGTTTGTTTTACTGGTGATTGTGGTGGTGGTGGTGATGGTGGTGGTGGTTAAGATGATGTTGGTAGTGGTAGTGACAGTGACGGTGCAAAATGCCAACTCAATCTCTTTTAACACCCTAACTCTCTCTCTCTCTCTCTCTCTCTCTCTCTCTCTCTCTCTCTCTCTCTCTCTCTCTCTCTTTCTCTCATTTTTATTGACTTTTATTTGACAATTTTACGTCTGCTTCTTTTTTTGGGAGTCTGTTTGTTTTTCTCTTTATGTTTGTGTGTGTGTGTGTGTGTGTGTGTGTGTGTGTGTGTGTCCTCGTACTGTGTTTGTTTACATGTTTGTCAGTGTGTCCTACACCTGGTACACTTTACGTCTTCTCTTCATTACCACTCCCTAATTTCACCATCACCACCACCACAATCACCGCCACTAGTAATGTCCCCAACACCACCACCACCACAATCACCGCCACTAGTACTGTCCCCAACACCACCACCACCACAATCACCGCCACTAGTACTGTCACCAACACCACCACCACCACAATCACCGCCACTAGTACTGTCCCCAACACCACCACCACCACAATCACCGCCACTAGTACTGTCCCCAACACCACCACCACCACAATCACCGCCACTAGTACTGTCCCCAACACCACCACCACCACAATCACCGCCATTAGTACTGTCACCAACACCACCACTGACACTGACATCATCATCCTTTGTCTTATTCTCTTCCTTCTTTCCTTTATCACTATCAAAACTAGCAATCACCACCATCATCACCATTATCCTCCTTCTCCTCCTCCTCCTCATCTTCATCTGTTCTATCCTTACCTCCTACTAAGTATGCAGCTTCTGTACGTGTAGTTTAGTAAACGAGTGACCTCGTCATAAGTCGCAAGGCCTCCTGTCACTCGTCTTTCCTATGTATTCTATGTATTCCTCCTCCCCTCCCCCTCCTCTTCTTCCTTCTTATCCTGGCCACCATGACTACGTATCACCACCTATAAACTTTCGCTTATTAACGCACTGTACACCACCGCCACCACCACCACCACCATCACCTCTTGCAACATCACCAGCACGTGCCAAAAGGAGGAGGAGGAGGAGGAGGAGGAGGAGGAGGAGGAGGAGGAGGAAGAGGAGGAGGAGGAGAAGGAAGAGGAGGAGGAAGTGGCATGACGACTACAGGCCACTGACATAACCATTAGTCAAGGGTCAAGAGTCAGGAGGAGGTGTAGGAGGGGAAGAAGAAGGAGGAAGGGGAGAGAGATGCCACAGGGATGAAAGCTGCGAGCATATGTCCTACAAAATGGCTCTTAATTGCCTTTAGTACTAGTGATTACTGGTGATAGTGTTGGTGGTGGTGGTGATGATGTTGGAAGAGTGTGCTAGAATTGTGGTGATGGTGGTAGGATCGTGTTGTGGTGATGTTAGAAGACCTTGGAAGGCGTGTGTGTGTGTGTGTGTGTGTGTGTGTGTGTGTGTGTGTGTGTGTGTGTGTTCGTATGTGTCTTGGATCTCCATTACTTTACTCACTTACCCAGTACGAACATTTTTCATTGTAATTAAGCTTAAAGAAACTCTCTCTCTCTCTCTCTCTCTCTCTCTCTCTCTCTCTCAAACACGCTGACAAGTTGCAAGTCGCCGGAATTAGTGTTATTGTTACTCGATAGATGGCGTGACTAATGCTTCTATCTCATTGGTCACACTGGCATCCTCTACACCAATAGGGAACCGCCGTCCTGGTCTGTCCATCACTCCAGCCTTCCATCTTCCCAGACAATACGTGTGACAGATCTGTGAGTTTTTGCTGCATTTTTACGTTGTGTTCTATACTCTGGGTTGTTTGCATTGATATATATAGTGTTAATGAGTTCTAGAAGGATTAGTGTTCAAGGATTTGGTTGGATTCTAGCTTCGAGCGCGTGAAACTTCATCTCTTCTAACCCAGAAGATTCACTGAGGCTCCGAAACATCAGTGAAAAAGCGAACTCTCTCTCTCTCTCTCTCTCCCTCTCCCTCTCCCTCCGAATTCTCTTACATACCGCTCCCCACCCACCACACTTTTCTCTCTCGATTCTATTTTCTACTTTCCCATACCTTTTCACCTCATTTCTTCTTTCGTCCTCCCTTTTATCCTTCTCCCTTCAGTTAGTTAACCCCTTCCCTCCCTCCTCTCCTTCCCTTCTGCCTACAATTTTCTCTTCCTTCAGTTATCCGTTCTTCTCACATTCTCCCTTATCCCTTATCCACCTCATCCTCTTCCTCCTTGATGCAGTGAACTAGTATGCTCCTCCTTCAATTTCTCTTTCATCCTCTCGAACCTCTTCTTTTCGTCCTTGTTTAGCTTCTCTCTGTCTCATCCTTCCTTCTTCTTCTACAGTACTTTTATTCTTCCTTTTTCTTCCTTTTCTTCTTCGTCTAGCTACTCTTTTCAACAACCATCAGACATGTGAAGGCCAGTAACTGTTTGGTTATCCTGTGCAGTTGCGTATCCTCCTCCTCCTCCTCCTCCTCCATCTGGTGTCCCTGCCTCCAATACCCACGTGATTATAAACATCATTAAGAAGGTGATTTATGCAAGCCAGGGTCGTGAATGGAGTCGTTCACTAAGGTCCCTGATTTGTGCCGGTAACGACCTGGTGAGGCTGGCCGTTCGTTAGGCATGGAGGTCGTTCGTTACTCCGGCAGAGGGTGGTGAGAGGAATGCGGCATGAGGGGACCATTGCGGCAGTGTTGGCTACAGTGCTGGAATTGTGGTGGATTGGTGTGCAGATGTTTAATTCATGAGTCATTATTCCTGTGCCATCATTCAGAGCAACGATAAAAGACAGAATTTTGCTGGGTTACAGAGAGAGAGAGAGAGAGAGAGAGAATGATTGATATGACACACCTATTTTAAAAGCCTTGTATAAATATGGTATCTAAAAATAGTCATACGTATTTTCAGCTACTTGTCACCTTTCCCACCACCGTGTCCTGCTGTTACTGCATGGAGGGATGAGACACTGAGAAGGAACAAAATAAGAACCCTTCTCTGTTACGAGGTTATGGATGTAAAGTTAGACTAGATTAGGTTCTGCAGTGCTCCTCCATGTAAGAAAACTTGGCAGTCAGGAGATTGTACGTGTCAGTCAGAAGATTGCTTATGTCAATTAGGAGACTTGATTTTTTTGGCACTTGGGGTAACGGAAAAAATCACCAGTCATATTTTAGACCTTAAGAATCTAAAAGAATCCACGACAAGTCAATAAAGCTACAAGTGACAGTTCCTGTAATGAAGCCACACGATTTTCTGTTTTCTTGTAGTAGTAGTAGTAGTAGTAGTAGTAGTAGTAGTAGTAGTAGTAGTATAGTATCTATGTGGATTTAGACAACTTGGGTTCATCGTTGGCATGCAGGACTATTTAAAGGTGTGACGCCTTTGTTGGCACCGCTGCAGGTGATACGCTACCCCCTCCGCCGTTCCCCGTCAAGGACCCTCCTATACCTCCCCTGCCCCTCCATGTCCACCACAGCCATGTCTCCTTGCCTTACAAAACTCCTCGTTCGTTCGTGATTCAAAGCTTTGTATCTCTCTCTCTCTCTCTCTCTCTCTCTCTCTCTCTCTCTCTCTCTCTCTCTCTCTCTCTCTCTCTCTCTCTCTCTCTCTCTCTCTCTCTCTCTCTCGGCGTCAAATGAAGTTCATCAGTTAGTCAATCAATTTTTTCATCTTCTCTTCTTTCTCCACTTCCATCTCCTCCTCCTCCTCCTCCTCCTCCTCCTCCTCCTCCTCCTCCCAGTAAACAGACGCCCCCACACTTCGTTCCCCAGCAATAATTGAAAGCTATGAAAATGCTATTAAGGAAAAATCATATACTTCTCTCTGTGCTCCTCCGTGACCTACCTGTGACCTTGCTGGCTGCTCTCCAAGGTCACGCGGGGTCACTGTACTTGGCGAAGGTGGGAAAGAAGGGAAAATAAAATAAAGGTTAGATGTGATGAAATGAATGTTGAAGAGAAAGTATGAGGAACAAATGCAGTGAAAGTAGAGAATTAAATGGAGGAAAAGAAAATGGGAAGGGAATTTTATGATGAATGTGAAGATAGTGAAAGAAAATGGTAAAAGGAGTGAATGCGAAAATAGTGAATAAGGACATATGAACATTAGAACAGAGGGAAGTTGAAAGAATAAGAGAATGGTGAAAATAAAGAGGGAAGCAGAAAGATTAAGGGAAGGATGAAAATAGAAAGGAACGTACAGAGAGAGAGAGAGAAGTAAAAGGTTGATATTCGGTAAGTGAAGGAATGTAAAAGAAGAAGAAAATGAGATGTTAAAAAGTACGATAATACATTCAGTGTATGCACGACAGGGGAGGGAATTCCATAATGAGCGAAACTTTTTTTTTCAATTTTTTTTTTCTTACATTTTTTGAGCGAGTAGAGTGAGCATAAATATTCAAGACTTTGTTAGCGTGAATGTTTATAGACACACACACACACACACACACACACACACACACACACACACACACACACACACACACACACACACCATCTTACAACACCACCGTATTTTTACCCTCTGCTAATGTCACTCATCTTGCCACGGACTCCTCTCTCTCTCTCTCTCTCTCTCTCTCTCTCTCTCTCTCTCTCTCTCTCTCTCTCTCTTTCCGAAGCGGAACGAATCATTCCATAATTATAACATCCTTTGCTTATCTCGCTGTCCTGCTGCTGCCGAGAGAGAGAGAGAGAGAGAGAGAGAGAGAGAGTGTGTGTGTGTGTGTGTGTGTGTGTCAACAGTTGAACAAACCTCGTTACACGTCGTTAGCTGTCACACCCACCTGTTGCTATGTCCTCCTCCTCCTCCTCCTCCTTCTTTTATTGCCTGCATTGTGTCCTCCAAACTTATTAATCAAAGAAAATGTGTGTGTGTGTGTGTGTGTGTGTGTGTGTGTGTGTGTGTGTGTGTGTGTGTGTGTGTGTGTGTGTGTGTGTGTGTGTGTGTGTGTGTGTTGCGGCTTTGATGGTCCTTTTAATTCTCTTCAATTAATTATCTCTCTTTTCTTTTTCTTTTTCTTTTTTTTTCCTTGAGTTTAGTTCCGCGTCGTATCTTTCAGCTGAAGTGTGTAAGTGAAGAGCATTTTCTTGACCCGGAGATCACCTTTCCCTGCACCTCTTGGGTTAATTAGTACCTGTGTCTGCCTTCCTTGTTATTATTATTATCATTATTATTATTATTATTATTATTATTATTATTATTATTATTATTATTATTATTTGGGTGGTGGTGGCGATTATGTTTTTCTCGCCTTTTTACTCGTTTTCTTTTTTTTTTTTTTTCTTGTGTGTGTGTGTGTGTGTGTGTGTGTGTGTGTGTGTGTGTGTGTGTGTGTGTGTGTGTGTGTGTGTTCTGTTCATGTTCTTTATTTCTCACTTTTTTTTTGTTCAGCCTTTTCGTTCATTTTCGCCTTTTTCCCTCATTTTATTTGTTCTTATGTATTTTTTTTTTTTTTTTTGTTTTACTGTTGCATTCTTTTCTTTGTTCTTCATCATCATTATCTACATAACATTCACATGGTTAAAATTCACCACCACCACCACCACCACCACCAGTAACCATCTGTTTCCACCCACACCATCATGCCACTTGCTAACCCACGCGTCCTCCTTCCCTCCCTCCTTCCCCTCTATCCCTTCCTTTCCTCCTCCATCATCCCTTCTCTCCACCACTCCCTTCTTCCCTCCTCTCCCTCACCTACGCACCCACATCCATTCTCCCTT
>NC_059285.1:10266345-10271345 GCF_017591435.1 Portunus trituberculatus
GGAGAATGAAAGCACTGATGAGGGAGAGTAAGAGGAGAACAAAAAAATAGAGGGGAGAGAGATGACCAGTAGTGAAGAGGGAGAGGGAGAGGAGGGAGACTAAGGATAAGAGAGCACAGGAGGAGGAGGAGGAGGAGGAGGAAGGAGAGGAATGCGGAGGAGGAAGAAAGAGAATGCTGGGAGAGTGGAGAGGAGGGAGAGATAAGGAGAAAGGAAGGTGGAGCAAGAGAGAGAGAGAGAGAGAGAGAGAGAGAGAGAGAGAGAGAGAGAGAGAGAGAGAGAGAGAGAGAGAGAGAGAGACTAAAAGCTTTCATTTCTACAACGTAAGTAAATAAGTTATGATTCCAAAAAGAGTTATATTAATTAAGAAGAGAGGAAAATATGAAGAATTCCCTCTCCTGGAAAAATCGAAAGGAGAAATATTTCAGAAAGGGATTATTGCGGAGTAGGAAGGAGGGAAAGGCTCTTAATCCCACCTAGGTAAAGAGGGAAGGATTGTAAGGGACGGAAGGAGGCGTCAGCTGGAGAGGACGTGACGGGCAGGGCTGGGAGCAAAGGCTGCCGCTGATCCGCAAGTGTCCTGTCACGCTCCCTCAATTGTTATATTAAGGGAGGGAGCGGCGGGGCGTGAGAGAGAGAGAGAGAGAGAGAGAGAGAGAGAGAGAGAGAGAGAGAGAGAGATGGCCTAATATAATCTGACGTAAGTGTCTTTAATCCAACCTAACATATATAACCTTACTTAATCTAACCTAACCTAACCAAACCAAACCTAACCTAACCTTACCTATCCTAACCTAACCTAACTTTACCTTTCCTAACCTAAACTCACGTAGACTGACAGTCGGACCAACTATACAACAAGAAACTGAAAACAGAGAATAGATACATCAGTGAATTAAGAGAAAAAGACAAAAATAATTACGTAGATGTGTTTTTCTATTTTCCTATGAAAGGGACGCTTGGAAAAAAATAAAAAGTTTGGTGGTAATGATGTTAGGCGTCTGTGTCCCGCTAATGGTCACGCAGACGGCCGGAAGACACAGGTAATGAGGGAATATTACCTTAATGAGGGAGACCAAACGTGAGGGAGGAGGAGGAGGAGGAGGAGGAGCAGGAGAGGAGGAAGAAGAGGAGAGGACAACAGATTGGAAACGTTCATATCTTCACACCACCCGTGCTCTTCTTCCTCCTTTTCCCTCTCTCCTTTTTCCTCCTCTTCCTTCTTCTCTTCCTCCTCCATCTCCTTTCGTAACGTTATAATTATTTTGCTCAAGCCAAAATTTTCGCTTCCTGTTTTTTGTGTGTTGTTACGGTAGTGTGTGTGTGTGTGTGTGTGTGTGTGTGTGTGTGTGTGTGTGTGTGTGTGTGTGTGTGTGTGTGTGTGTGTGTGCATGCGTGCAAGGAAGGTCTGTTTTAATTAAACTGCGCGTCAAGAGAGAGAGAGAGAGAGAGAGAGAGAGAGAGATACGAACATAAGAACATAAGGAAAGAGGGAAGCTACAAGAGGCCGTTATGCCTACACGTGGTAGTCTCTGTATGAGCACAGCTACCTAATTCCAAATGTCATTCCCGTCTATAAATTTATCTAATCTTCTTTTAAAGCTCCCTATTGACTTAGCATTAGAGAGATAAGAGGGGTACTGTCATTATTTGCATTACTACACATGTGTCATTCATATAAGTCCCATATGGCGGTTCTGTGCGGTAAATAAATAGACGTACTGCCAAAGGTTAGTCATATGTCTCTCAGCTGTATCCTTGTGAGAATGTTGGTTAGTGTCCTGTTGACTCTATACACGAATCTTAGAAACAGGTGCCAGATGTACAGTACACAAATTAATTGAAATAGACAACCCACGGAACGATGTAATGCACGCAGCTTTCACGATATTAATCCCTTTCTTTCTGCTAATTTTCTTGGACCTGTAAAGAGACTCTAACTAAGTGACCTATTTTTTCAGTCTTTATGTTGCCCTTGGCCAACTTTCCTCTCTTACATAGAAAAAAAAAAAAAACGCCCGGCCAGTACGGACAACTTAGTGGACGGGACGCATGCACAGTAATGATAAGTTAGTGCAGAAGTACACGCAACTCTACACGCAACACTGGGTTATCATTCCCGCTAACAGACCAACACAAGAGCCACTGTTGTCCAAGAAACACATTTCCCACCATTATTAGATTTGTCCCGGAGAAGGTTTGTTTTCATTTCCTCCTCCTTTCTTCTCTTATTCTTTCTCTTTCTTCTTTCTGCCTCTACACCACGCCCAAGCCCACGCCCATTCCCACGTTCCCATCACCACCTTCACCACCACTGCCACTAGTGAAGCGTAGGAAGGAAGACGAAGATACAGAGAGAGAGAGAGAGAGAGAGAGAGAGAGAGAGAGAGAGAGAGAGAGAGAGAGAGAGAGAGAGAGAGAGTCGCTGTCCTTCCCAGTCACATACACTTTAATGGGGGTTCTCAAGGTCACGCTATTAGCAAGGAAATTATCAACATTGTATCTTTAAAGGTATATTTCAGAAACACCACAGCATATTTTTCCCTCCCAGCCTGCTCGCCTCGCCCTCATACTCTGGCCTGTTCATTTGGACTTTCCTCTGCACTATTTTTGCCACGATATTAAATTTCTTTATAAAACTTTGGAAGAGGTAACAAAAATTGGTGATTTCTTCTTCTTTCTCCTCCTCCTCCTCCTCCTCCTCCTCCTCCTCCTCCTCCTCCTCCTCCTCCTCCTCTTCCTCCTCCTCGCCCTTATCCTCGTCCTTGACCTTATCCTCGTCCTTGTCCTTTTCTTTGTCCTTGCCCTCGTTCTTCTCCTCCACTTCCTCCTCCTCCTTCTTGTTCTCGTTCTCCTTCTTTTCGTCCTTTCTTCCTTCAAAATAACACACAAATCATAAGAACCGTGTTTTTTTTTTCTACGACATTCAAACGAAGATATTGAAACAGAAAGTCTTCATATAGATGCGAATGACATTTACTCGCTCTAATACTTAAGAATCTCAACTCTCATAAATCCAAGTTACGAAGTGGCGTGTAATTACGTATGAAATCTAGCTTATGAATGGCCTTTTATTAATAAATCTTTCATATCTCTGTCATTATCATTAATTTCTCCTTTGGTAGCGTGGTGGTGGTGATGATGGTGGTGGTGGTGGTGGTCAATGGAAGAGAGAGAGAGTGAGAACTGAGAAGGCACGGGAGAGGGAGGGATTGAGGGAAGGGGTGAGGGTAAGGTGGTAGGTAGGTGGGCAGGTGTGATATATTAAGGTTTGTGGGGCGTGTATTTAGAAGTTAATTAAGGTATGGCGACGTGTGTGTGTGTGTGTGTGTGTGTGTGTGTGTGTGTGTGTGTGTGTGTGTGTGTGTGTGTGTGTGTGTGTGTAGGCGGGTGTAGGTGTACGTGTGTGTTACATAACTGCTGCATATCTGAAGGTACAAGCCAAAACAGAGAGAGAGAGAGAGAGAGAGAGAGAGAGAGAGAGAGAGAGAGACGAACAATACCTTCAAAACATAAATGAGTAAAACATTCACTTTACAAGCACAAACATAGCATCATCAGCAAAGAAAAAAAAAGAGGTGAAAATAAATCAACACCCAGCTTATTTACTTACACTCCCTCTTGCCTTCCCTCCCCACACCTACACTCCCTCCTTTTCTTCCTCCCCACACCTACGTGCACTCTCCTCTTCCCTCCGCCACACACCAACACTCTCTCTTTACTGCCTCCCATTTTCCCTTCAACACCTCTTAATGCCCCTCTCCCCTCACACTACATTTCTCTTTCATGTATTTATCTTCCTATTTATCCTTTCCCTTCCTGAACCAACCTATCCTCAAAATTCATTCTCTTTTCCTCTTTCTAAATTTGTCATCACTTTTTAATCCCTTCCTAACCGTGATTTAACTTTCTAACTCCTTTTTTCTCCCATTCCCCATTTCTAGCATCCTCTAGATTTTCAAACCCTCCTTGTTTTTCCTTTCTAACCCTGACATATCTTTCCCTGTCATTCCTTTTCTATCCTTCTTAACGTTGCCATAACTTTCTAACTCACCTTTTCTCCCATTCCCTTTAGATTCTCAAATATTTTTTATCTTTCCCTTCCTAACATTCTCCAGCTCTTTAGTGTCTTTTCTTGTCCCCCTTTCTAACTCCTCCCCTTAATCGCTCTTAACACTCACATTGAATCTCAACTCCCCAACTTTCACTTGCTTTCCAACACTGTCGCCCACTTCTAACGCCTCCATATTTCCTTCCTAACACAAAAACACCCTCAGCTTCCCCCACTTCCCAACACTCCACCCTCACTCCTCCTCTCAGCTTTCTATAACTCTTTCCTTCCTCCCACTCCTAACTCCTCCACATTTCCTTCCTAACTCACACACTCACACGCCTTCCCAGCATCCCCCACAACTTTCCCACTCATTTCTCACTCCTCTCCTCCTCCCCTCAGCCTCCCAATCCCTCCAATTTCTACCCATATCAAGTTCCTTCCTTTATTTCTTCTCTGTTTTATTTATTTCTAATCCTTATTTCGTCTCTGTTTGATATTTTAACCTTCCTCATTTTTTTCCTCTTTGACATTTTCCCTTTTCTCCTCAGCTCCACTGCTTTTCCTCCTTCCCTTTTATCCTTCTACCTTTCCCTCCCCATTTTTCTCTCCCTATTCATCGCCTCCACACCGCGACCTTGGCACTCCCGCGGCCTGCCAAAAGTCACCTCATCGTTAATTTCAGAACGTTTGCTATTTCTTGGGGACGTGTGTACCTCTCTCTCTCTCTCTCTCTCTCTCTCTCTCTCTCTCTCTCTCTCTCTCTCTCTCTCTCTCTCTCTCCTTCGTCTGTTTCGTCCTCTTTCACTCTATTTCTTCTTACTTTATTATTTTTTCTCCTTTATATATTTCTTATTCGTTATTAATGTTAGTTTCTTTTTATGGGTGTATAAAGAGAGAGAGAGAGAGAGAGAGAGAGAGAGAGAGAGAGAGAGAGAGAGAGAGAGAG
>NC_059285.1:10276345-10278845 GCF_017591435.1 Portunus trituberculatus
AAAAACACATGAACACACGCACTCTCTCTCTCTCTCTCTCTCTCTCTCTCTCTCACACACACACACACACACACACACACACACACACACACACACACACACACACACACACACACACACACACACACAATAGGGGTGAAGGAAACACTAATATCAAAACTTCACTTATAATTTACCAACACCCACAGCTACAGACCACGCCTACCCACACCCCGCCACACACATACACACTGAGGCACCGGAACCCGAGGCGCGCCGGCAGAGGGCGACGCTGTGGCAGGTCAGAGGTTACGTGTCAGGGGTTACCTGTCTCTATCTCACTCCTGAGTATAACTAAATTAAAATGTTATTCTTCTCCTCGAAATTTTAAAACAAATATTTTTTTTTTCATATATATTCAGTTTACGCGTTTTGATAATCAGTCGGGATTGTTATACCTTCTTGTTTCGATCATTATTATTTATGAATATCAGCAAATAATGGCTCCTTACGCCCGTGTCACACACAAAGACTACTGTGTTTAGTTTTGCATGGTGATACTTGACTGCCTACTTCCGCATCACAACAATGACCCAGCATTTCTGGAAGTGTAAAGAGATAATTAGGGGGATTAGGAAGGTATTGGTGTCACATAGGAGGGAGGGGGGAGGTGGTGGGGGGGATTAGATTGAGGTCGCGGCAGAGGGAGGGGCCAATTCATGCCTTCTCACTCTGACCAATTGGAGGAGGCCTGTTGTGAGCTGACCAATGCAGAGTGGTCTACCTGAAGGGCCAAACATACAGAACCTAAAGGACAAGGACAGCAAGAAATGAGCCGAGCAACAGAGGTCAGTTGACGCTGAATTTCCTCTCGAGCAGGTCACACAGGAGTCGCCGCATCACCAGGTGAGTCTCCAGTTTCAAAATTTTGTGAAAAAATTGTTTTTGTGTGAATTTCAAGTGTCAAGTCTCAATGATAGTAAAGTTTTCTGATGTTAAGTCCTACAGTATAGTCACAGTGATGGAGGGAACACGTGCTACTTTTACTTGGAATAAGAGTTTGAGTTAGGAAGGGATGTGTGGCTATGTGTCTGTTATTATTTGGCGTGAAGATGTTTAACGAGGAACTGAGGACATTTATTTATGGTGTTGTGAGGCGGAGTGAGCGACTGACAAGGAATGTAAGTTATTGTAGTAAATAGCATTGATGGAGCAGGTCTTACTTTTCAAACAGTGGAGTGTATTCTTAAATTTCAACTCACTTTCTGTTTCTCTTCTTTTCAGATAATGGAGAACGCAGTGCCCACATCTGCCAAACGACCCCACTCTCTAGTGCAGGAGTCAACAGATGCACAGGAACCTCCAGCAAAGGCTCCTCGGCGCCTTCAGCTGAAACCCCGGAAACAAAAGCCTCGCACCATCCACAACAGACTTGTTAGCCGTGGGTGCCAGACCCAGTCTCCTGTGTGCATGCGTCTGCCTCTGGCCTGCAACACAACGCTGCCCATACCTTGGGGCGTGCAAATGCGACCTGCCGGGAAACCAGTGTCTGACGAGGAGGACTGCAAGGAAAACCAGGGCGATGCCATGAAGAAAGACCTTGCCGAGTTGCTGGGCGGCAGCAGTATGAACAAGGGCTTGGCCTTCCTGCTGGGGCTGCGCGTATATTGTGATGATGACGATGCGGATGAAGAACAAGAATTATGGAACCCCACGCCTCCCCCGGAGATGTACGAGGGCGTGGAGGTGGCACGGGAAAACCGCAAGACTCGCTCTGTGGCCACCAACACCACACACATCAGGTTGGCCTACCCCAGGTATCTCAAGAAGTCTCGGGCGAAGCAGTGGCGGAGGGCGGCGAAAACTTGGCGCCTGTGATCTCTTCCTGTCCTATTTCCGTTGCTGGTTGTGCAGTCTAGTCATTTGTACTTCTGTTTTGTATCATGTATTGACAATAAATTGCCGTTTTGCTGTTTTCAATGTTGTATTTCTCCTCAAAAATCCCACCTAAGATAAAAAGTTTACAACATTAAAAGGGAAAAGAGTAAAATAATAATAATAAAAAAGGGGTTTCCAAGAAAAATCCCATCGTATTATAAATAAATTACTGCAAAACTATAGTCAGTGATGAAGTGTTTCAAATCTTTTGTGAGATTGATATATAAGATTGGTTAATGGAGAAGTAGAACTAACTGGCCTCCGCCTGCCTTGACATTGGCCGCCTGGAAGCACAGCACGTGCCTCGCCTGGACACATTTGGGAGGTTTCAGGGTTTCTTTTGAGAGGCAAAAAAATTGTTTTGATTTCTTTCTGTTGAAGAGAGTAGGACGTGTGTTTGTGTATGCTGCACCGTATTGTAAAGTAGTTGTTTTCCTACGTTTGATGAGTATGAGATGGTCAACCGCTCGGCGTTAATTTCTTGTGTGAGTAATAAGAGTTAGAAAGTTACCCAAAAATGAGTCCTGTTAGTGGTGAGATGCGGTGACTCCAGACGGCAGGCAGTATGAAGGCTGGCGGAGAG
>NC_059285.1:10288845-10293845 GCF_017591435.1 Portunus trituberculatus
TCTTCTTCTTCTTCTTCTTCTTCTTCTTCTTCTTCTTCTTCATCTTCTTTTTTCTCGTTTTCTTTTCTCCTTTTGAGGTTATTAATGAAGTGTCTCGGGAATTAGAACACATTTTTTCTCTCTTTCAGGTTTTGGTTCATTGCTGCTTCATTATTCCTTTCTCTCTACTCACATCTCATTTCGTCGCCACTTACCATTTCCGATCACAACGCACGAAGTAAATAGATAAGTGAATAAATGATACAATGATACATATTTTCATCCCACAATTCAAGGAGGTGATTATAGAGATGACAGGGACGACTGGCCAGATTGTCAACTATTTTCTCCTACCAACAGTACAGAAACATTACCACTCGGTCACTAGAACCACAATAATCCCTTTATAAAAACAATGCAACTTCAACCAGAGCCTTTTAAATGTAGCGAGGGTGCGGCGCAGAAGTGTTTCATAATATAGTTCCTAAGCGCGCCGAGTTCCGCAATGCGCCATCTGCCACCTCCGCCTCAGCCTCCGCCGCAAGCCGCCCACACTCGCCGCCCCTCTGTGATTACCGCATTCTTTCGTATTTCTTCCTATCACGAGGCTAGAGTTACGAGGGATAGGACATAGCAGCTCATATTCAGGGCTTGCATCACTGAGGAGGAGGAGGAGGAGGAGGAGGAGGAGGAGGAGGAGGAGGAGGAAGGAAAAAGTAAGGGAGAATGAAGTCTTGTGAAGTGAGATCGAGAAGGAAAGTCCATGAGGTGGTTGATTATTTGTAACTTAGTGTCCGTTCATTCGTCCATTCGTTCGTTCGTTGGTTAATTCCAGAGAGAGAGAGAGAGAGAGAGAGAGAGAGAGAGAGAGAGAGAGAGAGAGCATAATGTAAACCGAGAAGAGCGTTTATTTACCTAGCACAAGCAGGTTAATGGGGCAGGAATAGTGAAGGGAAGGAGTCAGGTGTGCAGGTGTGAGGACAGGTAAATGTAGAACACCAGTGAAGGAGGAGGAGGAGGAGGAGGTGAAGGTGAAGGAGGACGAGAAGGAGACGAAGGAGAATAATGAGGAGGTATTAGTGTTTGTGGCAATGGTAATGTCAGTGAAGGGAATAGAAGAGGAGGAGGAGGAGAGGAGGGGAAGGAGGAGGAGGAAGAGGAGGCATGGAGGTGAAGTGGTCCGCAAATCACTTAGAATAGATGCAGGTGCCGCAGGAAGAGGAGGAGGAGGAAGAGGAAAAAAAGGTGCCAAGGTGAGAAAAAGGAGGTGAAGGAGGCCAATAAAGGGAGAGGGGAAGGAAAGGAAAGGAGGGAAAGGACGATTTAAAGCAAACCAGAGGATGAAGGACAAGGAGGAGAAAGAGAAGGAGGAGTAGGAGGAGAGAAGAAGAGCAAGAGCTGGGTGAGTTAGGCTGATGGAGGGAGAGAAGGAATGGGGGAATAAATAAATGGAGCATATCTATGGATAGAAGGAAAACAGGAAGGAAAGGAAGGAATAAAAGAAAGTGAAAGAGAGGGGACGATAAATGTTGTAAGAAATTGAGATGAATGAAGAAATAAAGGGAGACGTGAAGGAAGAAGAGATAAAGGGCGATAGAGGAAGGGAGATAAAGAACTGTTGAAGCGAGAAAAGAAGAATAGGTGTGTGTTGTATCAGAGAGAGAGAGAGAGAGAGAGAGAGAGAGAGAGAGAGAGAGAGAGAGAGAGAGAGAGAGAGAGTAAAGCATGCTACCTTAAAAGGGCTTTGTGTTAAGAGGTTACGTGGCCATCCAAGAGGCACTGTTTGTGTGTGTGTGTGTGTGTGGACAAGTGTGCCATCCTTGGTTTACATTTGTCTGTTGTGGGGACTTTCAAGTGTGTGTGTGTGTGTGTGTGTGTGTGTGTGTGTGTGTGTGTGTGTGTGCTGTAGGACCTTCGACCGAAATGATGATCCTAGCAGACAGCAACCACCACCACCACCACCACCACTATGGCTACGACCACTCCTTACTCCTTCACCCCAGCGCACTCTCCCTCTCCCTCATTCATTCTATTTATCCACCCTCCTCACCCACTGCCTTACTCACACACTTGTACCTTTTTCTATAGTTTACTCATCTTTACACTCACACACTCATACAAACCTTATTCTCACTGTACCATATCGCCGCCACGTGTCCCTCATTCTCACCTCATTACATGGTGCAAAAAACATGGAGGGAGGAGAGTTGTTAGCCAGAATTGTCAGAGGAGATACTGAAAGAAATGAATGTTTGATTGATAGACAGATGGACAGATAGATAGATAGGTAGGTAGGTAGGTAGGTAGGTAGATAGTTTGATTGATCCATTGATTGGCTGATAGGTAGATAGATAGATGAATAGATAGATAGATAGATAGGTAGATAAATAGATAGATTGATTCATTGATTGACTGATAGGTAGATAAATAGATGAAAAAATGGACAGATAGACAGATAGATAGATATATAGATAGATTGATTGATTGATTGGTTGGTATATAAGTAGAAAAATGAATATATACATGAAATAAAAAAAACAGCATATACAGACAGATGAATCAACACCAATGATAATTGTAAATAATGTAAATAGATGAATAAATAAGTAAATTTTTATATTCTAGGAGGAGTTAATAGATTATTAATGCTACTAACGTTAGAAATTAAAAAGACGTATATGTAAAAAAAATAATTTAACAAATTTATATTAGCATCCTTTTGTCTGAACTCATTTTTCATTATTCAGTGCGTAAAGACAAACAAACAAACAAACAACAACAACAATAACAACAGCAACGACATCAACAACAACAACAACAACAACAACAACAACAACAACAACATTACAGTCAGACACTCGTCACGCCCAAACGTCCGCCGCTCAATCTCGGCTGAGTAGTTTAGCACATTAGTACATTAGCGTGACACCACCATCTGGCTCATTCGCTCTCTCTCTCTCTCTCTCTCTCTCTCTCTCTCTCTCTCTCTCTCTCTCTCTCTCTCTCTCTCTCTCTCTCTCTCTCTCTCTACATAAAAACATCCATATAAACGCACCTCAGTACTTTCATTCATAACCATCCTCTTCTTCCACCGCCTCCTCCTCCTCCTCCTCCTCAGCAGGTCCGTATAAGTTCTCACTTTCTCTTCTCCACTCGTTCATTACCCACGTCCTTGGTTACCCACGCTCTCGTCCTTATGGAGCTCATACCCCTCGTTTAGGGCGCCAATTACACCCCTAGAGGCAACGGGGACACACAGAGGCGCCATTCACTAGGGACTGCGGCTCCTTCAGTCACGCCCAGTGCGCTACACCTTATTTCCCTTCCTTCTTTTTGCCTTCCTCTTTTTTTGTCTTCCTTCTTTTGCCTTTCTTTTCATCCTTATCAGTTGTTGAAGTAGTGACATCCTCTTCGTGTCTGGGAGAGTTTCTTCAAGCCTTTCACAGCCAAGGATTCACCTCAGACATATTGTAATGGTCTGGAAACACTATTTTAGTATTTTTCTTTCTTTTATGTAAGAGGGGAAACTGGCCAAGGGTAACAAAAATTGTTCTCGCGTCTCGACACTAAACCCTTTGCCATGCATGAACTTTGAAAGCTAAAAGAGTACTTGCGCCGCCCGGGAATCGAACCCGGGTCGCAAGAATGGGAATCTTGCATGATACCACTACACCAGCGGCGCTTACATAGAAAGGAATAGAATTACAATATTAGTTCTTTAACATCTATCATGCAAATAAGATTTTTTTTCTATAGCAAAACCACCAAGAAGGATTATGGAAATAACTCTTAATTTCGAAGCACCATCTGTTTTTGGCTAATATGTTATATCGTTCTGAATTGTGATCGCGTCAGTGAATGTATCCGTTAAATGTGTGCAATGAATTCCTCTGAACCTACCATAACATGCTGAGGGTGAAAACACAAATGTTACTTTAATATTCCACATTATCAGTGAAGGAAAGGGAACGTACGGAAGTTATAGGGAGTGAATGAAGCAATTAATTCAACGACTTCTCACAAATGTCACGATTTTCATGGCTGCCACGATGGCTGGGACTGAAGGGAAGGATGGATGACGAGGGAAAACTATTGAGTGACGACGATAAGGATCAGATAACGTGTTTCCCATACCATCTCCTCTCTCTCTCTCTCTCTCTCTCTCTCTCTCTCTCTCTCTCTCTCTCTCTCTCAAACACTTGTTGAAAAGGTGAGAGACAGCACACCTGACATCCGGCAGGTGTGTGTGTGTGTGTGTGTGTGTGTGTGTGTGTGTGTGTGTGTGTGTGTGATGTTAATTGAAACAGGCAGGTAAATTAGGTAATATTTTGCATTAGGCTTATAACTTGAAAACCCTCCCTCCTCCCCTGCCTCCATCCGGCCTCTCCAGCTGTTCCTCTGCTTCACTCCCTCCCTCTCCCTCCCTGTCCCTCTCCCTCTCTCTCCCATTAGGACCAGTGATAAGTAGTGACAGTCCACAAAAGCATCATCGACAGGCCTCACAGATCCAGTGGTGGTGAGTAAATAGCCATTAACGTGGTGGTGCTGGTGCTGGTGATGGTGGAGGTTATGTGTGCTCTCTCTCTCTCTCTCTCTCTCTCTCTCTCTCTCTCTCTCTCTCTCTCTCTCTCTCTCTCTCTTTCTTCTTGTTTTTCTTCCATTCATCACACACAAATCTTCATTCCTTCCTTCTTTCCTTCTTTTCTCCCATCCTTCCTTCCTTCATTCATTCATCTCCCCCTCTGTCTCTCTCTACCTTCCTTCTTCACTCGTACCCTTTCCCTATCCATTCTCTGCCAGTCAGTTGCGTTTCCATCCTGACGAAGTGAAGCGAAATCTATCTATTATACTTTTGCGTGTGGGTCTTTCCGATGAGTGAGGAGGTGCGACACAAACCCTAAGCCATCACCCCAGGGACAGATGTGACAGGTAACCCTCATTAACCTTTGGACGCTGCACTGGAGAAGGAGAAGAAGGAGGAGGAGGAGAAGGGTGGTGTCGAGAAAAGGATAGATAAGGTG
>NC_059285.1:10306345-10326345 GCF_017591435.1 Portunus trituberculatus
AAAAAAAAAAAAATCGAGAACATTAGAAACAAATAAGGTAGAGAAAGTCCTCATTTTACTCCAGTTTGTACCTATTTACTCCTGTTTCACTGCAGCGGCCCAGGATATTTCTGCGTCAGGACACGTGACACAATCTGAGACCTTATCTAAAATATTACCTTCTTTCTTTCCGTACAGGAGGAAGGCGGGCCGGGCGTGTCACCTGTTAATTAAGGCAACTCAGGTAGGTGTCTGTGGAGGCTACCTGTCCCTTTGTCTAGAGAGAGAGAGAGAGAGAGAGAGAGAGAGAGAGAGAGAGAGAGAGAATCAGTGAATAATCATCTTCCCTTATCATTGAAAAAATTTCTCTCTCTCTCTCTCTCTCTCTCTCTCTCTCTCTCTCTCTCTCTCTCTCTCTCTCTCTCTCTCTCTCTCTCTCTCTCTCTCTCTCTCTCTCTCTCTCTCTCTCTCTCTCTCTCTCTCTCTCTCTCTCTCTCTCTCTCTCTCTCTCCGGGGCCATAAGGATCAGGCCACAGAGAGCCAGTCATGTGTTAGGGATTAAGTGTGATATGAGTTGGAGATTACACATGATTAGTAGCGGTGATTAGAGAGACCCTTGGTGTGTGTGTGTGTGTGTGTGTGTGTGTGTGTGTGTGTGTGTGTGTGTGTGTGTGTGTGTGTGTGTGTGTGTGTGTGTCTGTGTCTGTGTGTGTGTGTGTGTGTGTGTGTGTGTGTGTGTGTGTGTGTGTGTGTGTGTGTGTGTGTGTGTGTGTGTGTGTGTGTGTGTGTGTGTGTGTGTGTGTGTGTGTGCTAAAATAAATACAAAAATCTCAACAAACTAAAGAAAAAAGAACAAAACAAAAGAAACTCACAGAAACATCACTAAAGGCCACAACGACTTAATGAAGGAACCTACGTACTGTACAAGCAAGCCTCCTTCAAACACACCGACAAAGAACGTACCGTAACGATTGTTATCTCCGAGGCAATGTACTGATAAGAGGCACAGCGGCGGAGTGTACGTACGAGATTATGCTGATAGTGATAAGTGTGACTGAGATCGCTGTCGAGTTTGCTTTGTATTGGAACTTTGGCTGCCAGTGGGTTGATAGAGAGGAATGATAGATAAGCACAGAGGAAGAGAAGGAGAGGTGAAGAGTAGAAAGGAACAATAGGATAAGATAAAGAATAGAGGAACAGAGGTAGAGAAGGAAAGAAGTTAATAGAGGGAAAAGTAAGAGATGGAGCAAAGAATTCATATTATTAGTTTTGCAATGAATGGAATGATAAAGAATGTATTGATGGTGGATGGTCGAAGGATGGCACAAGTGGATAAAGGTTGAATAATGGACTGGATCGCTTAAATGGGATGGTGGGAACGAGGCAGGTGGAAGAGATAAGGCTCAGGGAGATACGTACGAGTATATCAATGGTATGAATGAGTGAGTAGAGACCAGAGTGAAGGAAAGATGAAAATAATGAGGCAAGTGTTGGCAAAACATAGAATAGAAGGTAAAGCATAAAGTAAGGAAGGAAATAAGCAAAAAGTATCTAAACAAAGCAAGATATTAAAACAAAGTAGAAAACAGAACAAAAAATAAAGCTGAGAGTGACGGGAGTGTAAACAGGAGCAGAAAGAAAAGGGAAAAGCGTCTGTTGTTAGGCTGCTGTTCGTTGGCGGGCGTGAGGTGAAGGCGTGGGTGAGGGCGTGGGTTGAGGCACCACATGAGCACCAGATGTGAGGTGGCCAGGGCGTCCTCTGCTCATGAGGGAACACAAGAAAGCGCCTCATGAATCACAGTGCCTCATGTCACGCCACTCAGACAAACACTAACATGGTCACACGTTTGCTTCCCTGCTAACTCACTGGCTGCAGTAAATAAATGAACGCAATGCTGGATAAATGAATAAATAAATTAGTGAGTCAATACTGGTAATTCCAAGGACTGTCAATGGCTTCTCTTAATCTAAATTACTACTACTCGTAAATTCAAGAACTCTTAGTGTCAGTCAGTGTGTCGTTCTGGGAAAATGGCCTCGTGGTTGCTTGCTTCTACTTAATACACACTTTGTCTTATCTATTTTACTGAATACAGACACGTTTTCTTTATTCGATTCTCAGTTTCTTTTTAAATGTTCCTTTTTCGTCTCTACCTTGATCTAAATATCCCTCTATTTATAAAAGTGGGACGTGCATATCTCCCTCATCTGACCGTGACTCATCTCTTCACGACTCACGCAGCCTCCTTCACCTCCCATTGCAACATTTCTACATTTCACCACCACCACCACCACCACCCTCACCTCTACATTGCCCAGCCTCCTCCTCGACCTCCTCCGCCTCTATCGTTGCGTCAGCCTCAGTACTCAAGAGGCGCAGGTTGAGTCAGTGTGGGTGGCACTGAGCGTACGTTGTCTTGGGAAGTCTCCTCATTGTGTCTTTACTTTTATTGTTGCGATGGACGTGTGTTGTAATTCCAAGTGGAGTTTTGTTATGACCGGAATCTCTATGACTTCCTTCCTGCTCCTCTTGTGTGTCTGTCAGTGAAAATAAATAGGTCTATTGATAAGATAAATGCATTACAAGAAAGGTGATGAAATATTTACTACAAAGAATAAATAAAAGAACGTATATTTTCTTTAGAATGATAATGATAATGATGTTGAAAATAAGAGATTGGGGATAACTTTGTTGTTACTAAGAGTTAATGTTATAATACGAGAAAAAACAAAAATTTGGAACAGAAAGAGAAGATTAATGTTTACACAGCAAGGACTAAATATGTCACTGAATCACTTTATTTTAATCTTTTCACACACAAAATCACAAATGGTATCATTCAGAATATAAATAAATCTAGTTCTCAAACCTTTTGTCATCTATTACAATAATTAATTCATACCCAATATGATTTTTAATGCCATTTTACTTTCTCCAGTAATACTAGTAAAGAAAAGACGTCAAGAAAAGAAATTGGAATCGCATTTTTGGTAGTGATCCGTGTAGAGAGAGAGAGAGAGAGAGAGAGAGAGAGAGAGAGAGAGAGAGAGAGGGAGGGAGGGAGGAAGGAGTGAGCGGAGCAGGAGATTGAGGAATTAAGGAGTTTAAAAAGCGAGGAAGAAAAATAAGAAAACTCTCACCAATGTGGTTTATCGAACCTGAATGCTGTGAGGGAAGGAAAGCGGAGAGGAAGAGGAGGAGGAGGAGGAGGAGGAGGAGGAGGAGGAGGAGGAGGAGGAGGAGAAGGAGAAAGAAGAGGAGGAGAGAAAAGGAGTGAAACGTTTTTCTCTATGTTTTCCACCCACCAGAATCACCTCCTTCTCTTCCCCTTCCTCCTCCTCCTCCTCCTCCTCAGTCTCATAATGACAGCTGTGCATAATCTTGTAACTGTATATTCTTCATGTTCGATTCTTTCTCTCTCTCTCTCTCTCTCTCTCTCTCTCTCTCTCTCTCTCTCTCTCTCTCTCTCTCTCTCTCTCTCTCTCTCTCTCTCTCTCTCTCTCTCTCTCTCTCTCTCTGTGACTGCTGTGTGTGTGTGTGTGTGTGTGTGTGTGTGTGTGTGTGTTAATCAGGTAATTAATCCCAAAGCTTCTCTCTCAATGATCTCTCTCTCTCTCTCTCTCTCTCTCTCTCTCTCTCTCTCTCTCTCTCTCTCTCTCTCTCTCTCTCTCTCTCTCTCTCTCTCTCTCTCTCTCTCTCTCACCATCCATCCGTCCTTCCTTCCTTTTCTTCTTCTCTGAATCCTGCTTTCTCTATGGGCAGTTTGAAAGTCGTCAACCTCGCCATTTTTGATACTATGTCCAGTGTTCACGATAACGGCAATAAT
Organism: Portunus trituberculatus; assembly: GCF_017591435.1. Classification (NCBI taxonomy): domain Eukaryota; kingdom Metazoa; phylum Arthropoda; class Malacostraca; order Decapoda; family Portunidae; genus Portunus; species Portunus trituberculatus. The sequence goes on from NC_059285.1 coordinate 10,310,152, forward strand.
AGTAGTAGTAGTAGTAGTAGTAGTAGTAGTAGTAGTAGTAGTAGTTTATTTTTAATTTAGTTCCCTTCATTCATCTGATCTTCTCTTTCCAATTTTTTTTCACATGTAATTAAAGAGTATCCTTTTAAAGCAACATGTCAGAAGAGGAGGAGGATTAGGATGAGGAGGAGGAGGAGGAGGAGGAGGAGGAGGAGGAGGAGGAGGAGGAGGAAGAGAAGCACGAAGAGGGTTGAGAATTAGGGAGAAACAGCAGAGAGGTATTGGAGATAAGGGTGATGAAGAGAGTGAAAGATGGAAAGAAAGAGGAGAGAAAAAAGAAAAAAAACGGAAGGGTGGAAGGAAAGGAGGGAAGTAGGAAAGGAAGGTACGGTTTTTATATGTTAGGAAAAAAAAAGAGTAGAAAAAACTGTAAATGAGCTGTTGATGTGTGTGTGTGTGTGTGTGTGTGTGTGTGTCTGAGTCGTGTCAACAAATGTGTAGCTCTTTAAAAACTCGTAATTAATTATCTTTTTTTCCTTTTTCCCTCTCTTTTTCCATCTCTTTTTCCTTTCTCTCCTCTCATGTGCTCACTCCTCCTCCCGTTTCCTTGCCCTACTTTTCTTCTCCTTTGTTCTTTAGTGTTGCTCCCTCGCCCTTCTCAGTTTTCCACATCTTTTCCACAATAATGCTATGCGATTTCCTTACATTTGCATTTAATAACTTCTGCTAAGGTGAAAAATGATGATGATGGTGGTGGTGGTGGTGGTGGTGGGGATCGTGGTGGTGGTGGAGGAGTAGAAGAAGAAAATTTAAGAAGGAGAAGAAGAAGAAGAAGAAGAAGAAGAAGAAGAAGAAGAAGAAGAAAATAAACAACAACAACAACAACAACAACAACAACAACAACAACAACAACAACAACAACAACAAGAGAAGACTGAGGGGGAAAAAGAAAAAAGAAGAAAAAAAGAAACGAAGAACAAGAACACAAAGACTGATGAGAGACAACCAACAGAGAACGACAAAGGAACAAGAAGAAGAAGAAGAAGAAGAAGAAGAAGAAGAGATAGAAAAAAAATAAATGACGGACAAAGAAATAAAAACAACAATAAAAACAATACACACCACAAAAAAGGCACAAACAAAAGAGCAACATGTCATAATTCATCGTGTTTGTCGCTCACCTGAATGTCTCCCTAATTAATTTTCATCTACTCGATAATTAATTTTCATCATCCCTTCACTTTTTCCTCGGGGCTCACTCCCTTTCTTCACCTGTGCTGGAGGCGAGTGGAGCAGAAGGGAGAAGGGAGGAGGGAGGATAGAGAGCACAGGTAAGGGTGGAGTGGGCGTGTTAGGGGCGGGATGGACTAACCTGGGCGGGGCAGTGATTAGCCACCAGCCACCATGACGCGACAGGGGGATCTCAGGTGTGTGTTGTAGTGTGGGGAGGGGTAGATGTGGTGGAAGATTTTGATGTCGTTCCTGCTCTCCTCCTCCTCCTCCTCCTCCTCCTCCTCCTTCTCCTCCTCCTTTTCCTGTTACTCCTCCTCTTTCTTGTCATCACCTTTTCTTCCTCTTGTGTTTTGTTCTGTTTTTTTTTTTTTTTTTTTTTTTTTGTCTTTCTTTCTTTTGGTTTCTGTTCTCTCAATTATTCCTCCTCCTCTTCCTACTCCTACTGCTACTTCTCCTCCTCCTCCTCCTCCTCCTCCTCCTCCTCCTCCTCCTCCTCCTCCTCCTCTTCCTCTTCCTCTTCCTCTTCCTCCTCCTCCTCCTCCTCCTCCTCCTCCTCCTCCTCCTCCTCCTCTTCCTCTTCCTCTTCCTCTTCCTCCTCCTCTTCCTCTTCCTCTTCCTCCTCCTCCTCCTCCTCCTCCTCCTTCTTCTTCTTCTTCTTCTTCTTCTTCTTCTTCTTCTTCTTCTTCTTTTCTTCTTCTTCTTCTTCTTCTTCTTCTTCTTCTTCTTTTCTTCTTCCGTTGCCTTTGCCGCTACACATGTCTCCCTGTCCTCCCATTTCTCTCTTTCCTCGCTGTATATCTTCTCTGCCACGTTATCTCCCTCTATTTCCTCTTTCCTTTTCTCTCCTTCCCCCACCTCCTCCTTCTCCTTCTCCTCCTCTTCCTCCCTTGTATCTATGAACATCTGCAGACCACCCACTCCTTCTCCTTGTCCTCCTCCTCCTCCTCCTCCTCCTCCTCCTCCTCCTCCTCCTCCTTACCCACTCACCCACTCATCCACTCACCCAAACAGTCACTCACTCAGTCAACATCCTTTCTATTCATCCCTGTATCTCATTGTTCCTTCCTTTTGACTTTAACCTTTCTAAATACCACACGTATCATTATCTTTTATTCTTATTTCTCTTTTTTTTTTTTCTCTCTCTCTAACTCTCTTCGCAGTCTCCCGCCAACACACACACACACACACGTTAAATAAATCGCCGCCACTCACACGGAAACACAATAGGATAGGCACAGTTTCCCTTATGTCAAAATGTCGTTGTCTCTTTTGTTGTATGTTTTCGATGCGTAAGATCGTATTTGTTTTCCTATTGTCATGATGGTTGTGTATGATATTCTTCTTACCTTGTCTCTCAACTGTTTTTCTTTTTGTTTCGCCGTTTTGATTCTCTTTTTCTACATTCCTTCGTGGTATTGTCTTTTCTTTTCTATTTTCATTTTTGGTTGGTGTCTGTGGTGAGAGAAGAGCAGGTGGGGTGAAAGGAAACGGAACACAGAAGTAAATATAAATAAAATAAATCGATGACGGAGGCAAACGAGAGAGATAAGAGAAGGAAAGATGTAATGAAAGAAAACAAAAGACAGAAGATAAGGAAAAGTGGGAGAGAGAAGAGGAAAGGTGAGAAAGACGGAGGGAGTGAAAGGAAACGAGACAGAAAACTGATGAAAAAAAATAAGGTAGAGAGAAGGAAAGATAAGAGGAGTAGAGATAAAGAGCTGGTGGAAAGACAAAGAAGAGAGGAGAAGAAATATGAAAGAACTGAACTGAAACCAAGCGAAAATTAACTAATGTAAAGATAAGGTAGAGAGAAGAGAGAAATAGGAAAAGAAATGTATTGAAAAGAAAAAATAGAAAAATAAGTTAAAGAACAGGACGAAGTAAGAAAAAAAAATGGATTGAAAGAGAACGAAGGAAAGCAAAGACAAGACAATGACAGGAATGAACCGATGACTTATGTACAGGAAGGCAAGCGATTACATCCGTCCCACTGGTTCACTGTACCGAGGAGGCGAAGCGGTGGTGAGGGACACTGGACAAAGGATTGAAGACTTGTCTCTTCCCCCGCCCCCGAGTAGAAAAGTGTTTGTCAGGAGTGGGATTCGAACCCACGCCCGGAAGACCGGACTGCGACCTGAACGCAGCGCCTTGGACCGCTCGGCCATCCTGACTGATAGCATTTATCGGTTATCTTATAAAGATTTCTTTTTTTATTATTAGAATATTTATCAGTAAGAGAGAGAGAGAGAGAGAGAGAGAGAGAGAGAGAGAGAGAGAGAGAGAGAGATTGCCATGAAAGATAACAAACAAGAGCCACTATGTAGACAAACGATTTAATGAAGAGAGAGAGAGAGAGAGAGAGAGAGAGAAAGCATGTGGAGTGAATGATCATGCGGGTTAGTACTTGACGAACGAGTTTCTGATTGATAAAGTGCTTGGATTGAAGGACCAACAAGACTAAATGAGCGGCTGACTGACGCATGACAGCCACGCTACTGCAGGCAACAGATGCACACACACACACACACACACACACACACACACACACACACACACACACACACACACACACACACACACACACACACACACACAAAGACTAACATGAAAACAGACAGACAGACAAGAGAGACACACACAGACAGACAAACACACATATAAATAGATCAAGCAGACAAAACCAGATTAGCTAGACGGACACACACACACACACACACACACACACACACACACACACACACACACACACACACACAACCTTCTCTAGCTTCTGTGATGATTTAACGTTAATTTTGTGCCAATAGTCAGAAAAACACGCATGAAAACTCTGATATCAACTTTGTGGCTTTTAAACACACTTGATGCAGAACAAAGGGCTTAAGAATATTATTAGCTCTGGTTTCATTATTTTGATATCTTTGTTAGGTATATTTTTGTTATTCAACTTTTGTGTGTAAAGAATAAACAAATAAAGAAAATCTATAGTCTTTTAAACATTTAACAAACAACTGGGGAACAAAATTGAGCGGTATGCTAACTGTTTATTCTGTCTTATGTGTTTATTAGTATTTTTTCTTCAAATTTGGAGCTAAAGGACATACATACTTGAGTGTTCATTAATTAAACGCCTCTAATGAATTCCTTATCTACAAATAAATAAACGAATGAGCCAAGAAAAATGTATTACGCACACACACACACACACACACACACACACACACACACACACACACACACACACACACACACACACACACACACACACACACACACACACACACACACACACACACACACACACACACACACACACACACACACACACACACACACACACACACACACACACATACACACACACACACACACACACACACACACACACACACACTGACACACTGACACATAAATTGCATTTCAGCGTTGGAGAAAAATAATAAAATAAAGAAAAAAATATTGCATTTTTCTTTCTCAGTGTTACCTCTTTCCTCTTTCCTTCTTATCCTCCTTCTAACTTTTTTTCATCTATTCTTTCTCATTTTCTCACTGATTCTTTTCCTTTTCTTCGTATTCTTCTACTTTCCTTCTTACTTTCATTATTACCCTTTCACTCTCCCTCATATTCTTAACCTCTCCTTCCTAACATTTCCCTTTCCTCTCTTCCTTATCACCCACCCGCATCATGTCCCTCTCTAGAGCCACACACAAGCCATTCCTTCAATACATTCCTACAATACATATCAAAAAGGAAGTTTAGACCGAATCCTCAAAGCTTCCCTCGGACTCTCTCAGCTCAAGACCTTTCCATACAGTTTACCTTTCATTTTTTATTTACTGTTTTTCTTCATCCGTAAAGAAATTTCTCCTTTACCCCAGAACTGTCTAGAGTTTCTGAACGAATGTTTTGGTGATAAAGATCTTGGAGGACGAGGAAGAAAAGGAGGAGGAGGAGGAGGAGGAGGAGGAGGAAGACGAGGAAGAGGAGGAGAAATAAGAGAAGGTGCAACAGGAGGAAGAGGTGAAGAAAAATATAAAATTGAAGCGGAATGAAAACGAAAAGAAAGAAGAGAGAGGTAGTATAGAAATGTAAAAGGATTATTATATTTTCCTAGATGAGGAAGAAATAGAGAAATAAAAGAAAAAAGAGAAAGTGAGGTAGAAAGAGAAAGAGCAGGATGAGGAAATGAAGGAAGAAGAAAAAGCAAGACAGTGTGAAATAGAGTTAAAAAGTAGAAGGGATAGTAAAAGACGAAAAAAAGAGGCAAAAGAATAAGAGAAGAAGAAGTAGTACTAGTAGTAGTAGTAGTAAAAGTAGAAGTAGAAGGAGGAGGAGGAGGAGGCGGAGGAAAAGGAGATAGAAAACGTCAAAAATGTAACGTAAGACGCAGAAGGAGCAGGATGAAGTGTTTAGTGAAGGAAGAGGAAGAGGAATACGAGAAGGAGGAGGAGGAGAAGAAAGATGAAACAGAGATGAAAAGGGAAGTACGAGTAGATGAAATACAGTTAGCAAAGGAGAAAATAGAAGAATGAAGTGTGGAGAAGGAGGAGGAGAAAGAGAAGAAGGGGGGATATGACGGGAATAAAAATTGATAAAGAGGAAATAGAAAAAAGAACGAGTAAAAAGAGAGGATAAAACAGAAGGATGATTTAAGGAAGAAGGAGAGAAGGAAAGAAGGAGGGAAGTAGAGGAGGAAGAATTAAATGAGAGAGAGAGAGAGAGAGAGAGAGAGAGAGAGAGAGAGAGAGAGAGAGCGTTAAGAGGATGAACATTCTAACCCTGACGAGGAGGAAGAGGAGGAGGAAGAAGAGGAGGAAGCGAGGAGGAGGAGGAGCAGGAGCTTGTGGGAGGGAAGGAGAGAAGTGGCAGTGGAACCTAAGACGTGAGAGGAGTGTAGTAGTAGAAAAGGAGGAGGACGAAGAAGAAGAAGAAGAAGAAGAGGAAGAGGAAGAGGAAGAAGAGGAAGAGGAAGATGGAAAGGAGGAGAGGGACGAGGAGGAGGAGGAGGATAAGGGCGAAGAGGAGGAGAAAGAGAAGAAAGAGGATGTTGGAGGCGGGAGTACATCTTATCAATTACAAAATATGATGTTATCTGATGTGAATTAATAATGTTACTAGTGCTCATCTCTCTCTCTCTCTCTCTCTCTCTCTCTCTCTCTCTCTCTCTCTCTCTCTCTCTCTAATACTCAGCTAAGCCCTGCGTCAATTCAGTGTTATGAATAGAAAATGTGAAAAAAAATGAGGGAGAGATAAAGTTAGGAAAATAAACTTGTATGCTGAATAATATCACTGGTTGTTGTTGTTGTTGTTGTTGTTGTTGTTGTTGTTGATGATGATATTGATGTTGATGTTGTTGCCGTTATTGTTGTTGTTGTTATTGTTGTTTTCTTATTATTGATACATTTGGTGTTTCTTTATATAATTTTCTTGACTATTGACATTATTACTTCTACTTCCAATACTACTACTACTACTACTAACACCACCACTACTACTACTACTACTGCTACTGCTGCTGCTGCTGCTGCTGCTGCTGCTGCTGCTGCTGCTGCTGCTGCTGCTGCTGCTGCTGCTGCTGCTGCTGCTGCTGCTGCTGCTGCTGCACCACCACCACTGCTGCTGCTGCTGCTGCTGCTGCTGCTGCTGCTGCTGCCACTGCTGCTGCTGCTGCTGCTGCTGCTGCTGCTGCTGCTGCTGCTGCTGCTGCTGCTGCTGCTGCTGCTGCTGCTGCTGCTGCTGCTGCTGCTGCTGCTGCTGCTGCTGCTGCTGCTGCTGCTGCCACCACTGCCACCACTGCACCACCACTGCTGCTGCTGCTGCTGCACCTGCACTGCTGCTACTGCTGCTGCTGCTGCACTGCTGCTGCTGCTGCTGCTACTGCTGCTGCTGCTCCACTGCCACTGGCATTACTGCAACAACAACAAGTACTATTACTACCACCACTACCACTATAAACACTACTGCACATGCAACCACAACCACAACCACCACCAGCAAATTAACATCACCACTTACTGCAACTTGAGAGACACAGAGCAAATAGGACACTGGCAAAAGACAACACACACACACACACACACATACACACACACACACACACACACACACACACACACACACACACACACACACACACACACACACACACACACACACACACACACACACACACACACACACACACACACACACACACACACACACAGGCACGGGTCATTCACCTCCTCTTAACCTGACTTTGCCAATTCTTACGTAAGTGCGTGATTCATGTTTAAAGTTTTGGGAAATTGAACTCTATGGGAGAAAAGAGAGAGAGAGAGAGAGAGAGAGAGAGAGAGAGAGAGAGGGTCAGGACGATGGGCAGTGAGTGAGTGAGTGAGTGAGAGAGTGAGTGAGTGAAGACGAGGTGGTGAGTTAGATAAGATGTGAGGGAGTGATGGAGAAACGTCCTGGGAGTGAGAGGAGAGGGAGTGAGAGTGGGAGGGAGAGGGGAGGGAGAGGGAATGTGGGAGAGAAGAAAGAGGGTCACAGAGGGGAGAAAAAGGGTATGTATAGAGAGAGAGAGAGAGAGAGAGAGAGAGAGAGAGAGAGAGAGAGAGAGAGAGAGAGAGAGAGAGATCAGGAACAGGATTCGAATAAGTGAACGTAAGATGTGAAGAATGCAGCACTAAAGAGGAAGAAAAGAAGAAGAAGAAGAAGAAGAAGAAGAAGAAGAAGAAGAAGAAGAAGAAGAAGAAGAAGAAGAAGAAAAAAGATGAAAAAGAAGAAGAAGAAAAAGAAGAGGAAGAAGAAAAAAAAAAGTAAAAGAAGACAGAAAAGGAGAGGAGAAGAAAAACAATAAGAACAAGAATAAGAAGAAGTATAAAAACAAGAAAAGAAAAAGAAGAAGAAGAAGAAAAGAGAAAAATAAGAAATGAACCACCAATAAAAAAAGGAAGAGAATAAGAAAAAGATTAAAAAATATATATATAAAAATAAGATTGATAGAATAACGAATATGAAACTCTCCATAAAACAAGGTCATATGGCGCCGGAAGAAGAAGAAGAAGAAAAAGAAGAAGGAGGAGGAGGAGGAGGAGGAGGAGGAGGAAGGAAAGAAAGATAAGATAATAAAAATGAAGGAAATTAAATGGAAAGGAGAATTTGAATTAAAGAGAAGTAGAAAGGTGGTGGAGAGGATGATTGAGGAGGAGGAGGAGGAGGAGGAGGAGGAGGAGGAGGAGGAGGAGGAGGAGGAGGAGGAGAAGGTGTGGAGTCAAGTGGATTGGGATGGAATGGACTGATAAGGAAGTGTGGAGAGAGAGAGAGAGAGAGAGAGAGAGAGAGAGAGAGAGATACACACATGGATGAAATGAATAGACTGAAGGTTAAAGAGAAAAGAAAGAAGAAGAAAAAAATAATTGCTGAGTGAAAAGAAGAGCTAGAAGGAGGTAAGAAGAAGGAAGAAGAGGAGGAAGAGGAAGAGGAGGAAGAGGAGGAGGAGGAGAAGAAGAAATAAAAGGAATGAGAGGGGCGGAGTCACGGTCACAGAGTCAGCAGTGTCAGCCGTCAAATTAGTGTGGCGGCTGACAGCAACGTGATAGCTGACTGCGACTGGGGGCTGTGGTGAGCTGGGACACTGACTGACTGTCTGACCGACTGACTGACTGACTGACTGACTGACTGACTGACTGACTGGATGACTGACTGATTGGTTGACTGACTGGCTGACTGACTGACTGACTGACTGACTGACTGACTGGTGGACTGGCTTGGTGATTATTTGAGTGGTTATCTCATTGGTACAGCGTGGTTGGCTGAATAACTGTGTGAATGGCTGGTTGACTGAAGTGGCTGGCTAACTGAGTGACCGAGTGAGTGTATGGCTGGCTGGTTGAATTGTTTGGTGGCTGGCTGGATGACAGGCTGACTGGCTGGTTGACTGGGTGACTGAGAGAATGGATGACTGACTAATTGACTGACTGGTTGGCTGGATGACTGAGTAAATGACTGAATGACTGTCTGATTGACTGATTGACAACTAACAATTGATTGATCTAGCTAACAAATTGACTCAGTTACTGGTTGGATGTCTGATAAATTGACTGCCTGCCTGCCTGACTGACTGACTGACTGACTGACTGACTGAATGAATGAATGAATGACTGTTATACTGGCTCCTTAACTTACATTGGTGACACGGACTCCGCTTCAGTAATCTTGTGAGGTCACGTAGACATGGCATCAGTCGCAACAATCACAATGTCATGCTGTCACTCACTCCTTGTCTTGCAATGTGTCCTCCTTGTTTTGAAACGTGCACCAAATCCACCTCATATTCTTACTAAAACACCTACTTAGTTATGAGATAGAAGATTATATATGCGAGTATAAACTGGTACCTTGCAAATGAAGATGAGTTTTTGGATGGGGAATAAACACAGTCTATTTTTCATTCTTTTCATGTTGTATCTTAGAAAAAATAGTGGTAGGATTTTGGTTCATGAACTAAGCACAAAATCTTTATAATTGATAGGGGTTTATTGATCGTTTTCTTCTCTCTCTCTCTCTCTCTCTCTCTCTCTCTCTCTCTCAATCATATTCAAATCTTGGTATGCTGTTTACGCTTCCCTCTCTTTATTTGTTCAGTTATTTATTTGTGCTGCCACTTGCCTCGCCGTGAAAGCCAGACCACCATCCATCCATTCTCACGAGTGCCCGCGATGATGTCAGATTCTCTCTCTCTCTCTCTCTCTCTCTCTCTCTCTCTCTCTCTCTCTCTCTCTCTCTCTCTCTCTCTCTCTCTCTCTCTCTACCCGTCACGTCCAACAACCTTGCCCCGTCACTTACCGTCCTAAACACACACATCTCAGCTACTTTTTTCCCTCTTTTTCACCCGTGTCCTCTCTTCACTACTCCCTTCCCCTTCCCCTCAACCATTTTACTCGCATCCCCTCGCCTCTTCCCTTCCTTCTCCCTCCTACCCGAGTCCTCTGCATCCTTACCCCTTCCCCAGTGGTCATGTTAGTGTCGTGGGAGTACATCAAGTGGCCTTTTGGAACCTCTATAGTTATGCTGTGGAAGTAAAAGGGTGTCTGAGAGGAGTATCTGTGGGTCTTTGGTGGGTAAATATATATAGATTGGTGTTCAAGAGATTAATAATATGTAGCTTGGGTTTCTAAATGCTAAAGGTATAGGGATAGGCGGTTCTAGATGCCAGTGTTGTACTAGATGGTTATGCAGATGAGGTGTCCAATAGATGCTAAGGTTGAGTATATACAAATAATATGTTCTAAATACAAGAGGTTCTGGAGCTGTGAGGGTTAAGAATATATGGGTTTAGAGACTAATGACACGTAAATTAAAGGTTCTTGATGCCAAAAAAAATTTACTAATTAGGATGATAGAGACTAAAATTATGCAGACCAATGTTTCTAAAGAATAAAGAAATGCAAATGAGGGGTTTTCGAAGGCAACGATAAGCAGACAATGTTTTTAAAGGCTTAAAATTTCATGGGCTATGGAGTTCTAAAAGGTAAGGATATATAAATGAAGTTTGTGAAGAGAAGGAATATAGAAACAAGTGGAGTTTAAGAACATTATATATATAAAAAAAAAAGTTAAGAAGTTTTGCCATACGTGGGTTGAAAAGAGAAGCAGGTGGTGGTGGTGAGTGGAATAGATTGCTAGATGTAGGAGGTGGATGGAATAGATATGCAGGTGGTGGAATAGGCATGGCATGTGGGGAAGGAGGGTGGAGTATACAAGTAGGTGGTGGAAGGGGATAGGGATGGACAGACATGCGTTTCAAGTGAGTGGAAGAGACAGAGAGGTGGTAGGAAATGCAGGTGGTGGAAGTTTTTGGTGATAGACAGTATAGATAGTGGAATTGAGTGGAAGAGACAGGCAGGCAGGTGGTGGTGGAGGAGGTGAGTGGATTCCTTCCTTCCCCTTTTAAACTCCACCCCTGAAGAAGAATCCACTGTGGAAGATTCCTATAAATGCCTACAGTCTAACATCACTAACATAACTAAATTGGTAATGAGGGGTAATTTTCCCGGGTAATCTGGATGGAATGTTCATGGAGGAGGAGGAGGAGGAGGAGGAGGAGGAGGAGGAGGAGGAGGAGGAGGAAGAGGAAGGGGTTGGGAAGGGAGGGAAAAAGAGGGAGGGGGAAGGGCTGGAGGTTACTTAAAGGGGAAGAGAGCTTCTGGTATACTATGGAATGCTGGAGTAGGGAAACTATTTGAAGGCTTCGTGACTTTTATATTCTCTCTCTCTCTCTCTCTCTCTCTCTCTCTCTCTCTCTCTCTCTCTCTCACCCCTAAATTCATGAAAATACGTGAAAATTCTAAATCCATAAAGAAAAAAATGCAAAACAACCCCAATAATAATGAAAACTCTATTGAAAAGTGACACCCTCCTTAACTTCCAGTACAGCCTGTTAAATGAACGGGATGGATGAGGCGCCACGAAGTTGAAGAACACTGTGTTGTGCTGTGATCTGCCGGGGGAGTTCCTCGTTGGGGGTAGGGGCGTGGCGAGGGGAAATCAGAGGGGAGGATTGAGGAGTGTGAGGAATGGGTGTTGTGATGGTTATCTTCTTTTTTTTCTTGCTTTTAACTCAAATTTCATCTTAAGGAGGCGTTGCGTCATGCGAGACACGATGCTACTTGAGGCGTTAACACACACACTCTCTCTCTCTCTCTCTCTCTCTCTCTCTCTCTCTCTCTCTCTCTCTCTCTCTCTCTCTCTCATTGCAATGGTGAAATAGTGTCCGATTGACTCACACGTGCGCTTTCGTTTGTATGAGAGCGTTTTGAGAGAGAGAGAGAGAGAGAGAGAGAGAGAGAGAGAGAGAGAGAGAGAGAGAGAGAGAATAAGGATATATGAACAACGAAGAATAAAATAATAAATAAAAGCAAAGTCGCGTCTTCAATTGTCTCGCCTCAAGTGAATTATGCCACCCGTGGACCCTATCAGATTACTGTGTGTGTGTGTGTGTGTGTGTGTGTGTGTGTGTGTGTGTGTGTGTGTGTGTGTGTGTGTGTGTGTGTGTGTGTGTGTGTGTGTGTGTGTATGGCGAGGAGGTGAAGTCATTATGTTGTCACGAAAGTTTTACCTATCTTCATGACCTCTCTCTCTCTCTCTCTCTCTCTCTCTCTCTCTCTCTCTCTCTCTCTCTCTCTCTCTCTCTCTCTCTCTCTCTCTCCAAAGATGAACGATCGTAAAGGAAAACAATCTTCTGCATCTCAAACGTTTGACTCTAAACACACACACACACACACACACACACACACACACACACACACACACACACACACACACACACACACACACTCTCTCTCTCTCTCTCTCTCTCTCTCTCTCTCTCTCTCTCTCTCTCTCTCTCTCTCTCTCTCTCTCTCTCAAAACGCTCACTTCTTAAACATAACCCAATTCACCTCAGTTTCTCGTGTCATTTCATCTGTCGCTCCTCCGGCCTCGCACGACCCGCCTGGCGCCGCCCCCCTCTGGCTATTTGACCTCCTAACTAGTGACTTACAGGTATTGCAGAGGCTGACGTGACTTAGTTTGTTATTGTAGCTCGTTTTCTCAGTTTGAAGCTTCTCCTTGTTCTTAATCCTCGTTTTCTGCATCTTGTGTTATCTTTTTCTTTTTTTTTTTTTGTCTTTTTCGTGTTATGGTTATTTATTGTTATGGTGTGTGTCTTCATTTTCTGTTTCGTTTTTTTTTTCTCTCTTTCTTTATATTTTTTTAAGTTTTCTTATTTATTTATTTATTTATTGTGTTTTTTTTATCTATATTTCTTGGATTTAGTCTTTGTTTTCTTATTCCTCATCTTTATATGTTTCTTTTTTCATATTCATCTTTTCTATTTTTTTGTAGCTGTCCTTATTCTTGATTTATTGAACTACTACTACTACTACTACTTTTACTACTACTACTACGACTACTACTATTACAACAATAACAACAACAACAACAACAACAACAACAACAACAGCAATAACTACTACTACTACTACTACTACTACTACTACTACTACTACTACTACTACTACTACTACTATTACACTATTTCTCCTTATCATTCTTCTTATCCCCGATTTGGCTTTTCATCATCATTTGTTCTTGCTCATCATTCTATCCCCCCCTCTCTCTCTCTCTCTCTCTCTCTCTCTCTCTCTCTCTCTCTCTCTCTCTCTCTCTCTCTCTCTCTCTCTCTCCTGAGTGATGATTTTCCACTCACTCACTTCCTGTTCTCTTATCTTCTTTTGAATATAAGCTCCTTCTCCTCCTCCTCCTCCTCCTCCTCCTCCTCCTCCTCCTCCTCCTCTTCTTTCTCCCTCCCTCCCTCCCCCCCCGCCTCCTTTTCTTTCTATTCTCTTTTTATTCTTATCTTCACCTTATGATAAGAAAGGTTCAGATAACTGGAGTTTTTGTTTGCACATTGTTTCATTTCGTCCTATTATCCTTTTTGGCATCATCGTTGCTAGGATCTACACACACACACACACACACACACACACACACACACACACACACACACACACACACACACACACACACACACAGGTCATTGAAGCGTGCATAACGTAACTTTGTGTTCCTTCTTGAGATAGTAACACACGAGTGAGTTTTTGTTATGCTTAAATGGGCTCTGTTTGGAGTCCTTTTGTATGGTGGATGATCAAGTGTGTGTGTGTGTGTGTGTGTGTGTGTGTGTGTGTGTGTGTGTGTGTGTGTGTGTGTGTGTGTGTGTGGTTTTGTGTGTGTGTGTCTTGGTATTATTTTAACACTGTTGTCTTATTTTCTATTTTTCTGCTTTTCAGTCTTTCTCTGTCACTGTTCAGGACTTCGCAACTCTCTTATAGTGTGATTTATTTATTTATTTTTTCCTGCAGACTATAATGTTTCTGTCGAGACCTGCGCCGAACTTGTCTTTTCTTTATCTATCCAATAATCTTTGTTTTCTCTTATTTTCTTAGGAGACACATTTCTCTTTAGCTCAATTTAGAAAAAAAAACTTATATAATTTCATTTCATATATATGCAATTGTCATTTCCTGTGCTCAGCCATTACTTAGTTAATATCTCTGGATCTATCGGCAATACATCAACAGCTTTTCCTTTTATCAGTACCAATTCCTAGTATATCAAAGTCATACATACAGACACGTGCGCCACTGATTTCAGAAGACTTCCGAGAAACCAGGAAGCAACAAAAGCGATCACCGTTAACTAAATTCGTTTATTACCACAACCGTAAGGAAAATAAATTCATCTTATACCTACATCCGTTTCAAGGAAGACTCGGTCACTTTACCTTCCTTTGTTCATCCCTTCCGACTATTCCCTTCGCTCTCCTCCGCCAAGTGACCCCCGTGTCGTGTTAAGGAGGCGAGGACAGCGCTGTGAAATGACCACAACTGTGACCCGTGGCCTTGAAACCTTATGTAAGAGAGATAGATAGATAGATAGATAGATAGATAGATAGATAGATAGATAGATAGAGAGAGAGAGAGAGAGAGAGAGAGAGAGAGAGAGAGAGAGAGAGAGAGAGAGAGAGAGAGCAATTAATCCTTTTATCTACCCAGCATATGAAGGATCTAGCGGAGTCTAGTTGAAGGTAACACTTGAGGAGAAAGAGAAGGAGAAGGAGGAGGAGAAAAATAATAAAGATAAGAGAGAAGAGGGATAGGAGGGAAGAAAAAGATATTTATGGCGTGACACAGTTCAGAGAGAGAGAGAGAGAGAGAGAGAGAGAGAGAGAGAGAGGAGGACTAATGCTTTAATTAATACTTCCGGTGACCCTCTTCTCTACTCTCCTCAAAGCACTGGACTTATTCTCTTTCTCTCTCTCTCTCTCTCCCTCTCTGTCTCTCTCTCTCTCTCTCCCTTTCCTTCCCTTCCCTTCCCTTCCTTTCCTTCCCTTAGTTTCTCTTCTCTTCCTCCCTCTCGAACAACAAGCCCAATTTAGTTTTAGCGTTTCCTTGACAGTCCTTGCATAAAAAGAAAAGCAAATAGGAAATAAACCGATGAAATTAAATAAAAGAAGAAAAAAAGAAGGGAGGAATTTGTGTGACTTGTTAGGATAGGAGTGAAAGGCAAGCAGGAGAAAGAAGCAAGAGAGAAAGAAAAGGAAAAGAAATTAATGTCTAAAGAAATAATGAGGCAAAAGCAAAAAGGGAAAGAAAATAAATAACTAACCACATCTGTCCTTTATTTCAGTCTTGGGTGAGAGTTAAGTAGAAAGTCTTGTCCATGCAGTCCCGGTGAAGGAAACAAGCCACGGAAGGAGAAGGAGGAGGAGAAGCTAGAAAAAAAAAAAAAAGAGAGAATGAAAAAACACACAAAAAAAAACAAGACATACATACCAGTAACCAACCCAACACAAAAAACACTCCAGTAAATCAAGAACACAACGATGGAAAGTGGACGCAGATTGAAGATGAAAGTCAAAAGGAGAGGAGTTGATGAGACGAAAAGATTTTGACTCCGCCCTGTCTGATGAAGGTTCCTGAGTAGAACACGGCCCACCTTATACGGCAGCCCCACTCCATACAGGGACGAATATGGCGGTTATGGAGGGCTGGCACCTGGGAGAGAGAGAGAGAGAGAGAGAGAGAGAGAGAGAGAGAGAGGGGGTGCGGAGATGACACAATTTCTCTCTCTCTCTCTCTCTCTCTCTCTCTCTCTCTCTCTCTCTCTCTCTTAAT
Organism: Portunus trituberculatus; assembly: GCF_017591435.1. NCBI lineage: Eukaryota > Metazoa > Arthropoda > Malacostraca > Decapoda > Portunidae > Portunus > Portunus trituberculatus. The sequence continues at coordinate 10,326,064 of NC_059285.1, forward strand.
AAAAGCAACATATAAGGGGTGTAAGAGAAGCCTTTTGTTCTTACTTAAGGAGTTTTTTCTCTCTCTCTTCTACTTAAGGAAAGGCGAAGAGAAGGATCGAGATGAGCACAGGCAAGGAGAAGGGGAGGAGCGAAGGAATGTATGAGAGTAAGAAAGCAGAGAGAGAGAGAGAGAGAGAGAGAGAGAGAGATTAAGAACAATGCAATGAGTGAAAGAATAAAAGAAACAAGGAGTGGTACGAAGATAAAAATTGAAAGATGCGAAAGGAAAAACGGGGATAAA
>NC_059285.1:10328845-10338845 GCF_017591435.1 Portunus trituberculatus
ATCTCTCTTATTTTCGTATTTTTCTCTTTTTATTTTTCTCTTCTTCATTTGTGCTTATCTTCTCCTTTCTCTTTCTTCTGTCTCTTACCTGTCCTTATCTCTTATTTGTCTCTTTTTTCTTTCTTTCTTTCTTTCTTTCTCTCCTTCTCTTTTACGTCTTATCTCACACCTCTCATTTCCGTTTCTTCTTTCTCTCTCTCTTCCTGCTTTTATTTATTTTTGTTCTTGTGTTTTGTTTTTCTTGTTATTATTTCTTTCCTGTTCCCTCAGTCTTCGTTTTACATATCTGCTTATTTTTCCTCCTATCTGTGTCTATCTGTTTCTATCTTTCCCTTATGTCTGTCTTTTATAATTAATTTCTTTGTCTTCGCTCTTTTCTTAATTATGTCATCTCTTCTTTATTCAATTTATGTATCTGTTATTGTCACTTTATCTTTCATTCCTATTTGCATATGTCACTTCTTTTAGGCTGGCTTCTGTCTATTTAGTTCCTCCTCCTTCTCTTCTTCTCCCTCCTCCTCCTCCTCCTCCTCCTCCTCTTTCTCCTCTTTCTCCTCCTCTTCCTTGACCTCATCCTCTTCTCAAACTTTATTAATTTCCTCTGAATATAATTTCCTCTGAAAATTCCATATCTGTAGGTTTTTTTCCCATATTGCAAGGTATTTACTTTACACAACTAAGTCCATACCAACGCAAACTGGATGGAGTAAGTGGTAGGTGGGGGTAGGAGGGGAAGCCTTGCGCTATATCCCCTCTCCTCTAACCATCTGCGTGTCCTCCTCCTCCTCCTCTTCCTCCTCTTCTTCTTCCTCTTCCTCCACCTCCTTCTCCAGGCACGTCAGTTCCCACGGGGCAGTTCCTCATTCACTTCACACCCTCAATCTCCTTCATCCTCCCCCTCTCCTATTCCTCCTTCTCCTTCTCCTCCTCCTGTGCCGCCTCTCACCTCACACTTTCACACTGCCCTCGTCTGCGTCACTCCTGCACTCCTTCATGAGACACGTAATGCTCTCCCAAGGAACCTGATCAAACACTCCACCTCGCTACCACAGAGCTTCCCTTCACTGTGCCTGCCTCGGATTGTGCTGAAGTGCTGCCAGATAACACCTACCTACACTCACTACATGGTGTTCAGAGGCTCATTTGATCGCTTATGTGAATCTTGCTAATTTCGCTATATTTTATTGTGTTATTGTTATTGTTATTGTTATTATTGTTATTATTGTTAGTAGTAGTAGTAGTAGTAGTAGTAGTAGTAGTAGTATTGTTATTGTTATTGTTGTTGTTATTATTATTATCATTATTATTATTATTAGGAGTAGTAGTAGTAGTAGTAGTAGTAGTAGTAGTAGTAGTAGTAGTAGTAGTAGTAGTAGTAGTAGTAGTAGTAGTAGTAGTAGAAGTAGTAGTAGTAGTAGTACCATTATTACTATTATTAACACGTAGATTAAGCTTTCTTTTAACTATTTCAATACTGAAACGCATTTTTATCATGAATTTTTGGTGTGATTAGACGATTTTATTGACATTAGGAAGGGTCTATGGAGGTCAGATGATTAAAGGCCACAGTCTTCACTATTCTAATTCCCCACACAAGTTTCTGAAGCTGTATGAAATCACCAGATAGTAGCCAGAACGAATATGGAAACGCGTCCTGGTACTGAAAGGGTTAAACGAGTAAAATGGGTTGTAGATTTAAAAGTTTCATGAAATTATTCGAGTGCATATTTGAATTTTGCAACTTATCTTTTATTTGTTTTTTTTTTCTAATCTTTAAAAAAAATAGCAAAAATGAAAGTGAAATGAAAATTCTATGAGGGGAAAAAATGAATTGATGTCGAAATGTTGAAGTTGATAAAAAAAAAATAATACATTTCACTAACAAAATGAGATCAAGGAAGCTGCGAGAACAGTGGCAGTAACAACATGACACTTACCTATCTTTACCTACTTACCTGTCTTTACCTCTCTACCTACCTATCAATTTCCTCCTATCATCCTCATCCATAAACCCATCTACTCTTCTTTCAAAGCTCCCCAGTGACTCACCACTAACATCTTGCTTCACTGCTTCATCTTATTGAGTTTTGATCGTAGAGTCTGAACTTTTTTTAAACGAATTTTGAGTCATGATGGTAATGTGATCCCTCCTTTAATGCGGTTACAGATTGTGACGTGCCCTTACGTAACACTGTTTTCTTGTTACTCTTGTAGTTCATTTGGTTTTTCCTTGCCCAATACGAGTTGAGTTAATACGTCAGGAACTTGGTTGCAAAAATGGAATGAATAAATAAATAGATAAAATAATGATGAATAGATGAATAAATAGATAAGACCCAACAACTACATAACATTTCCTTACTAATCTTTTAATTTATTTTTTATGCATACAATTAAAAGTAAATTAAGTATGAGGCGGAATCAAGGAGGAGGAAATGGAGACACAGAAGGAGGAGGAGGAAGAAGTGTTCAGTTCGGCACCTGGCTCATCCTTCCCTCCTTCTCTCTAACCCTCCTTCCCTCCCCCCGTCCCCGTCCCCCGTCCCCCAAGGTGTCATGGCGCAGGAACACTCAGCCGCCTTATTAGAGCCACCTGCTGGAGGGATGTGAGGCTCCTTGTCTCTCCGTCAGTCCCTTCTGCATATCTGCTCACCCTCATGCCTCCTCCTCCTGCTCCTCCTCCTCCTCCTCCTCCTCCTCCTCTTCCTCCTCTTCTTCCTCCTCTTCTTCTTTCTCCTTCTCCTCTTCCTCCTCCTCCTCCTCCTCCTCCTCCTCCTCCTTCTCCTCCTCCGCCTCCTCCTCCTCCTACTTCTCTGTCGTCAGTCACTCATATTTCTTACTGTATATTTCCTCTTTGGCCTCACTTCTTTTCTTCCTGCTCCTCCTCCTCCTTCTCTCATCTCACTTTTCCACCTCATTCTGTCACTCATTCTCGTGGTTTTCTCATTCATTTCATCTCTATTTCCCTTCTTCTCTCTCTTATTTCTTCTCTGTCCTCTTTTCCTCCCTCCCTCCCTCCCTCGCTCCCTCCCTCCTTTCTTATTTCGTCATCCTTCCAATACAGAGGTGAATGCATCAAAACAAGCAAATATGTAAACACTGCTGCTTTTGTGTGTGTGTGTGTGTGTGTGTGTGTGTGTGTGTGTGTGTGTGTGTGTGTGTTTGTTCAGATAGTTAAGTCAACATCTGCTCAAACTCAAAGGGACATTTATTTATAGTTGTATGCATTTTTTTTTTCATTGGTGCAGGTGGTGGTGGTGGTGGCGGTGGTAATAGTGGTGGTGATAATGGTGATGAGGGGCAGTGACGCGTGGCAGTGAGGAGTGTTAGTGGTCGTGGTGGTTATAGTTAGCTTGGCAGGTGACTGTTAGTTGTCGTTAGTGGTAGTGGTAGTGGTGAATGGTGAAGAGTAACGCTATAGTAAAGAAGGGAAGGAAATTGGTGCTTTGTTGAGTTAGGTTGGTTAGGTAAGATTAAGTTAAGTTGTTCATATCTAGAGAAACACTTGGCAGAAATGTATGTTAGGTTAGGTTAGGTTAGGTTGGTTAGGTAAGATATTAAGGTATTCATATCTAGAGAAACACATGACAGAAATGAATGTTATGAATCGTCCCAAGTTATGATTTACTATTCTAGGTTAGGTCCACTCAGGTTTGATCATTGTTTTGTTGACCTGAGGCGCCACCATCCCAGGGACACTCAGCCCTAATCCAGTGGCTGCTGAAATGCCCCACACATGAGGCGGTACGGAGTCAGTATTCCTCACAAGAAATACTAATAATACTAGAATGATACAAGAACGTACTTTTTATTAGGAAACTTTCACCTTATTTTCAGTTGTCGATACATTTTAACATGAAAAAAAAAAAAAACCTGAATTGGCATGAACAGGAGAAGAGGGAGGTTTGGTGTGGTCAGGTGATGTCAGGTGTGCTGGTAAGTCAGGAAGCATGGCCTTTGTATCGGCGCTTCCCTAATGTTGTTTCTATCTTCTCATCTTCATCTGCAGCATCACCAAGCCTTGTGGTGCACGAAGTAGTGATCGAGCGGTACATATTTTCCCTTGACATTTCCTCATAGCTCCGTAGTAGTTATTCAGGAACGCTTGTCTCTCACCGCGAAAATTTTCCACGCCCACAGAGACAACAAGTCTTATTTTGAAGACAGTCTCTCCTTTTAATTAACCAAAAATCTTGTTAATCCATCACCAGAACCATAAAGAAAAACACGAGTATCTTCAATTGGAGCCTTAGGAAAGTATTGATGGTGACAGCAAAGCGTTTTAGAATGCAGGGAACCTTTCTATGGTGAAGGTGCATGGCCAGCGTTGAAGGTGATGGCTGCCTGCACCTGACTAAAGGGAAGGCTGAAGCCGGAAGAGATTAAAAAACATTGATTTACAGTAAGTTATAAGCAAGTTACCTTAGAATGGCTTTGTTTAACTTAGATCAGGATTGGATTAGGTGAGACCAGTTAGGGTAGGTTTTTTTTAGGTTAGATTCACACAATAGAGGAGTGAATAAGGGGAGTTAAGGGAAAGGGACATGTGTTGCTTAGGAAATACGGAATAAAAGCAGGGCAAGATAAGGGAAAGGGTGAAGGAAATAAAGTACGAGATGGAAGGGTGAAGGGAAAGGAGGAACAAAACGAAACAGAGTAAGACGGGGTTGTGACAGTGAAGGCAGTGGAGGTTGCTGGGAAAGAAGGAAAGACAGTGCAAAGTGAGGGAAAGAGAGTGAAGGGTGAGTGCAGGGTGAGGGGAAAGATGAGGGGAAGGGTGAAGAGCAGAGTGAGTCTCCTCCTTCACGTTATTGTTATTTGCCCTTTTAAGTGTTTAGTGGAGAGACCAGCTGCGTGTCTCTCTCTCTCTCTCTCTCTCTCTCTCTCTCTCTCTCTCTCTCTCTCTCTCTCTCTCTCTCTCTCTCTCTCTCTCTCTCTCTGCCAATGACGAAAGAAAAATACAGACAAATAAATCCAATGAATAAAGCGGCACACACACACACACACACACACACACACACACAGAGAGAGAGAGAGAGAGAGAGAGAGAGAGAGAGAGAGAGAGAGAGAGAGAGAGAGAGAGAGAGAGAGAGAGAGAGAGCAACGAAGCAACTATCTCCCTTGTAAATAAATAAGTAAATTAGGCCCACACCTACTGAACACAACAAATAAAGGAGGAAAAAGAGGAGGGGAAGAATGTAAGCAATGTACTACAGTGTTACAAGCTGCAGCTGGCAACACTGGCAACACTCCTCCCCTTTGCCACACTGTTGTACATCACGTGACCTTGCCGGTGAGAGTTGAACTGATGGGATGTGTACAGGGTAGGTCTATAGAGGTGGAAAACAAAAAAGAGAATAGTCACAGAAGATGCAAGGGCCAGAAACAAGTACAGAGGACTCCCATGTGACGTCAACCCCTGATATGGCGAAAAGACAACAACAACAACAACAACAACAACAACAGAAACGTAATAGAATAGTGAAAGGAGAAGATACAAGCGGAAAAAAAAAAATGATGGAGATTTGAGATGGTACACCAACCTCTTTACGTTAAAAAAAAAAAAAAAGGCCGGAGAATGTAGTCTAGCAAAAAAAAAAAAAGAAATATTAATCCAATAATAAAATAGATAGAAAAATAGAAAGAGTAAAATATATGTAAGTAAAATACAAATACTCACTCCTTCACTCTGTCAGTTTATAATCTATAATTGTAAGAGTCTCCCTTATAAACCTTTCTCCAGCAATGGATTTGTGACACAGGGGACAGGCCTGTTTCACTAACCTTGGGACAGATAGACCCAAGAAACGTATAAGAAGAAAACAGTGGTGGAGGTGGAGGTGGTGGTGGTGGTCGTGGTAGTGTGTTGGTTTTGGTGTTGTTGTTGGTGGTGAGTCAATTTAACTTTTACAAGATAGAAACGAGCGGTGACGAGCATGTTCAAAGAAAACGCTTTAAGGGGTATCTTACGTAGAGACAACTCCCTACTTGTTGTGATAACCTGGCAGGAAAACCACAATTTATATTATTCTTGAGTGGTAAAAGAAACTAAAAGATGAAGAAGAAGCAAAGTGTTTCAGAGTAGGAGTATTTTAGCTGCAGACTGTGCTGGTTCATGTGTTAGTTGGTAGGTGACAAGATCAAGTAGTTAAATTTGTATTCATAAAGATTTTTCACCGCTATGGGCACAGTCTCTGGAGTGTAGCAAACCCTTGTTGATTAAAAATAGCTGATAAAAGTATGCTTAATCTGTTACGGTAAAGTCTGGTTATGGCTGGGTTGGAAACAGTCAGGCATATCTTATGTATAAACTGACAATGTGGAGGCAGCGAGCTTAGGTGTTCCAATATGGCGACCGAAGGATGCACACTCATGAGGGAGAGTCACTCTACGTTTGCTATCTCTGTGGGCGCCATTCAAAAGTTTGTTTACGAATGTTGTGCTCATCTCCTGTAGCTCATCCTCTCGCTTGTGTTGCTTGTGTGAAGGTAAGGTCTGGCTGCAGGACCCATTTGTGTGTGAGATGACTTTCTTTGTGAATATTGTCATTGCGGGGTGGATGTGAGTGGGTGGTGAGGTGAGGGTGTCAGTCATACCTGTTGCTTGTCAGACGTCACCTCATCTTACTTCTAGGCGTTGTCTGGTGTCATATGAGTGAGGCTGTGGGATGGTTATACATGCATCCTTAACCTATCATTTTCCAGACATCTTTTGTATCTTGGCAACGTGAAACTCTTTATTTCTGAGTTTTAATACATGTAGTGAAGTGAATGAATACTTGATTAACTAACTTAACCCTCAGGCAAAAACTAATGGTATTTCACTATTATCTATCTGTCATATTGGTTGCCGGACGTGCCTTAGTGTCTGTGGATGTGTCTTGACTGGCGGCACCTCAGTGAGCTTTTTATTTTTTTTATTGCTATTGTTGTTTTGGTGCCCTTGGCCAAGTGCTCATTCTATATAATGAAAAAAAAATGAATGATAGATGCTAGGGTGCTGAAGGGCCATGTGTTGGATTCATATAAAAGTTCGTAACAGTGAGTGAAAGCTGTTGTCTTTTTCAGTTTAGTTAACTTGAGGAATGTTCTGAATATGTGTGTGTGTGTGTGTGTGTGGGTGAAGCAGTGAGGGAGTGGTGTTGCTGCTGTGGCTTGTAGCCTCAGTGTTCTTGTGTGTGGAGTGTGTTGTGGTTTCAGTCTTACCCGAAGATCAGTCTGTGAGCTCTGAGCTCACTCCGTAATGGGGGCAGATTGGCTGGGTGACCAGCAGGCGACCATGATGAATTATACACACACACACACACATACACAATGTGTAGCCCCTGTTCACCTAGCAGCAAATAGGTACAGGATGTAGCTAACTTGAGGGGTGGTGGCCTCGCTGTTCCAGTGTGGTATGTGAATGATCTCAGTCATACCCAAAGATTGGTCAGTATGAGCTCTGAGCTCTATCTGTAGGGGAATGGCTAGCTGGGTGACTTATAGAATACCATGGTGAATCACACACACACACACACACACACACACACACACACACACACACACACACACACACACACACACAAGGCCCGGTAGCTCAGTGGTTAGAGCGCTGGCTTCACAAGCCAGATGACCGGGTTCGATTCCCGGCCGGGTGGAGATATTTGGGTGTGTCTCCTTTCACGTGTAGCCCTGTTCACCTAGCAGTGAGTAGGTGCAGGATGTAAATCGAGGAGTTGTGACCTTGTTGTCCCGGTGTGTGGTGTGTGCCTGGTCTCAGGCCTATCCGAAGATCGGAAACAATGAGCTCTGAGCTCGTTCCGTAGGGTAATGTCTGGCTGTCTCGTCAGAGACTGCAGCAGATCAAACAGTGAATTACACACACACACACACACACACACACACACACACACACACACACACACACACACACACACACACACACATTACTAAGTGTTTATTTCCCATATCCCATTGACCCCATATATTTAGTTCCAGCATAAATATGTATATAATGAATTACAACAAATACTTGTGAATGTAAGCATGGCAATGAATGTTGTGGTGATGCACACAACAAAATGTTTTAAGATAGCTAGTAACAGTATTGTACTAAAATTTGTTCATTACCTCCCTTGCAATGCCCAACAGACCTAGTGATCTGTTGTAAGAGTGGTTGTAGGATGAGAGGAAGACAATGGTGTTACCTAGCACTAATAAGATATGCCTCACATACACTGGAAACCCTCAGAGTTTTATCAACTGCTGTACATGAGTCAACAACACTGAGGAAATTTTCAGAACTAAATCCAACCAAACTTTTGACCTCAATGCTTACTGGGGCTTTACTATCTCTTAATTTCCAAACAGTAGTTACACTTATTGTGGTACCTTACTGTATGACATTATGGGAACAATGAGAAGCAGTGATCTGAAGATGGGATAACTTGGCCATGAGAAGGTTTTGCTGAGCATTGAGCATCAGTCTGAACAGTCTTGAAAATGTAACTGTCACTTTACTGATCAGGCCAGCAGATTTCATTCAGCTGTAATTGTTTTGTCACTAAATAATTTAAGGTAATCAGATACTCAGTTCTGTATTTTCTTTGTATAAAGTGACAAGGCTTGTCTTTTCCTGACCACTTCCTTTTAAGGAGTGTCACAAACTGATATAGAAATAGTAGGTAACCTAATTATGGTGTCACTTTGCTTATTATATATCAGTTATCATTCTGCTGTATTGTGTGTTTATAGGAAGTCACAGTTGGCTGGCAAAGTAAAGTATTGGCTAGTGTAGTGGTTAGCAGACTTGGCTCACAACTGAGAGGGCATGGGAAGGCACATGGGTTAGTGAGCGTCTTAATGTGTAGCCCCTGTTCACCTAGCAGCAAATAGGTACAGGATGTAGCTAACTTGAGGGGTGGTGGCCTCGCTGTTCCAGTGTGTGGTATGTGAATGATCTCAGTCATACCCAAAGATTTGTCAGTATGAGCTCTGAGATCTATCTGTAGGGAATGGCTAGCTGGGTGACTTATAGAATACCATGGTGAATTACACACACACACACACACACACACACACACACACACACACACACACACACACACACACACACACACACACACACACACACACACACACACACACACACACACACACACACACACACACACACACACACACACACACACACACACACACACACACACACACACACACACACACACACACACACACACACAGCAGCAGTTCACAAAACACACAGAAACTCACTTACACTCACTGCTGCTCAGTTTGCCTGTGTTTTATGGAGATGGAGGCTGTCAAGTAGAGTGATTTATGTGTACTTGGTGGGCAGGATGTAAACAAGGAAGGACATGCAGTGTGAATGGAAGTGTCCCACAGACTCCACCAGTTCTGGTGAATGTGCAATGTGAGTGTCTCATTTGTTTTACTGATTTCAGATTTATAAGTTATGCCATAACAAAAGAGGAAAAGAATGAAATGTTCATGTGAAGTGTGCCTTTAGGTAATTTTTGGATAAAATGGGAGATGTAGAGAACATGTTATGTTTCTATCCTGCTTTTTTGGAGAAGCAGTGGCTATCATTCACCTGCCACCAAGACATCTCAGACACACATTGTCCAGTGGAGCAGGTTGCATATTATGAGTTCGTCTTTTGAAAACTCGTATGTGCCTTCTTCCCTTAACTAAAGAGATGATTAATCAGATTCCATTGTTACTTTTTCTAGTTGGTGATGCAGAATCCTTATTAATCCTCTGTGGCATCATGAAAGCAATCTTAAGAGTTAGAAGCTGCAGTAGCCTACACTGAAGCCTGTCAAGCAAGTCACAATAAGACACTGAAAAGTTTATTGCAGCTCGATCAGTCACCCCTAGTTTGTCCTAACTTGTACCCTGACACATGCATGGGTACACTCAGAACAGTTACCTCATAACAATTTTCCCTGATAACTAATAACTAACCTTGATGGAGAAACACTGCACCATCAAAACTT
>NC_059285.1:10341345-10351345 GCF_017591435.1 Portunus trituberculatus
TCATTACATCTTCCCCCCCCCTTCCTCTTCGTCATTCATCCATTCATTTTTTTATTCAAAGTTCCTTCCTTCTTTCCCTTCCACTCTCCTCCTCTTCTTCCTCCTTTCCTCCTCCTCCTGAACTTTTGCACTCATTCTGTATCCCCTCTTCCCTTTTCCTCGATTGATTCATCCATTTCTATAGAATATCCTTTCCTTCTCCTCCTCCTCCTCCTTAACCCTTTCATCATTTCCTCCTTTTGGTGATGCATTAATTAATTTCTATGGAGTGCTTTTTTTTTCTTCCACCCATTCTTCCTTCTCTTCCACTTCCTCTTCCTTGTCCTGTTCCTTCTCCTCATTTTAGATGATATAAAAAAAAATCCTTATATTCTTCAAGACTATTAGATATTCTGCTGGTTGTCCTTTCTTTGTGTTCATTTGTGTTGTCTTCACCTCCCCCATTCCTTTCCCTCCACCATCAAATACCCCTCCACTTTTCTCTCTATATAAGGTGAAAACAAAAAAGGACTGATAGCTATACTTATTCTGTATATTGTTCATCATTTGTGTTCCTTTACGCTACCAGTCCTCTTACTATTTTTCCTCCACCTCCTCGTCCTTCTCCTCCTTCAGTTCCCCTCTCCAGAAGTGTCCCACGCGGCGCCTGTTACTGTAATTTCGCCACATAAACTTGAATAGCCTCGGTGCTCCAAATACGCTTGCTACTAATTACACTTACCTGGCGGACCGTGGGACAGGTAGGAAGTCAGCCAGTCAGCCACTCACCCCCATTTAGTCCGCCCTTGGGAGCTGTGTGTGGCTACTGAGTCAGAGTGGGGAAGGGGCGCTGAGGGGAGGAGGGGAGTAGAGGGAGAAGGAATAAGTTAGAGTGTTTGTAAGATAGAGTATGAGGAAGAGTAAGGATAAAAATAGGAGTTTTAAATGGAGAGTTATGGGAAGGGGAGCTAGGAGAGAGGGGATGGGAAGGCAACAAGAATAAGGGTAAATAGAAAGGTAAGTGAGGGAAAATGAAAGGGAAGATTAGGGGTAAAAACGAAGAATTAAGGGGATAATGTTAAAAAGGGAAAGTTCAGAGGGAGTTTTCAGTGAGAGTTAAGGTGGATGGGGTTTAGAAAGGAGAGGTACACGTGAAAGGGATTTAAAGGGAGAGAGTTAAAGGGAAGGGAGTTTTAAAGGAGAGTTAAGAAAAGGAAGGAAACTTAAAGCGTGAGGACAAAGTGAAGGGGTAAGAGAAGAATTTGAATAGAGGGGAATATAGAGAGGAAGATTTAAACAGATTGACTGAGGGAAAAAAAAAATAAGAGTTTTGCAGAATTTTTAAGAAAGGTGAAAAAAAAAATTAAAATCATGGTTTATTTACAAAGTTTGCCTTTTATTTTTTATAATTTGCCCTTTTGTGGAAGTTTAAAATGGGTATATAAAGCAAAAAAAAAAAAAAAAAAGAAAAATCCAGCTATTGAAACGTTTCCACATACAAATCACGATGAAATAGAAAAAATAAATAAATAAAATGCTACTAGTATACACAATCTCCTTATTTATTTTTCTCCTCGGTATATATTCCCCTTTTTCTCAACGAAGTGATATTAATTTTCTCCATAAACAAAGAACAAATTTCCAAACGTAATACTCAGCGAACAATTTCAACTTCTTTTATTTTTCCCCGCGATAATTCTATAAGACACCCACGTTGCCTCCTTGGGCCGCACACTCAACGAACTGATATTAATTTTCTCCATAAACAAAGAACAAATTTCCAAACGTAATACTCAGCAAATAATTTCAACTTCTTTTATTTTTTCCCGCGATAATTCAATAAGACACCCCCCCCGTTGCCTCCTCGGGCCGCACACAGTCAGCGCCTCGTATCAGTGGTGTGTGTGAGCTGCACCTCCACCCCATCGCATTTAATCTGCCGCTAAGTCCTCTAATTAAATATCAGTGGCCGTAGGTAGCAGCAGCAGCAGAACCAGCAGCAGCAACAATCTCCGGGCATTTATCCCCGCTGGAAACACCTCAATTAAGTGCCACAGTTACCTGCTGGCACCTGCAACTCCGCACCCTTTATGTTTTTATCTTCCACTCTTCCTCTTCCTCTTCCCTTTCTTCCTCTTCTTCCTCTTCGTCTTCCTCTTCGTCTTCCTCTTCATCTTCCTTCTCCTTCTCTTCCTCCTACTGCATCTACTCTTCTAACAACAACAACAACAACAACAACAACAACAACAACAACAACAACAACAACAACAACAACAACAACTACTACTACTACTACTACTACTACTACTACTACTACTACTACTACTACTACTACTACTACTACTACTACTACTACTACTACTACTAATAATAATAATAATAATAATACTACTTTTTACTGTTCAATACTTTATTCCTCTCCTCCTTCTCCACAGTAGTCCTAGTAGTAACTGTACTAGTAGTAGTAGTAGTAGTAGTAGTAGTAGTAGTAGTAGTAGTAGTAGTAGTAGTAGTAGTAGTAGTAGTTGTAGTAGTAACAATTGTGATAATGATAATAATAATAATAATGATAATAATAATAATAATAATAATAATAATAATAATAATAATAGTAACAATGATATTGATAATAATAATAATAATAATAATAATAATAATAATAATAATAATAATAATAATAACAACTAATAATAGATAACATTGCATGGAAGGAAAACTTTGTGCCTAATTACTTGCTGAGGCACCTCCACTTACCCCTCCCCCCTAATTATTGAGGCGGGAATGGAGGCGGGGGGCAGGTGGTGGTGCAGTGGGAGGATGGGGTGAAGGAGAGAGGAGAAGGGGGAGACGGAAGGGAAGGAGATAAAATAACAAAGAAAACTTGTGTTGATTGTATTCTTGTCATGCCAGAGTTTGCTTACCCAGGGATAGTGTTGTTTGTAGGCACGAGAGAGAGAGAGAGAGAGAGAGAGAGAGAGAGAGAGAGAGAGAGAGAGAATGTAACACGAAACACAACAGTAACCTTTTTCTTGTGTCTATTATTCGAGTCATAAACTGCCTTGCTTGTGTGTAACGTGCGTTCTCTCTCTCTCTCTCTCTCTCTCTCTCTCTCTCTCTCTCTCTCTCTCTCTCTCTCTCTCTCTCTCTCTCTCTCGCGTCTCTTGAAAACATTTAATTTAGGATTTAAAATGGAGAGAGAGAAAAAAAAACAGTCGTAATTATGAAAACGGTGGGAAAGGTGAGGAAGGAAAAGAAAACGAGAGAAATCATCATGTCTTTACTAAATAGACAGATAAATACGAAATAGATAGAATAAGAACATGCTACAGTCTCTACACACACACACCTCAATTCAAGGCAATTAGGAAAAGATTCAAGTGGTTTTTTTTTTTTTTTTTTCCCAAGGATTAAGTGAAGTGCCGTCCCTCTTACGCAGTCACTTTCCAACTACTACATATTCACCCTCCACTTACTTGTATCCACATAACATTACCTCCACTCATTCATCTCCCAGCACTTATAATTCACCCCTCTCCATTCATTCTTCACTTACTCATTTTTTTTATTTATTATTTTTTTTTACCATCATATTCTCTTCCTCATCTCCCGATACTCACAGTCATCTCCCTCACTCATCTCCCTCACACACTCATCACTCACTCGTATTTCCTCACACTCATATGCTGGCACGCTTTCCATTTTTACTCATTCACATACTCATCTCTCTCTCTTCATCTCATTAATCTCGTAAAATCACACTTTTTTTTATTATATTTTCGTTGATTATCTTTGTTTAGTGAACGAGAGAGAGAGAGAGAGAGAGAGAGAGAGAGAGAGAGAGAGAGAGAGCGTGTGGGTAATTGTCGGCGTTGTGTGAGACAGTGACCGGGAAAAAAATCCTGAGAAAAAGGAAAGAAAAAGGGGGAAGAAAATTCTCTTGTCAGTTAATATCTGTAGGTGATGAGTGGCGGGAGGGAGGGAGGGAAGATAGGAGGAGAGAGAGAGAGAGAGAGAGAGAGAGAGAGAGAGAGAGAGAGAGAGAGAGAGAGAGAAGGAATGTCATGGCAGGTGTCAATTTTAGGGCGAGGAAGGACACACACACACACACACACACACACACACACACACACACACACACACACACACACACACACACACACACACACACACACACACACACGATTTCCTATTGATAGTGTGTCAATGATAAGGTTACGAGAGAGAGAGAGAGAGAGAGAGAGAGAGAGAGAGAGAGAGAGAGGTTGTTTGTATCTCATCGAGGTTGTTGATTTACTGTCATGCGTTTGTAGGTCGAGTCTCCGGAAGTTAATATTATTATTATTATTATTATTATTATTATTATTATTATTATTATTATTGTTATTGTTATTGTTATTATCATCATCATCATCATCTCTGTCATCATCTCTATCATCATCGTTATTGTTTTTTCATTATAGCAGCTGCAGCAGTAGTAGTAGTAGTAGTAGTAGTAGCAGCGATAATAATACTAGCATCTTTAATTCTTCTATAAAGTCACCACCAATACCGTCGTTTATCAGGAAGGCAATGGTTACTAATAGCAGAATTTAATGATACACGCATACCCAGTGTTATTAATGTTGGTGGTGCGCTACACAATGCAGGGCTCCTTGGCGGAATGTTTCACCACCAAGGCACCATTCAATTAAAAATAACTTATAATGCGGGCGAAATAACGTAATAGCTCTTGTATATATCATGTCTAAGTAGTGCTCTCGTTATCCACCCTCCAATACTTCCCTTCCTTCCTTCCTTCCTTCCTTCCTTCCTTCCTTCCTTCCTTCCTTCCTTCCTTCCTTCATCCCTCTCGTCGTTATTGCCTTCTTTCCTTTCTTTCTTTCTTTCTTTCTTTCTTCCTTTTGTTTATTTTTTCATTCATTCATGCATTCCTTTTTTCCCTTTCTTTTTTATTTATTCTTTCTTTTCCTCCCTTTCTTATCCTTCCTCCCTCCCTCCCTCCCTCCCTCTTCATTCCTCCTTCCCTCCCATCGCTTTTAATTAAACCTTTCCCCCGCTGCACATTATTTTTCTCCTTCCTCACAATAATTCTTCAACTTTTTTCGACGCATATCAGGAAAAGTCTATTTGTTATGTATGTAGCGTAGAAAACACCGAATTATCCTCTTATTCTTTTACTTATTCTCTCTCTCTCTCTCTCTCTCTCTCTCTCTCTCTCTCTCTCTCTCTCTCTCTCTCTCTCTCTCTCTCTCTCTCTCTCTCGTGTTCAGTATTGTTCTTTTCTTTTCCTTTCTTCTTTTTTATGTTTTCTGTATCTTTTCAGTGTCCATGCATGTTTTTTTTTTTTTTCTGTTCCCGTGTTTACCTGCAAGCTTTTCTCTTCACACATTGTTGTACTACTGTCTTTTATTAAGCATTTTTATAACGTAGAAGTGAAAATCTGATATCTTTTTCAATCTTTGCCTCTGTGTTTTCTCTCTGGCATTTCCGTGTCCATGCAAACTCGCCCCTCCCTGTTTATTTCATCAGCGCTGTGGAAGATAACGAATCGTGGCTATAGCAGTAGTAGCAAGGCTGAAAATAAGAAAAGTTACAACAAAAATGTAAAGAAGGAGAGAAAAATACCCATGATTACATACAAACCTTTATTTTTTTTCTTCACATATTGTTGTATTACTGTATTTTATTAAGTATTTTTGTAACGTGGAAGTGAAAATCTGATATCTTTTCTTTATCTTTGCCTCTGTGTGTTTTCTCTGGCATTTCCGTGTTCATGCAACAAACCCTCTTTTTTTTTTATCTTTTTCTTTCATCAGCGCTGTGGAAGATAACGAATCATGGCTATAGCAGAAGTAGCAAGGCTGAAAATAAAAAAATTACAAAAAAAAATTAGACAAAAATAAGAAAAAAGTTGTAATCTGGAACGAGCTGCCGTAATTTAGTTAACCGTACGAAACTTTCCTTTTTTTTTCTGTGTTTTTAATGAGATTTGGTCGGAAGCTTGATGAAAGGACAGCGAGAACATTAAGCTGAGGAAACCCTGAGACTTGCATGATGAACGCAAGCACAGAAGGAATAAAAAAATAGAGACGAAGAAAGAAAGCAAAGAGAGAAAAAAAATATGCGAATGTTAATAATGTGATGATGTGAAATTAAGTAATAAAAGTTGTCGAGGATGTCAAATTTATAATAGTAGTAGTAGTAGTAGTAGTAGTAGTAGTAGTAGTAGTAGTAGTAGTAGATATTTCTCACGCTCATCCAATTTTTTTTCTTTAACGATTTCAACTTTCTCTCTCTCTCTCTCTCTCTCTCTCTCTCTCTCTCTCTCTCTCTCTCTCTCTCTCTCTCTCTCTCTCTCTCTCTCTCTCTCTCTCTCTCTCTCTCTCTCGTATAATTTCCTTTCACTTTCCTTCACTTAGTTTTATTTCCCTTCTTTTCATTCTGTTATTTCCATTTATTTCTCTTTCTCATGTCTTTTCTTTTTCCTTTCTTCTTCATTATGTCTTTCCTTCCTTTCCATTGCTCATGTCTCTTATTTTTCCCTTCGTTATTCTTCCTCATGCTCTCTTATCTCCTTTCACTTGCTTTCCCTTGTTTCTCCTTTTCCGTTTCTCCTATTTTACTTTTTTTTCCCTTTTCCTGTTCTTTTCCTTCTTTTTCTTTTTTTTCGTTTACCTTCTTTCTATGTCATTCCTTCGCTTTCTTCCTTCCTGTTTCTTTCCTTCCCATCTATTTATTTTCCTTCCGTTTCTTTCCATTTTCTTCCTTTTCCCTGGACCTCCTTTCGCCTTTTCCATTCTCTTCTCATACTCTTCCCTTTTCTTTCCCTTATGTCCTTATGTCTTTTTTTTCCTTCCCTTCCCCTCCCCCTCCTCCCTCCTCTCCCTTCCCCTCCCTTCCCCTCCCTTCCCTTACCCATCTCTATAAAAAGTGAAGAGACACGCCCTTGAGTCACCTCTGTGATTGATTTCCCTTCACGAGTTTAAAATGGCATTCTCTCTCTCACTCTCTCTCTCTCTCTCTCTCTCTCTCTCTCTCTCTCTCTCTCTCTCTCTCTCTCTCTCTCTCTCTCTCTCTCTCTCTCTCTCTCTCTCTCTCTCGCGTCTCTCTCTCTCTCGTGGGTGTCCTCCATTTGAATAGTAAATCTGGAAGCAAGCCAAAAAATAACTTGATGAAAGGAAGCGGGGATGGAAATGAGCCTCGGCATGACAAGTTTGGCGGGGAGAGACGGACAGGTGACGCAGCTATTAGGAAGCCAGGTGTTCTCTGCTGCTGCTGCATTGGTGGTGGTGTGTAGTGGTGGTGGTTGGTGGTGGTCTTGGTGGTGTAAGCGTGTATTGTAATTGTTATTGCTGCTGCTGCTGCTGCTTCTTCTTCTTCTTCTTCTTCTTCTTCTTCTTCTTCTTCTTCTTCTTCTTCTTCTTCTTCTTCTTCTTCTTCTTGCTACTGCTACTGCTACTGCTACTACTACTACTACTACTACTACTACTACTACTACTACTACTACTACTACCAGAAAAAGTTCTTGCAGGGAATAGGAAAGAGAGAGAGAGAGAGAGAGAGAGAGAGAGAGAGAGAGAGAGAGAGACTGCAGTATGTATAAAAAAAGAAAAAGACTAGTGTGTGAGTTTCAAGCATCACGTGATTTTTATTCTTCCTCCGCCGACTTTGATCCAATTACTGTTATTTGCAGGGATAAACAGCCGCTATCACAGGCAGGGAAAGGGCGCAGGGGACTGAATATAATGGAAAAAATACCCGTTAATCTAATGGAAGAGAAAATCGAGCCATGTCAACCTGTTCATTTGCATTTTTCTTCTTATTTTTTACTTTTCTTCGCATATACGATGATGGAATTAGAAGCTGTCTTGTAAAATGAACCTTAGTCTGTATTAAGGAAAAATAGCAGTAAAGCGAATTGAATAGTAAATCGAGCGATGACAGCCTGTTCGTGCACCTTATCTTGAAGTTTTCTTTGTTATTTTCGTCTTTTTTTCGGATATAAGATAAAAAAGTAGAATTAGAAAATTTATATTGTAAATTAAGGTACAATTGTGTTTATTTTAATGACCAAAACAAATAGTTATGACAAACTTTCCGTGTATCATATCCTTATCTTACATTTTCTTATCATTTTTACGTTTTTTTTTCTACTTATGAAATGCAATAATTAAACAAGAAACAATTGTCTTGCAGTGTTGGGTATTAACTTTAATGACCAGAAAGAACGAGCTGTGAAAACTCGTACATATTTTTTCCTCATTGTTTTTTGCTCTCTATTTTTTTTTTTTTTTTCATTTTAGCTTTACGATAAATAAATAAAATGGGAAATAGTCGTCGTGCAAAATAGCTCACCGTTTATATTAATTTCAATGTCCAGATAGATGAGCTGTGATAACTTGTTCGTGTATTATATCTTATATTTTCTCTCTTTTTCCATGATTTTTTCCATACCGCTTGACTATATAGGAAAAAAAAAAAAAAAGACATACCACTTCACTATTGAAAAGGAAGATAAGGAAAGAAAAGAAATAATCCTGCATTATGAGTGTGATTGGTCCTGAGTCACGTGCGTCCTGAAGGCTGCTTGGTGGTTTAGTGATAGCAGTGTGCCGCCCTTCATGTTCCATCACCATTACCGTAACTCAGAGTGTCGCGGCATGAGTGAGAAGAGCATCGGCCAACGTGAAGATGTGGCGTGTGACAGGAAAAGAGTGTGGACTTTTGCCAAATACAAAGAGGGAGAGGTGAAAAAAAGAAGAGATTCGGTTTAGTTAACGAGAAGAGAGAAGCGTATTTATCTTTACCAAATAACGCAAAAAATAAGACATTCAATCATATGAGACGGAAAAAAAGGGAGAATAATATAAACTTTTGTCAAGCAAAGAAAGATATTTGATCATAAAAAAAATGAATAGATAAACAAACCATAAGAGAGAATGATATAAATCTCAGCTAAACACACAAAGGCAATGCAGTTAACAAGAAAAGGGAGGAATTTAAATCTTAGCAAACACAAAGGAAGATTTTGGACTGAAAAAAAAAAAGAAAAATGATTCGATGCTTGTACTGTAAAAGGAAAGAAGACTCGTATGTCTCCACCAAACACACACACACACACACACACACACACACACACACACACACACACACACACACACACACACACACACCATTGAGTGACGAGCCCATGGGGTGGAATTAAGGCAGTCAGTCAGGCGGGGAAAGTGAAAGACAACCTTATAATAAACTCGAACCACTCAAACATTCCTTAACCAAACGACCCTTGGAGACACCTGCCCGTCCTTGCCTCTCCACGCGACGCCCTTGAACCACCGGAGGACAAACAGAGGAAAATAGAGAGATAAATATACACAGAGAAATACGAAGCTTACCCCTGACACACACACAAACATACACACAAACATACACACACACACACACACACACACAAAGTCACCTCTCACGACCCAGCACACCGCCACAGCCATCTCGTGCCGTGTGTCATTATTTCACGGGTCAGAAGGCACGTGCCGCCGCCATAACCAGAGGAAGAATCGCCTCTAATGCCTATCGCCGGTAAAACTTGCAGAAGATTATGTATACTCGGCATTTTTGAAGTCACGGGGATCAAGGGAGGTGGGCGGGCTGGACTTGACTACTGTGTGTGTGTGTGTGTGTGTGTGTGTGACGGGCGGTGGCTGGTAGGATGGATGGGATGGGAGAAAATGGGAGAATGGTTTATGAGAAGATAACGAATGGATAAATGGATGGAAACGGATGAGAGGAGAACGAAATAGGCACTAGATGTATGAATAGAAAGGTAGATAAAATGTGAAGGAATAGAAGGGGCAATGAAACTAATGGTTGATTGATAAATGTGCATAAGATGGATGGGAAGAAACGAAAGGGAACAAGTAAGCGAATAATATAAATGAGACGGATGGTTAAGGGATGCAAAGAGGAGGCGAAGAAAAATAGAAGATAAATAATTAGGAACGGGAAAAATTGGGAATATGGA